>NW_020799097.1:25234425-25276621 GCF_003259725.1 Athene cunicularia | reverse complement strand
CTCTTCTCTTCTCTTCTCTTCTCTTCTCTTCTCTTCTCTTCTCTTCTCTTCTCTTCTCTTCTCTTCTCTTCTCTTCTCTTCTCTTCTCTTCTCTTCTCTTCTCTTCTCTTCTCTTCTCTTCTCTTCTCTTCTCTTCTCTTCTCTTCTCTTCTCTTCTCTTCTCTTCTCTTCTCTTCTCTTCTCTTCTCTTCTCTTCTCTTCTCTTCTCTTCTCTTCTCTTCTCTTCTCTTCTCTTCTCTTCTCTTCTCTTCTCTTCTCTTCTCTTCTCTTCTCTTCTCTTCTCTTCTCTTCTCTTCTCTTCTCTTCTCTTCTCTTCTCTTCTCTTCTCTTCTCTTCTCTTCTCTTCTCTTCTCTTCTCTTCTCTTCTCTTCTCTTCTCTTCTCTTCTCTTCTCTTCTCTTCTCTTCTCTTCTCTTCTCTTCTCTTCTCTTCTCTTCTCTTCTCTTCTCTTCTCTTCTCTTCTCTTCTCTTCTCTTCTCTTCTCTTCTCTTCTCTTCTCTTCTCTTCTCTTCTCTTCTCTTCTCTTCTCTTCTCTTCTCTTCTCTTCTCTTCTCTTCTCTTCTCTTCTCTTCTCTTCTCTTCTCTTCTCTTCTCTTCTCTTCTCTTCTCTTCTCTTCTCTTCTCTTCTCTTCTCTTCTCTTCTCTTCTCTTCTCTTCTCTTCTCTTCTCTTCTCTTCTCTTCTCTTCTCTTCTCTTCTCTTCTCTTCTCTTCTCTTCTCTTCTCTTCTCTTCTCTTCTCTTCTCTTCTCTTCTCTTCTCTTCTCTTCTCTTCTCTTCTCTTCTCTTCTCTTCTCTTCTCTTCTCTTCTCTTCTCTTCTCTTCTCTTCTCTTCTCTTCTCTTCTCTTCTCTTCTCTTCTCTTCTCTTCTCTTCTCTTCTCTTCTCTTCTCTTCTCTTCTCTTCTCTTCTCTTCTCTTCTCTTCTCTTCTCTTCTCTTCTCTTCTCTTCTCTTCTCTTCTCTTCTCTTCTCTTCTCTTCTCTTCTCTTCTCTTCTCTTCTCTTCTCTTCTCTTCTCTTCTCTTCTCTTCTCTTCTCTTCTCTTCTCTTCTCTTCTCTTCTCTTCTCTTCTCTTCTCTTCTCTTCTCTTCTCTATTCTGTACTTCATTAGCACTTCAGATGTTTCCACTGACTTTCTTTTAAGGTCTAAACACATACTTTCATACATCTGTCATATACCACAGATGATGATGTGGTTGTAATATCCACCTGATACCTCTTTCTGTTACTTTACTTTGCCCATAAAGTTCTGCTGGGTTTTCTTTTAACATTCTAAACTACTGATTATTTTAAAGATGCACTTTCTCTTTTGAAAAGCAGGGGAAAAATATCTTGCTAGAGAAATATTTCATTCTTTCTGCTTCCACCACAAATGCTGACATTCTTTCAATATGGCCTGAAGCCCAGGACAGGCAATATTCTGTAATGTACCAGTGACAGGATTAAGATCCAGTATTTCATGATCCATCAATGAAGAAATGGAAGCTGTATACCATTGGCAGGGCAGATCATTGGAAAGGAAATGGATTGTGTGCATTACTTTCTATCAATCATGTCATTGCTGAAATATCAGACCTTGCACTTCTCATATTATGTGTGAAAAGGCAATTTATATGTAATTATTAAATTACTACAATGTGTTACTAATAGTTTCACTCTTCTTTAGATGTCTGCACAGTTATAGTCCTGATATTACAGGATATAGTTTACTGCTGGAGAAAGATGAAAGTGACACTAATAATATTTCTTAAATACAAAAAAATATTTGCATAGTCTTTTTTGGTAAAGTCTAAGAAATGCAAAGAATATCTGACAGACGATAGAGAGATTATGTTGTCATTTGTTTGGCATGCATGAACTCAAGGCCAAATTTGCTAGATCATGTAGTTGCTTATAACAGGTCATTGCATTCCACATTGTTTTTCTAAGGCACATCTTTTGAAAATAGAACAAATCTGTAATTGAAGCTTTTTGCCAGTAATGGGAAAATTCAATGGTTGCACATTGTCATCACTGAAATTTTGTGCCTTAGCTTTCACATGAGTTTCTGTGGATTCAGCTTCAAGCCACTGGTTCCTGCTTTGCTATTCCCTGCTAAACTGCCTTAGCACCTGGTGTTTTCTCCCTGCAAATGCACTTATATTCTGTAATCATCTCATAGCTTCATCTTTTAGATAAAACTGGATGGATGTATTTTGTCCCTCACTGAAAGGCATTTTCTACAGCCCTCATATTATTCTGTATTCTTTTCTATACTGCTGAATTTTCAGTAACTTTTTCTAGACGTAACTCCTAGAGCTTAGATGCCATCTTCTTGGATTGCTCTCAGCATTACTGTAGACAGCAGAGTGATAGCAGTGTACCACAAGTTCATGTTTAATTGCTAGTCTCTATGATTCTTAGATGCTTTAGTCACTGCTTTTCACGACATAGTCTGTCATACCTGTAGGTTTTACATCTGTTCTTGGTTTCTGCAAATATAATTGCATTTTACATTAATAAATTATATTCTGTTTAAATAGAGGCCAAACTTAGCTAGTGAGACAGATTGTTCTGCATGATTCCTTTTCCTCATCATTATTTATCACTCTGCTAACTGCATGGTCATGGTAATAATTTTTAACCAGCTCACTAATGAAATGTTGAATAGAATCAGGACTCCAACCAGTTTCTTTGGGACTGCCTTAAAACCACTCTCAGTCAATGGAAATCTTTTCAGCAGTAACAGTTCTTGAAGATATTTCATTAAGAAAGCATCTTATTCTGTGTCTTAACCAGATTGCCCTTGGGTTCAAGATCTCAACCTTTCTTGTCTGTCAATGTTTAACTTGATCACAGAAATGGTCCAGCCCCATTTCAGAGACTCTCTTGAATTTCCAGGATTAATCTGACTTTGCTTGCTTAATAAGAAAATGCCTTTTCAAAAGGTATTTCAAGCTCACTTTCATATTCAAGCTTTGAGTATTAAAAGTTTCCAAATAACAATGATTACTGACATTTTTGCACCCTACTTCATCTCTCTTCACCCCTCTGATTCCACTCCATGAAAAATTAAAAACAAATAACTAAATGCTGCCTTATAACCTGGGTGTCTTTGCTGGGTGGTAAAATGTATAATACAAATCAGGGAGGGCAGTGCACATCCTTTTGGGTGACTTCAAGGTCAGCCTAAGATTCAATGTATATACTATCCATGGTGGCTTTTAACCTATTTATCATGTGCTTTACTGATATTGTATGATGCTCATTTATTAATCACAGTGTAATGCAGCGCACATCAAATGCTTTCCAAGTCTATATATTAAGTGTGTGTAATTCCATTCTTCAGTTTTATGAAAGAATGAAATCACTTTTGTTTGATGAGATCTGTTTTCCATAAAATCAAAATTCCTTACATTTATTATATTCCTATCTTAAGTTTTTGGAGAAAACCTTTATCAGCATTTCTGTTTCTCCACAATCTTGCTTGGTTTTGATGACAACCTCGTTATTCAGATGTCTAAACCATTTATTTTTCTGAAGATATTACCTGAGAAGATCGCATATCTATTATTCTGAAATTTCCCTACTGTCCTGGTATTTGTTATATCAACATAAATCATACTAGATTTGCCAACTAACCAGTTTAAAACTCCTGACTATAAGCCATGCCAATATAAAGCTCTTTATCACTCTTGGATGATTTGGAAAGTAATGGAAATTCAATACTTTCTATCTGATCTTCATCTGAGCATTCAGTTCACCATCATTTGAGAAGATATGAGTTAAAATGAAGAACAGCAAAAATGGATAGAAATACAGGAGCTGAGAAGAGAACTGGCTAAACACAATGACAACAAGTTGGTTGAAAGAAGAATTGCGATTGAAAGAGATTGCCTGTAGAGTTCCTTCAGGTTTGGTTTTGGAGGCTGATCTCATATAATACTTTAATTAATGATCTTGGCAGAAATAGTAGGAATGTGGTAATGAAATTTTCTGATGACAAAATTTAGGAAGTATTATCAATACAAAGAAGAAATTGGATGACCCCAAGGACTGCAGTAATAGAATAGGATTACCTTTAATAATGAAAATGCCAGGTCATGCATTTAGGAACTAATAACAAGAATTTCTTCCAGAAGCTGGAGGCTGATCAGTTGGAAATGGCAACAAAAGGGTATGATCTGGGTCAGGCAGGGTGTGACAATAGGACAAGTCTGTGAAGAGGGCAGATAACCCAAGGATGTATCTGCTAAATTATTTCCAGTGGAGAAAAGTGAGCATTAGTACCACTGGACCATGAACTGGTGAGACCCTCCTTTGGAATCCTTTTAAACAGCTCTATCTCTGTTCAAATCTTCCTGAGCTTTGTAAAATTTACCTTTCTGAAGCGCTGAATATAATATACCAATTTAGTCTATTTTGTGTCTGCCTGTTGCTAAGCAACCTGTTGTTCACAGTGTAAGACTTAATTTATCTGTATCTATCATAAGGTGGTACCTTGCTGAACGATAAGTTTTACTTTCTTCAGGGCCTATGTACACTTTTATATGCAATTGTGCTGCATGAAATTCAGCAGATTATTTATATTTAGATAGGGTCCAGCCTGGAAAATCTTTATCCTTGCACAATCATGACCAATAGATACTAACCATATCCCTAGAAGAGTATAGAAGGCTATATTTAAAGATACTTAATACTATCTTGACTTTATGTCTCTTGAGTCCCTTTGGCTTGTGTGAATAGAGTGAGGACAACTTTTAGTGCTTTGAAAAATCCAGAAGCACATTAGGGTCTCACATGAAGTCCACTGAAATCACTAAATGGCCATATATTGTAAATAACCATTTTGCAGAATTTACCAACATCTAAAATCTTCAGGAACTGATCAGAGCATAATAGACAATACAAGACTGCAAGAGTCTCAGAAGAATAGTGGTTTGGCATATGGTCCATACAGTCTGTGAACATTGTCCCTGGCTTGAGGGAGCACACTGTCGATCCCCTGAGTTTGGGCCCTCTAACAAAATGATTCTGGTACTGTGAACAATTATTTTTCTAGTAGTTTTGGGGGAGGACCCTCTCAAACTAAGAACTCCTGTTCTGACTATTGGGAGTCTATAAACACTCAAAAGTTTGGCTTAAGCTGTTGCTCCAAGTGTCTCTAGGCTCACAAATTCACACCTGGAGGTGTGGAAGCCCTGAGTCCTTGCTTAGCCTGCTTTCTCCAGGCCCCCAAGCTGTGTGCTGTGAATTGGCTCTCAACAGCTTCAGGAGTCCAGTTGTGATAGAAATTCATTGTCACAATCTCTGATCCGTCTTGTATACATAGTGGGGTCTTCTTCAGATCCAGGCCTGGAAACCTTACAGTCTCCAGTTTTCATACACATATCGCTAAGCACTTAAAATCATTAAACCTGTGATCCAAGGTCCAAGCTGCCTTCCAGATTACCTAGGAAGAGATCATATATCAGAACCAGATTTTTTTTTTTGCTTAAAAGCCTGACTATGTTTGTGCTATACATTGCTGAAACCAAGATACTTATACAAAATATTTTTATTTAAGTGAAGCAGCATTTTTTGTCAAAACCCTTGTTTTGGATTCAGAATTTTGGATTCAGAATTTTGGATTCAGATCAGAAAATGAAGCTTTTGCAGGACTCGGCTTTTGGTTTAAAAGGAGGGAGGGAACTAACATGGTGTTGGGCTTCCTGACATCATCGTATTTCAGAGGAAGGTTGCCATGCAGTTTTGAACTGTCATTACATATCCAATAAAGAGTGATGAGACACTGATGAAATGTTGCAACACAACATGGGTATTTTATTTTATGTAGTAAAACTCCACAGGTAGCAATCACAACCCTATTCACATTGTTCCAGAGGGAGGAAAAAACCCCTCCTACATGCCTTTACAGCTGAGCTGGAGGGTAGCTTTATCGCTTGCTCACAGCTGTACATTGGGTTTTTTAGCCATGGGATTTACTCCATCACTGGACTAGAATACATTTTTTTGTGTGTGTGATTGTATATGGGAGGATGGATTGAGCAGTGTATCTTTAGGAGGAACAAAATAAAGTACTAGTGAGGGCTGCATGGTCTGATTTCTGACACCCATTCAAAGGCTTCACAACCCCAGCTGAAATTTTTAATTTTCTGCTTTCAAGAGTAATGTTTCAGATGCAGTACTTCTAATGCTTATCACTGAGTTCCTGGCTCTCCACTCCTGACATGAGCCAAAGAGAAATAGATATGCCAGATATATGCCTTTGTCTGCTCCTAATAAATCTTACTTTGTAGATTCATGAAGTACAGGGAAATGAAGGGCAAATGAAAGCAGTAACTAATGCAGGTTTTGTGTAAATGGTCACAATAGATATTTGATACGTGACAGTGAAGGGATCTTACAGGAAAAGGAACAAGGAAAGAGAAACTGGTAGTTCTGAATATAAAATATCTTTGCAATACATAAAACCCCACAAAGTTATTTTGGTTAGCAGCTACAAAAGATATAAATCAGAGACATAATCCAAAAGTGGAAGCAATACTTTCACAAGAGGTTTAAGAAGACTATTCAACAAATTTATTTTATATTGATCGGTCAGTTGAGGAATACACATTTCAAGTGAAACCTCAGTTAGCTAACCAATGTATTCACTGGATTCAGCTTGTATTCAGCCTGCATTCAGCTTGCATTCACTGAGCAGCTTACAGAGAAAGCTTAGCTTTGATTAATTCAAAAGGTTAACATATCCACTGTTGTCCACACAGTTCTTAGAGGCTTTTTTTCAACTTAATTGTATGGATAATTTTGTCAAAGTATGCAACTATAGGGGGTTCAGCCATTCTGCCTCTCGTTATTGCTGTGCAAAGGGGGAGCCATTGGAGATGGCTTTCTGGGTGAGAAGAGGGTCCTGCTTGCTTGGATCTGCCTTCTGCCCCTGCCTTGGACCATGGCACCTACGGGAGCACAGTGCATAGACATGGGAGGCATTCTCAACTAAACATAAAGAACTCAATTTGGAAATGTTGCCATAGTGCATACATAGGACAAAAATTGCCTTTTCAGGTACCCCAGAGAAGGACCTTGCTAAGAAGCACTGCTACTACAGCTCCACTTGGGTCTTGTACTAGGAAGAAAGGTGTGTGACAGAAACTCCCATCTATTAGTGGAACGAAGCCAGTAGAGAGTGTGTTGCAACCTTTTTGCTAGTTTCTTAGGAGCCATCCCAACTGATGTTTGGAATGTATCACTGTCATTACCAGCTTCAAGAGTCTTGACCAAAACAACCAGATCGGTATCTTAACCTTCTGTATGTCCAATCAGTCCTGCATAGTGCAAAGAAAGAAATTGGTTTGTCTTGAATACTGTGTATCAGAACTAATCACACTATTAGCACTTGGTTCCTTTTCAGTTATTCTCCCATCTTGCTTAAAATGTTTATTACACATTTGCAAATTAACTTGCCTGATGAACAAAAGAAGAAAGAAATACCTTTGGAAAAGTTTAAAGCAAGCCTTATTGGCATTTGCAATAGTCTGCTATTCATATAGCTGCTGGCTAGAAAGGGAAAGGGAAATGTGCCAAGATAGGGTGACAAAGAAGACCAGTAGCAAGAAAGAAAGTTTTGCTGTTTGCAGACTTGGCTGGCTGATTTGACCAGAAAAATAAATACCAATCTCCTAACCCTTAAGAACACAGTATTGCAGCATCATGCATCACAAATGCTACTTTGGAAATCAATATCTCAGAAGCAATAACATTTGACTATTGGAACTTCCTCTATTCTGAAGTAGCCTTACATTGTCCTTTTATCTGTGATACTTTCCACCACAATTACTTCAATCTTTTCCCCCTAATTAGCGAGTGGGCAAGTGGACAGATTGTATTGAGTTAAATAATGTCCTAATCATAACTCTGTTAACATGATCATTAAAATGATGTATAATATTACAAGTTCAGGTTTATAGTTTTGCCCAATCACATACAAGAGGGGAACTTAACAACTGTTCATGGTTTACTATGCTGAGCATGTGAATAAAATGATAAATGTGCCATAAATTTAGTGTGGATGTTTACATCTGTACAGTGATTATTCTGATTCAGGTTATGACCACTGAAGAGGATTATGGTTTCAATGTTTTGCTCTGCCAAATTTCAGAAAGAAATTATTTTATTGGTGGTAAGTTATTTACTGAAGTTAATGTCAGTTCCTATTTGTGGCCAGACTGAAAATAATATTTATACAGATGAGAGAAAGAATACATTTGGTACATAAGATAGAGCAGTATTTACCATCAGAGTATTGCGAACATGAAGAAAACCTCAAAAAAATTGAGTATTAATTTTTATTGAGTGGTAATTAAAATAACTTTTTTGCATGCTTTCTGCTTTCTGAGATAGTTAAGCAGAGAATCTTGTTTTCCTGGAGTCATTCAGGCATGGAGTAAACAAAGTTTCAGGGAGATGAAAACTCTCATTTTGGCAGATGTTTTAGCAAACAACATTCCTGATGAAACTTCAGGAGGACTTTTTCTGCGTAATACAATGACTAGCTTACCTTGAGTATTTACATTCTTCTTTTCTTAAATATTTCTGCCATCATGAATCCCAGGCTTAGTTGTATTTAACAAGTTTGATGTCCATAGACAATAATACATTGAGATTGGTGCCATACCATTATTTTTTCAATATTTTTGCTACATCATCCTAAAATTAAAGGTCTGCCACAGCTGAAATTTCTTGTAATGATGTGTTCCAAATAAATAGTGTTGTTGTACCCTGATGTTTTGAATATATCAGAGATTTTCAAGATTTTCATGACTTTTAATATTGAAAAATTGTTTAGGTTGCATATAGAAGCAAATCTACATGCTTTCTTGATGTTGTGCCCCAATTTTAGGAAACAAACTTCTTTCATCTTCATCTTGTTGTGTAAAAAGTATGATGAATTACCTAAGAGAGATGCTTTTATCTAAACCTTTTGGAAGTGCTTGTACAAACAAGCAGACCTTTCCTATTATAGCTAGAATAAAGCAAAAAAATTGCACTTGACTACAAAGCACATCTGTGCTTTGCATTCTGAATGGAGTACAAAGCTCAATATATCTATGTGCTATAAAATCAAAATCAAGTAATGATGAAGTTGGGGTTGCAGGATCATCAATATTTTCTTTTTTTTTTTTTAAATATTCTTGCAGAGTTCCAAGTATAATGGTTTTCTGGTCCAAGTGTGGGGTCCCCAAATGCTACCATAATAAATAAGAGAGAAAGTGTTATTTTTCCCATTGATCATTCCTCTCTAATGCTGGCCTCAAATATTATTTTAACTTCATGCTTTCTATAAAGAATGCTTAATATTTAGTGTTACATTTAGAAAAAAAAAACAAACAATGAATCTATTCGATTATTTCTGTAGAACAATCTGTATAACATACATGCAAACTGGGACTCATGGGAAGTATGCATTTTGCACATCCTGCTTCTTGTTATGTACCACCATGTGTCTGATATACATTAATGTTATAAAATAAACTCTGTCATAAGCTCCACAGTTTCTTAATTATAGCATTTTCTTCAGTGCAAGTTGAGACAGGTAAATATTGTACAGAAATAGTTCTGCACATCATTTTTTGCACCTTTTTTTTCACAATTTATACCCTATTTTCTCTTATGCAGGTGTGGTACTGTTTTCAGGGAAGAATATGTAATATGAATCTCAGCAAGTGAGCTTATACAGTGAGTTCATGAATTTTTAAACACTGTAAACAACAATGACTGTATTAAATTAGCTCTTTATGTTCCAAGACATTCGGTATGAATATGGAATAACCATTGTGGAGAAATTCAGATTCTTATGCTGTAGCTCTATGTTAGATTAAAAAAAAAAAAAAAAGTTCTTTTTAAAAACCACTCTCCACCCCTTTGTTTCTTCTGCCTTGCTATCTTGATTTTTTTTCCCCTCATATTATGTAGGTTTCCCTGATTTAAGTCACATGATTACTGTAAAAAGACTCTGGGATGCTTTTAATGGCTCCTCTGTATTACCAGCTTAGTGGATGATGTTCTTCTTTTTGGGTAGATACTGATTAAAAGCCTCAGTGGGGCATTATGAAGTACATTCTTCTACAAATGCCTCTCTTCCTGGTGTTTCTCACAAAAATTACTAATTTTTATCATATCTTATCTTCCTATCTGCACATAAGAATGCGAGTCATAATCTGTGTGTCAGGTAGTATACAAACCCAGAAGAAAAAGATAAATCCTAAGCAGTTTACAGTCTATGCACAGGTCAAGAGAAAGGATGATTAAAATGGGTGAACATAAAGATATGGTAAGATGTTGGTTAGCGTGGATGACAGTGATTCTAGCTGTAAACCAACGTTTCAACAAGTGACTTGAAGGTGGAGAAAGAAAGTATTTGCAAATGCATAGAGAAAACTCTACATGAATTTGGCATGGGACAAGGTGAAAATGTTGTTTGAAAATTATGTAAGTGGATGGTGGAGGCTGACCTCATGGAACAAATGGAGCTGAGAGTTGTTATTTCCAAACTGGGTGAGAGCTGTTAGGTCAGGAATGGACTGAGCTTGAAAGGGAAACATATCCTATGCTTGAAGTTTTAGAAATACAAGAACAAAGAAGGGTTGTCAGTTATCAGTGTGACGCTGGTAGTGTTCAAACCATAATTGGTCTGACTTTTGTTTGTAGGCAGTACTACAGACTGGTGTAGGGTGAGACAACATGCAGTTTCAGTTGTGTTCTCAATGGACTGCATGTCTGTAGAGTTTGCAACAGTACAGAAACTATTTTAAGCAAAGATCTTGCTTCCAGAAACAGACTGCAGGTAATATTTCCAGGGGAAAAAAAAAAAACAAACACAACCAAAACCTGTTCTGTGAGTAACTACTTTAAATAAATGTTTCTATTTATTTGAAAACATTTCTACGGGACTTGGCTATGCCATCTGGAGAATAATGTATGAAAGCTTGGACCAGAGCTATACTAACTTTTTGATGTAGCTGCTGTCATGTTAAGCATAAAAGTGGGTATAGAACATGTATTTAATTTGCTGCAAATGGATAAAAAAAAATAAATCACAGTGCCAGTTACCATTGTAGATTTGTGGCTTGCTACTGGAGAAATATTTTAAAACAGAAAAATGTCATTTTGGTTTATTGTGTAACTTTGACATTACAAATGGAGATAAGATGTAACATATTCTGACTGTAGTATTATGAGACATTTTAACCATCAAAGATTGAGGAGATGATGTTAGGAGACATATCCCTGAACAGGTTCAAAAAACCATTGCCAGTATCCGTGCTGACACAATACAGGGGCCATGGATGTTTTCAAGTCTAGGCTTGAGGTATACTGCAAGGTCATTAGCTGTCTTTCTGAGTGCTCAGGAGAGTGCTAAAGCAATGCTTGTGCCTGCTCTCTTTGTTTTCCCCTGTTCCCTCCGTGTTCATTTTTGACAAACCAGGGTTTTGTCTTACATTTAGAATTCTTAGCAGTTCTTCAATAAAGGCTGCTACTGCAGTCAGTGAGACCAAGCACCATCATAATTCTTAGAGATAACTAGACATGATTGTGTCAATAGGTACTTTTGTTTTCTCAGCACTGATGATTTCTTTGGGCTTCACAGACCGAAGCAAATGTGCTTCCTGCCCTGAACAAAGGAGTGTATCTGTATATGTATTTCGAACAATAGTCTGAAATCTATTCTGAAAGCAACTAATTCATAACTTTTTATTTCTGAAAATTTGAGTGCTCAGAAAATAAACTCCTGATTATCCTTGATACTTTGCAGTTCACCTCATGCACTCTCTTCCTTTCCGTGATCTTCTGAATCCTGTCCATGTTTTTGATTTCCTTCTTGCTGCTTCTCCCTGCCTCCAAAATTTGTAAATCCCATGTTCACCACCTGCCCTGCAGCCCTTGGGAAGGAAGGAATCAGAACTTTAGTTACTTAAGGAAGAGCAGAGGCAGGCATGAGGAAAATCAGAGACAGACACTAGCTTCAAGGGAAATGTGGGTGGGAGAGGGGGAGTGAATGGGATAACCAGTTGGAGACAGCTGTGGCAAGAAAACATATATATGTATTGTGTCAGTGGAAGAAAGATTGTATTTATTGAAACTGAGTGTTCAGTGAATGACGAATGAGTTACACTGAATAAATACATTGAATGAATACAGGCAGGATAAGCAAGAGATTCATATGTAAATTTGTGTAAGTAAGTATCCATATATAAGAATATACTGAGGTTAATTGTAATATTTGTCACATCCCTCACAATATTGTAGGTAGACAATTTACAAACACTTAAATATTTTCACCAAACTTTGGCCTGTGTACTGCTACACTCAGATGGTGTTACATCCCCCCATCTGAGTGGAACGTGACAGGTGTCTGAAGTGAGTAATTTATGTTTATAAAGTGCTCTGGATAGGAAGAGCTGTGTGATACAACTGGCCATTGGCCGTTTCTTTTTGTACTTTCATGGGGCCTCAGGATGTCAGGTATGGGAGAAAAGTAATCCAAAGTCATCCTTACTCTAAAAATACATATCCAGGGTTCTTCTGCAGCATAATGTTCTAGACAAAACACTGTGGCAGAGAATGAATTCTGTATTATTATTGGGAGGGCACAGTTTGCCTATTCATGACTTAGCCATTGTACATGACAATGGTTTTAACATAATTCTTAATATTTCAGAGTGGTCAAAGAGCATGTGATCAGAACAGCTTGTGTAGGACTAGAATAGTGTTTTCTTCCTTCAGGAATTTATAGACATAGTTTCATATGCAGGCTATGGCTGCTCAGCCAAAACCTATGTTACTGTTTCCGATTCACTCTGAAGCATATAACCAGTCTCCCCTTCTACTTCCACTCAAGACAATTATTCTTTTGGCACCAAACTAATATAGATGGATTTTATGGATTCAGAAATGGCCTTCTGTGGGCCTTACCCAAATGTTCAGAAAAGGCAGTTGTAAATGCAATGTGAACTTCTGTGAAGCAGAATTTCATTTCTATATAGCACCGTTTTTCTGTATTTTGAGCTAAAACTCTACAGTTTTACATACAGGAGAGGGAGGCAGAGTATTCAGTACCTGCCTGGAACAAGTCTTTCTGCTGGGAGCAAGAACCCTGTATGAACAATAGACCCCTGGAGAGAGCTTCCTCTTAGCTGGTGTAGTTGGATGACTTTATAGCAAAATGAACTACTTGCTGATGCACTGAAATGACAAGATATATTAATGATTTTATATCAGCAATATAAAATCCATTGTGTTAATTGATTATGAAAGGTAATGTTATTACTGTCATGATTAAGTTATGACTTTGCATCATATCTGTGATTTCACAACAATGTATTAAAAAGGTAGCTATACTTATGGTCTCATCGGTAGTTTTTTATAGTCATGTGTTATGTGACTTAAAATCTACTGACTAAAAGTAGCACTATTTTCTTTTCCATTATGAATAAATGAACTTTCCATGCCTTCTCTTGCATCTTGAACCCTTACACAGTGAAGAGTATCACAAGACCAGATGAAGACCCAGCAGGGCTAAATCTCATTGTAACAGTGAGAACACTTGTTACTGAAAAACAGACTTTTGAGTCATGTCTCCAGATCATAATCAAAGCTTTAAATGTCTCTGCTCCTTGAATTGTCTAGCCATTAGAGAGCAAGCCTGGCCTGGCCCACCTTCTATCTATTTTCTGTTTTCAGCAGATCAGTTTTGAAGGCAGATGGCATATCTTCCACCTCATGATAACTGAAAGCCAGATGGTTAATCCCACACCTCCTGGGATGAGCTCAGGCTGCTCTATTTTCTAACCATTAGGTGAGTTCTCTAACAGCTAGTAATTATACAAATGGTGTACAACCTACCATCACAGCAGATTAAATTAGTTGTATTGTTGACTGCAACTAATTTTTAAGGCTTCCTATAGCATGGGCAGAGATTAGGTTCCTGTGTGCTAAACCTGGTCAGCAGTGGCCCATTAGGGAAGAGAGGTGTATTGTCATGTCCCACTCAGATGAGGGAGACAAATGACTCAGATTCATAAATCCCCAATGGAGTGGACAATGGTGAGACAAGTCTCAAAGTCTAGACATTTATTAATTTCTCACAATGTACTAATTGGATACATGATAATTGGCTAAGTATGTAACAAGTTGTGTCAAGCAGTACAGTATGCCTTGCATTGCTTAATGGTAGTGAAGGAAAAGGGGAAAAAGGAAAGGAAGGGGATGGGGGGAATAGAGGAATAGCAATCACTGGTCTGGGTTCCTGGTCAATCCCACCAGCAAGGGTTCAAGGAGGCTTCTGTTTTCTTCGCTTCACTTCACTCTTCAGCCCTCCACTCCTGCCTTGCCCCCTCCTAATTTATACCCACTTTCCTTGGGTCCGTCCCCTAGGTCAACCCACATACCTATGTATCCCATGGTCGGGGAGGGGTAAGGTGCTTCATGGGATGATGTGATTAGCACGATCTTGTTAGTCTTCATTAGCATATTCAGGGTTGTTAACTTTAATACGCATTTTGTGGATAATGAAGCAAAGGTCATCCAATGCACAGATGGCCCTTGAAATTTGCCCAGGTGCACCAGAGCAGAGCTGTCCTGTCTCCACAGGGCTCCCTCCTCCATCTGCATCCAGCTGTGTTATTCAGGCAGCCTTATCAGCTTTGACCTCCACACTATCCACCCTGTGACTATAGTTTCATTACTTGTGAATGCTTGAGACATTCCTTAGCTCAGGGGGCATCCACTCCCCCCACTATCCTTTATCTCTTTCTCAGGCTTTTTTTCTCAGTCTTTGTTTTTTGCAGGCCTGTTTCTTTCAGGACCTGTTTTTACAAGTCATCTCTCACACATATGTCTCTGGAAAAGGCACCCTGTGCATGCATTAGTGCACTCTGAATGATGCATCTAGCAAATTAGGCAAGCAGAGACAGGCATCCAGTAAAGAAAGTCTTGTATGCTTCTGGGGACTTTCTGTTGGGATTTGGAAACGGGTATTAAGCAGTTATGTCTGAGCTTAACCAAGACTGAATAAATTCTCTTGTGCACAATTTTAAGAACAATTATGTTTGAGAGTTATTTGAGTATGTATAAAAGGTGGCTGGGTAATACGAATAATTTGAGAGTAACAATGATGCTCTTACAGAAGTACAGACAGATAACTTTTTGAGTCATTCTGTTAGATAATGGCAGTTTTACTGAATATAGGCATATTGTTACTACTTCATACTGAAAATCTAGTGAGTTGTCTTGCAAATGATCAAGACCCATGATAGCTGAAATAACAATGCATGTTCCTTCTAGTGGTGTGAGAGAAAAATTTGGACAAAAAGAATGTGGTACTACCATCTTAAATGTCATAGCAAAGTCAAGACTCCTTGGAAGAAGATTCTGTGGGAAACCAAGTCCCTGTTTTTTTAGATCCAATGAGGGAGTTGGACTCACATCTTCAAGGTGGGTACTCTAGTTCAGTGGTCTTCAAAACAGGGTGTGCACACACCTCATTTGTGCTCAAGACAAACCACTGGGGTGCGAGAAGAAAATATTTTTGGTACCATTTATGAATAAATTAAAAAATTAAAATACTGTTTATTTTACTTTTATCTCATCCTTTTCCATTTCTATTTTTGTGTATGTTTTATACATAATATATTAGTACAGGAGTAAAAGTATATAAAGTATAAATAAATAAATAAACATATATTGAGTATATGTGCTCAGAAATTTTTTACTGATAGGGTTGGGCAATCAAAACAGTTTGGAAACCATTCCTTTAGTATATGTGTGATAGTCTTTCTTTCTCTCTGGACTAATAAATATTTAATTACAGACATGAGAAAATTACCACCCACAGGAAAAAAATGTCATGAGAAAGAAGGGCTCCTAAGAGTCCTGCAAAGGCAGGTGCATCTGTTGCCCACATTTCTTTCTGTATTTCTATCATATCCATATTACATATCAGAAGCCTTTCCCAGTAAATGTCATTCATGCTAATCCAACAAAAAACTTTGATAAATGGGCTCTCCCAAATAATGAAGGTTTCACTGAAATATTCCAACAAGCTTTTGCCTGAAGTTCTCTGATTTATTTTATTTTAAAGTATTTATTTGCTTAGAAGTCATTACAATGCATTGCATTACATAAAAATGATGGGCACTGCATTGGTGAATATAAATAATATCTGTGAGGCAGAGGAATACATTTATCATTCTCGTGTCCATGGGAGCTTACTTTTATACTCTCAAAGCTTTGTGGAAAAATATGAATGGATGACTTTAAAATTAATGATGGTTGCTGTACAAACCGTAGTCTAAAGGACTATGTACATACACATACCTATAAAGGCTTTGTGTTCTATATTCATTTTTTCTCCTGAATGTCCAACAAATAAAAATTTTATGCATTGAATGGTTGATACTGCATTTTACATAATGTTCTTAAATTCAGAAAATACAGAAATGGCATTAAGTGTCAGCAGCTCTGCTTGTCTATGGCATGATGAATATATCATTTTTACAGGAGCAATATACATGCAGGAATCTTTGTCTCATGTTTAGAAATACTTTGTGCTGATTTGCCTTTGATGTTGCTTGTATACCATGTTTATGAAATAGACTTTTACCAGTACAAGCAAGTTGGCTTTCAATATGAGCATGAAAAATCTCATCTCTTGTATGAGCAGAAAAGAACATAATGGAATTTATGTCATTCAAAGAGGAAGTCAGTTTACACTAGCAGGAAAACTTTTGTTTTTATAGGCAGTATGGACATAGTGGTTTAATTCAGATCAGGAGAGAAATTTTTAAGTGGATCTCATGACATCCCCCAATTCCTTTCTTCAGTATACGCTGTAGGGTGGTCTTAGTACACATGAATTGGATTTTAGATGAAATAAAAACTAGAAGATGAGGTCCATCTGTAAATGAGCATTTGGGCAGTGGGACCAGATTAAGGCAAATCCAATATAAAGAAGCCATGGATATCCAGTTCCTACCACTAACTGTTTCACTCTACAGATGTCCTATATGTCTTTAAGACTTGCAAATGTGGACGTAGTTTTTGTATCTCCTTTAGAAGGCAATTGGTTTCCAGTGCTGTTGTGCCAATATTGCTATGATGGTACAGTGTCTGTAAAACAGAGAAGCCTTCAGCAAGAAAAATATCCTAAAACATAAGCTGGAGGCGATGCTGCTGTAAAAAGAACCTGCTTATTGCACATTACAGGTCAAGCAGCGAGACACATAACAGGCCCTTCAGTAGTATCATCAGCCATATGAGAACTGATCTTCTGTTTTCTCTTTTCTTAGTGAAACAGTGATCGAAAACCTCTTGGAAAGTTCAGGTCATATTTATAGTAAATACAGGGAAGCCAGTGGACACTTCAGTGCTTAAATGAACATAGTCGGTTTCTCACTGCTTGTGGGCAAGCTAATGGCAGTTCCAGCCAATTCTGAAAGGAGTCCGATTTCTGGTAAGATTGATCCTGCTGAAGTAGTCTAATAAATAAGATATTTATCAGAAAGTGTCATAGGGTTCCAATTCATTATATTTTCTCTTCCCTGTACTATAGGGAACATTAGCTTTCTGAATGAGTCATTTTGAAAGTGCTTTTTGTGATAGCACTAGGACAATATAGATTGCTTTCAGTGACTTTGGTTACTTTGTGGGCTCAATTTAGAAAAAAAGCACATTTTTTATCCTCATATCTGAGTTGTAGCATTCCCGATAGGGGCAGAACCTGTGCGTAGTACATGCTACTAAATGCTAGGAGCGGTTCCTTTAAGCACACCATTTTTGAGTTGCTTATAGATTGAACAGTTATATAGCAACATAAGAACTGACAATAGCAAGCTTTTCTCTTGCTGTCATTAGGACCTTTGGGGGAATAAATCACTATTATTTATATTACATAAAATGTGTGCATTATATTTGAGGGGCTGGGAGTAACAACCAACATGGATTTCGTCTTTCAACTTTTCCTCTTGCCTAATGTTTCACAGGTCATTAAACTTTGTATGGTTCCAGGGACTGAGAAAAACTAATAAGTGCTTATAAATTCTGGTTTAATTTTTGTAGATAAAATGTTGTGGGTTTTTTTGTTGTTTTCAAAAAAATCGATTTGATTATTTGGAAGGAACATATCAGTGGAAAGATCATTTTTCTGTTCTTTATTACTAACTTTTATTGCTAGCACATCAAAGTGATTTCTTGATACTGGGTAATGACTGTCATCTCCAGGGCACATGTGATCTCTACTCTGCTTTAATTACAAGGTACAGAACCTTAGGCTGTGGTCCAGTAGTCCACTTCAAAGTACAAGTAACTATGCATGTAAAAGCATGGTTAACTAACCAGTGTGTTAGTCAAATGTAGCAATTAACCACACACGTAAGCATGTAAATACACCATGAGTACAAAGAAAATAACCAGCCTGCAGACGTTTGTTCTTCCCTTGGTTAGATCTTGCACACCCCAGAGAGATGCGATGTCATCCATTCTGTCACCGCCTGTCTCACTGATTTTACAGAGCATCATAAAAGAGTCAGGAGCACAAGTGTTTTGATTTCTAGTGCTTTTAATTCTTTTTAAAAAGTAAAAATTCTATTTATTTTTAAAAAAATAATAATTAAAAAAAGATGGAAAAGCACCCACCATCAAACACCAGTGATTGATGGAAACTGTTTCTGAACCTCTGAATATTTTATGTCACAGTCACACTTCTCTATAAGGAGCTACATTAAAAAAAAAAAAAAAAAAAAAAAAAAGCATTTCTTTCAGACCTACTTTGTAAAACTACCTGGGCCAAACTATTTGACTTACTCTAATGGTCATGGAGTTTTATGTCAGTATTGTAAGAACAGTGGTAGGGGCAGGGGGTCTGTCTCACAAGTCAGAGTCTAATCTCTGCCTGCAGAGTCCTACCTGGAACAGCTGTATATCAAGGGCTAATAGTCTGCTACCAGTGAAGGTCCAGAGTAGATATAATTTTCTTTCTCCCATGAACTAGGAGAGAGGGAAAGAGAACAACCTGAGACATGGTGTTTATGCTCTTCTGCACACTCAGTCAAGTGCTTAGAGCTTTAGTGTCTGTGCTGTGCATCTCTGAATAGTTATTAATAGCAAAAATGATACCATGGTAAGCTCCAGAAAATCTGAAAATTTGTTTTACTTTAGATCTTTTCTCTCACCCTGTCTTATATCAAAAGAATGCCTATTTTAGCAGACACTTTTAAATTCAACTTTTAAACTTCTGGAGTGAACTAGAGAGTTATCCTAGGTAGAAAACTCATGTTAGCTTTTATTTGAAACTTCTTGCATCTTCTTTTTTTTTTGTCTATTTTTTCCCCGTAATATAAATAGAGCTGTTAATAATGCTTCACACCACTGTCACTGAAGAGGGGTAGTAGTTTTTCATCATAAGCCTACCTTCCATGTCTTATCCTAAGAAATCCTTAGAAATTTTTCTTTCTACTTCAAAATTTACATGCAAGATCTGTGGCCAGAGGTTAGCTTTTGACCGAATTTGATAACATTCAAGTCAATCTTCTAATTTAGTTTTTAATAAAAGGTGAAAGCGAAAGATGACAAAATGATGGATGCTTGTACTAGAGTGTGTCAGGGCTTTTCAGTTGCCTGTCTTTCTGCCAGCAATTGGGCATGCTGCAATCGTAAGTGCCAAGAAGCTAAAACAAAATGACATTTCTATTTCCTTGTGCTGGCAAAACTGAAATTTGGATGCTCAGAAAACACTGATGACCACTGTCTTCCTTGTAACCTCAATTGCCAAGAGCTCCAAGAGGCTGTTTAGTGTTAACTCTTAAGTTTGTATGGTATTTTGTAACTAGGACATATCAATAAGTGTTAAAATTACCTCTTGTCTTGTGATCAGGCTTTTATCCTATTAATTTTATTTTAAAATATTTCAGGTGTATTCTGCCCTAATTTTCCCTATAATGTGTTTTGTGTTCATCTTTTGCCATTCATCTAAACAGCACTGAACTTCTGCTGTGCCTGCCTAGGATGTGCTTGCAGTACTATGGCTATGTCAAGACATGGATTCAAAATGTCAAAACCTTTTTATGCTTACACAGGAAGCACGTTCTGCATGATCTGCTTATAGCTATACAGGTTTCTGGTCAGCTTTAATTTATCTCTTTTTTCTGTCATCTAGGTTTGGAAGACAGTGAGTCTTCTGTTTTGAGTGAGTGCTACTGTGATAATTTACACACCATTTTTGCATGATATTTTTATGCTTTATGTTTACATTAAGCTTGAATTCAGTCTTCTACAAATGTCTCCTGGGAATGCTAAATTTGAGTTCTGGTACAAATGAACTAAATAAATCAGAGTGTCAGAATTAGAAGGGGTTACCTAAAACCTACCTTGAGTTTTGCTTTGTGTCTCAGAGTGTGTTTTCCAACACATCCAGGTGAAGGGGAAATTCTAATTGTAACTGCTCAGCAGTGGTAATTTGTGACTGAGAAATGATCTGGCATGGAGGGCAAGAAGGCCCAAATGCAAGAAGGTGTTAAACTGGCTGGAAGCAGGAATGCCAGAGACAGAAATTTCCCTTGGTAAGATCAGAAACAGCCTCAACATAGTCTTTCAGCCATCCTGGAATGGGAACACTCAGGGGCCCAAGCTCAGGGTCCACCTTTGGGCAGCAGAGCTGGGTAGGGGATAGACCCACAGCTGGCTCAGATGCCTCATGCAACTGCTTTTGGGATTGGTGCTGGTGCAAATGTATATAAGCAATCCGCTTCTGATGCATCTTTGCGGAATCCATGTAGAACTGCATATTGTGGCAGGACTCTGCCCAATGCATTGTTCATTATTTTTTTCTTTATATTTAAGCACAAACATGTTTTTAAATTGCCTGAGGGATACCACAAAAAATTGCTCAACACAGGCAATTCCTGTTTGGAAGAGAGTTGTGCTGTGTTTCACCTACCTCAGATCACTCCTCAGTATGGTTTAGGTTCTTGCCATTGGACTACTTCTTTTTATTACATTTACCAGTGCCAATCCTAATGCAAATGTGTCTAGGCAAACAAAAAGCCCATGATGACTTTCTCCTGTAAGTTTGTGGTCATCTGTGATGTCACAGCATGATAATTACACTGGACCTATCCTTAATAACAGATGTCTTCCTACCCCCAAAAAAGCAAACAATAATTTTGCCAGTTTATATGTGATGTTCACAAGTGAAAGATACCCATGTGTTATGACTCAGAGCTTGCGTGAAAAGTTGCCTATGACTGCACTATGTCGCCTCTCATGCGTCACCCTCTGATGACACCTACACTTGCTCTGGAATTTATGTTTAGAATTCCTGTGGCTGAATCACAGCAGCACACAGAATTGAAAGCTTTTAGGAATTTGTCTGTTATGCACTGCTGGAGCACTATCTTTTCTTCAGTGACTCCATTACTGCTTTTTTGCTCCAGAAGTTCCTCAGAGAATTTGTGCTATATGGCCAAAGTAAGGACTCATTAGGTGGTCTACTTACTTGATGTCCTAGGATGGCATTATAATTATGTGTCAGACAGGGTTTTTTTGGACTATTCCCTTGCAAGTACATGATAGTAGGTGAGTGTGGTGGTCTTAAAAGCTGTATTTGGGGCCATATCCTCAGCTGTGCAGAATTAGGACTATCTGGTGGTCTGCAGAGCTATATAGAACTGGGATCAGAACACAACAATATGAAGTGCCTGTCAGTTTCAGGGGAATAGAAGGCAAAGTTTACACAGGACTGAAAGACAAGGGAACAAGAAGCTGTAGGGAATATAAGTAAGAACCTCTTGGCTGGGGTGGACTCAGCTAGCATAGTTATAGGCATCAAAATTTCTTAAAGGAAGGGAGTCATCCAGAGATGCTAAAGTTAACCTCATTCACTCTCAAACACCTTGGAAGCTGTAACTTCTACCCAAAGACACACCAAGAAAAAAAAGACAAATGTTTCCTTTGTTACATATATCGATGTGGGTTTTGATTTCCAGTGAGCATCAGTGATGATGCTCAGATACAGAGGAAGGTACTTATATCTGAGCTATAGCCTACTAATCTCTAAACTCTACTTATATTTGATCACCTTGTCTATCAATAACAAATATCCCAAAATATTACTTCTATAGTTTATTTTGTCAATAACATTTAAAATATGAAACAGTTTCCTTATATTTTAGTTGCTCATGAGCCTCTATAGAACATGTAGTTACATCCATATCAAGCATGAGTAGAAAACATAAAATATTCCACTGGAGTCAGTGAAGAATTTTCCAGTGACTCACATATGAAGAACACTTCATACTTAAAGTCTGTAAAGTCCTCTTCTTCAGTAGTTTGTTGAATACCTGTTTAGTTATCTGTTTAGACAATTGTTACACTTAGCAAAGTTCCTGTTAGTTCTTCTGGCCTGCCAGGAGCCTTTTCATGTTCCTCTAAAGTTCAGACTTGTCTTTACTGCAAGCATGAATTACCTGAGGTTACCTAAGAGTAAGACAAATCCTCTGTTTTTGAAAGTCTCCAGTGAAGGTGGCACTCAGGCAGCAACAAGGTTTTGCTTTAGTGGCCAAGGGTCTCTGTGCCTTTACCATTTCTAGCAAAAACGGTACTTGAATTTCACTCACATTCTCTAACAGATCACTCATCTGAGGTGAAATGTAATGTAGAGGAGTTTGATTTATGGGGATTGATAGAGTAACATTACACTTGAAATTATTCCTTGGATTAAGAGTGTTAGTATCTACAAGTCTTGAAACATACGTAGTTACAGTTATTGTAGGAAAATTATCTTTCAGCAACAACAAAGAAAACAAAAACATTGCTAAATCTGAGTGTTAGAGAGTAAAGAAGTAGAGATGAAAATCATAATCCATTTGTAGCCCTCTGCTCTAACATCACGGGTCCCGGTCCCATCATGGAGATACTGAGAATTTCAGCAGAGGGATGATGGAAACATGTTATGAAACACATTCAGACTCAGGGGTTTGAAAATGCTAGTGCCTCAACCGGAAATTTCCTGAGAGAAAAACACAGTGTGTCTATCAACATGCATTTTTCAGGTTCACAGAAAATGTTGGTATCAAAATCTTGCTGGATATTTAACAGCTGTCCATAAGTATTTACCAGTTTATGGCACTAGTGTGATCCCCATTCTACTGCCAGACCTTCAGGGATCTAGGAAGTCCAGGACGATATGTAATGTCAGAAGTATTTTATCAGTTCCTTTCAATCATTCTGATCAAAAAATCCCAGATTAAGAGAGGGTGATGACCTATATATACTTGGAGGAAGAAGCACACATAGATATAACATATTTCTAGGTATATTTATTGCTGCATAGAAAGTATGAAGGGTATGCTTCCTTTATATCTCAGCTAAGCTCTCAAAATAGCACCTGTGTTGACTTACATAATACACAAATCTTCTGCTGGGCAGGTGGTTTTGCTGAATGTAATCCAGAAATGAAACACAGAAGTGGTGCAGATGCAACTCAAAACAAATTTCTTTTGAAGTTTGAACAAATAGTCATGGAATTTGTTCAAAATATTAAGGTTTTTATAGTCATTATTCCTTCAATTGAAGTTTACAAATATTTCAAATCACAAATAGTAAGAAAATAATGTTGCTAATGTTGTGAAGTTTTGTTTTGTACATTAACCAGGGAGGGATTTCATTTTCTCTTGGTGCACATACAATACTGAATTCAGCTTCAGTTATTGTTAAACAAGCAGAAAATATGCAGTTTAGTTATAATATCCCAGTTGTACCTGTTAATTGATAAACATCTGCCCAGAAAGTTTTCAGACAAAAATTGCATAGTTGCTTGACACCCTCTTATTGAATTTCAATGTGACTGAACTAATGGCATTAATATATGGAAAGCATGTGAAACGACAATGTTACATCTTCAAAATGTGATTCATGTTCTGCTTCACAATGAAGTACGTTGTAATTTTTTTAACATTTGTTTAAAGCTTGAGTGATCAAGGGTAAGGCACTGTCAGGAACACACCAGTGGAGCATCTTGTAAGTACGAATGCAGAGTTCATCCCAAAGAAGGCTAGTTATAGATGCCTAACTTTCCTTTGGCTGAAAAGGATTTTCACTGTAGTGTGTACACAGTACAAAGCATAAATATATGGTAGGGAAAACCAGAGCCTTGCTTTTCTGTAAATGGAGAATGGTTGGTTTTGCCAGTCCCCTATCTACAGGACTTTCGGGCTATACCAGCATTCCGCCCTCTTCTGGGAAGCTGTGCACTAACAGTTCACACAGTGCCTTGACACTGGAATCGATGCATGGTGAAGAACATGTCTATGACTTGTAAGCACTAAGTGACCTGTTCCTGAGAAGGTCACTTGCCTTTAATGCATTCTTTCTAGTACCCCATATGATGATGTGTTATACGATAAGGCTTCTAACACAATTATGGCATGGTGTTTTCTGGGTAAACCGTGTTAAACTGTCATTTGGAAGCTTATAGGAATAATACATTTGCCAGGCTTGGAGACTACATTTCTTCAATCAAATGTCAGTGAAATTCTTCCAATTTATCACTTAGAAGCAGATGTACTGATGTTGATGCTTTTAGATTTAATTTTTTTACTGGTGCATAATTTAAACTGTACTTTTGCCTCAGGTCCAGTCAAGGTTAATTTGTATTTGTAAATCTTAATGAAAGAAACAAAGTGTGTCTGTCCATCTGTGAAATGCCCATGATGTTTTTTTTCTACTCAAGTCCAGCAGTAGAAATACTTAGCTTTCTGGATAGTGACTTATTACAAATGAAACAGAATATCTTTGTGATAATATTGCACATCACAGCTGTAGGTTACCTAAATAGGCATTATATAATTACTGTTCTGTTACAATGTTCAATACAGCTATTATGTTCCAACAAAAATGGGAAAACATGTATATTATGAGTAGCAAGGAAACCAGCAGGTTGATAATTGCTCTATGCTCACTAATGTGAATTAGTAGCTGGCTCATCTATAATTGTAATTAACACCTCCTGCCTCAGCTATGCAATTAGCTGATGTTGCTGCAGTTTTTTGTTATATATTTAATCTTTATCTTGTTTCTCTGGTCTGCTCTTGTATTAAATTTATAAGTAAATCCACAAACCATACATGGAGCTGCCACGGTTGTGACTCATTAGTCATATAAGGCCCATACACATAGGCTGGCTGCATCTCCAGGGGATTCACAGCTGACACACTCCATTCTGGTTTACTGAATGTGCCTGCTGTGTAGCCTTTCACATTTGCTATATCTGTTCTAGCTTAATTTGAATTCATGTTGTGAGCTTCTGTGCCTACAGTCAGTTTATGAACTTTTCTTCTAGATACCATGTTTTGGAAAGTCCCAAACAGAGCAGGCAGGAAATTCTGGGGCAAAACCGGTTTCCACTAGAAAGGTTTTGAGGGGAGAGATCCAAAAAGCCCTGGTTAGGTTGGGTGAAGTGCAACCTGCCACCTTGCCAGTCTGGCTGGTTCCTAGCTGCCAGGCTTAGGAGATGCCCAACTCTCTGGCAGCCCCCAGAGTGGGTGGCCACCAGGTCCAGCTCCCTCTGCTTCCCACTCCTCCAGCTCCAGTGGGTCCAGGGACATGGGGCTGCCCTGCTCCTGCAGTCTGCCACCTGCCTGGGAGCCCCCTGCCCTGGGGGCACCACCAGGCGCCCAGCTTGGCAGGCAGGCAGGCACTTTGGCTCCCGGGCTGCCCAGCTCGCCTGCTCCTGCGCTGCACAGGCTTCCCTGCCACATGGCCAGGATGGAGGCAGGTTCCCTGCGTGGCAACCTCCCTGAGCAATCTGGGAATCTGGGACCTCGGGGAGAACATTTTGGTCTTGAAAGGAAATGTACACAGACAAATGAACATGTGGAGAGCAGGAGGGTGAATTTTCAGTGTGTTACCGGCTCTGTTTTGTTGTGCACGAGGATTCCCTTGGCGTGCAGGCCTCCTTGCGTGCCTCTCCTTGCGAGTTCTCTGATTCCGCTTTGGGGTTTGCCTGCAAATGCAAACCAGCCTGTGGACTGTCACCACAGCCTAGCTCACTGTAGGGTTTCTCTCACTTCCAGGGCAGAGAAGCCCTACAGCATTTCTGCTGCTTTATACTGTGAAAAAAAATAACCAGACTTAGAATTGTGCATAATATTGGGGGAATTTTTGTCTGATGTGCCAAAAATGCAAACTCTTTTTCTGCCTAAAATCCTGTTTCCGTAAAGCAAGTAAAAGCATGAAAGACCTCCTTGGACTCACCATCATGAAAGAGGCCCTCTGGGCACCCTTACTGCATAGTTTGGTATTGTTTTGGACCAAGGAAATATAGGAGAAGGCATTCAATCCAGTTCTTCTTAGCTCGTAAGAGTTTTTGACACTAGGTGGTACTACAGACAAAGGCCAATATTTGCAATCTTTGACGGTTAGGGATTGGCAGCTCTAACCCTGGCATCTAATTTGGTGGCCTGATTATCAGCTTCCACAGCTCATATTATGCCTGAGATAAATATATTCTATTAGACCAGTTTTCGGAGTGTTGTGCTATATGACTTCTAGCTCCCTGAAAAATTTGTTATCGGTTAGGTTTTTATCATGTAATCCTTCAAAAATCTGTGAAATTATTTGACATAGTTTAGGGCTAAATCTAATACCAGATATCACTTGCTAATACAAAAAGGCATGTATAACATTTTGAGCCTTCTGCGTTCAATTATGAAAATATATTTCTCACGAGCAACACTGGGAATATTTTCTGCTTTAGCTGCCCCTTCAACACTTTTCACTGTATAAAATGTTTTATGGCTTTATTTAAAGCATGGGGATTCATCTATCAAGGGCATTTCTGAAGATATTATCCTTTCATTTAACACCAGCCTCCACTCTCAGATGGATGAGCATGTTATTTCCTTGATTTTTCACTCGTGTTTCTCAGTTTCTACTTTTTTGCCTTTCTGCTTCTCTGCAGCTACCTCAGACTCAGTCACTGCTAGATCAACGCTTTCTAATCCTTCTTGTAATGTGACGTGCTTGTTTAGGAACGCAGTCTTACATTTGTTACCTGAGTCTGTGGAAGCCATTAGACATGATTTTTGCTAACAGTTAAAGTAGGAGTGAAACTTCTTTGGATGGTGGAATGTGTTTGATGCCAGAAGCAAGGAACTCTAGCCTTGAAAAATCTATAACCAGTATTTAAACTTTATTTTTTTCTGTAGTGTCCTGGCTTTTAACAATCAAGATCTTTACTGTGTTTGTTACTGCAGAATCAATGTGTACTAGCTATCACAGGCATCACAGTGAACGAACTGCTGATCCCATGTGACTCAAACCACTCTTAAAATATGCTTTATTAAAAATACTTTATGTAGAAGATGACACTAAAGTGGTTACAACAATAGAAGATGCTTGGGTTTTTTCCTGAAAAAATATAAACAACACTAAAACTACACTATTACATGTACAAAATCTGTCATCAACACTAGATTTAATGGTAAAAAGATCAATTTTTAAATAAATAAATATATTGGCAAGCAACTGAAGAGCAGATAGCACACCTTTGGGCACTCTATAAATAAATACCAACCAGAGAACGGCTTTGCTCTAAACATTTCAAAGAATAAGAGAGAACAATAAAAATCGTTCTCTGTTTTTCCCAAACCAGTAAGCTTTTCAGATTTGGCTTTATTTAGCTGTATATACACAAGTATATACATACACTTCTTCAAAGATTGTCTTCTAAACAAGCTAAACTGGAAATGTTTGCAGTTGGATTTTAATTGTCTTTGTATTACATAAATATTTGCAACTGTACATGTGAAAAAGGGATAAATAAAAGTGGACATATTAAAAATATTACTTCAGTACACAAGTATGTGCTCCATCATTGTTAATACTAGAGAACAGAAATCCTCAATAGTATCTCTAAATTAATTAGAAAATACTTGTTCCTGATTTTAAAAGTGAAAGGGATGTGGAGCTAGTTGAGGTGAAAGTTCAGACAATTATGCTGAAGTTTTGAGTTCTTTCCTATCCTAATTTCTAGTCCTGTGAGGCTGCAAGATGAGACATGACTTAAGCTGGTGAGGTTTGTGTGGTGAATCCCAAGCATATGTAGCTGACTTAGATATCACTGGTGGTAGGCTGGGATTGTTGTGATGAGATTCACTCATTAGGGTTCATTTGACTCATATTCAGATGAGACCTAAGCTCACAAATACTTAGCAATAAATTGTAACTTTATAACTTTTCCAGGTTGCTATGCATAGTGTGAAGAGAAGCTCTTGTGGCAGCTGATGGAAGCATCTGAAATCAAATGCAATGTCCCTGAAGGAAAGAACAGAGCAGTGACAGCTGCCACAGCCCTTCCCAGTGAGCACCATGCTCTGTGGACTGATAAGGTAGGGCAGGCGGAACCACAGCTTCACTCTGCTTGGGGTGTCCAAACATTTCTGCTGGTTTTGGCACTCTGGGTTTTATTTGCTGAGACCATTGGCTATGTTCATTGTTGTCCAGGTACAAAGATTTGAAACAAACACTAAACTAAACTAAATGAAGATCAGAAACAAACCACATGTAACTACGTAGGACAACCCTTGATATGTTCCTAATATAGCTATTGAGGTAATCTTGACCGTACCTTGATTAGTTTTACTGCATAAATGGTTAATGTCTGCTTTTATATGTATTGCCCTCACTTTCTCTGTTATTTTTATTTAAAATGGGATTAAATGTCTCCTAAAATATATGTGGTAATAAAAAGTAGTATTTGAAGAAAGAGTCGAGAGAGATCATATTAAACCAATTTGACTTAAGCAGCAGATTATAAATAAAATCAATATTGCAAGAGGACAGTGGTCTAATTGCATTTTAATTGCATGACAAAACGCCTACCCCAAATTAATACAAACTGCAGTGTTAAACTCTGGTTTTGTAAAGAGAAAAACCATCGCAAACTCATAACTTCAGCTGGCTTCACGGTGTGCTTCTTGTTCCCGAAGAGGGTCCCCATAAGGACGCAGCTGAAGGAGGACAGCCCTGCCAGGCTGGGCCTCCAGCAAGGCCAGTGCTCTTGGTGCCTCCATGTGGGGCACGTCAGCTAATTGGAGACAGTCAGACTAACACACAGACTGTTTCTCTAAGGCCTGGCACATGTACAACATGGGTTATTAGTACATCCTAACAAAGATTTTGTAAAATATTGTGAGTAATAATCACCCTACTGGGGACAATACTGCTGAAGTTACCAGTACTTGGATTGTGATCGTTCCGCTTCCCCTGTTTGAGAGATGTGGGGGAGAGCCTATGCTGTTGGGAGTATAAGTAGAGGAGGCAGTTATTGAGGAAGTTTCTGGGCAAAGCTTGGTCTATCTACCAAGCAGAATGTTAGTGACTGTATCTTGGAGACACTTTGAATTTCTCCATGTGTTGGCTACTGTGCTGATGGTAGCCTCTTTTTTCCCTCTAATTGCTTTGCAAAGTACTGAAGAGGGGAGTCATGGAAGATGAAGGACTCAGAGCTGGGACCATCAGTGAATGCCTTATCAGGCTCTTCAAACACGACAGTGGTGTATTTCTGGTTAGTTTTGTCTACTTCCTAATAGTACATGGATTTCATATCCTTGGTCTTTTTGGGGCCTCTGTATTGCTTTTATAAGGAGCACAAAACACACCTAGATGGCTAAACCAGGTTTTCTTTGTCATCTTCCAATGTCAACTTTATTTTCTTTCCTGCATTCTGCTTTCCTTTAACACAGCAAAATTGTGATATCTCTTCTACAAATGGCCCATATAAAAGATTAATTGTCTGGGATTATTACAAATGGCCTTTTTCACCCCTCCTAATTTACTGTCTTCTTGGCAGTTATAAATATGTTGCAGAAGATGGCAGACATGCAAATCCATCAGTATACCCTTCAGATATTATAGACACTTAAGCTGGAGCCAGGCATCATAGCACTGCACTCGGCAAAGTGAAAACTCTGAGCTTCAGAGGCACTTAAGGAGCTCACTCCATTGATTTCAAGTACTGAAATATCTTGGAGACACTGAGTTTTAGGAAACTAACTCTCATTGACTTTTAATTAGGGTCTTCTGAGTTAAATCTTACAAAATGCTGAGTATTCCTAAAATTAAGTGAGTAGCCACAGGTCTCCCTAAAAACAATTGGGTTTGAGGCTGCCCAATGCCTCAGAAAACTGATCAGAACTTTGCTGGGTCAAGCTTTTAAAAATGTTTCTGTCAGGTTGCTATAATCAGTTTGAAAATTCATGGGCACTTTTGGAAATGCTTGCAAATCCTGAGTGTGCAGCTTCAGTATAGGATATTAGAGGTGGTTCAGTAATGGGAAGATTTTTATAATAGACAACCAGATATAATCGTTTTATTATGAGGCTTAGAGAAAGCTTTGTTTTTCTCTAACCATTTATTCACATTTAAAAAGTGATCATTCTGTCTCTTAAAGCACCACAGCCTTCCACTATATAAATAGTGCTTTGAGTGTTACAGAGTATTGACTCTACATATCATAATACAGCATTATGTCAATCCAGATGCCAACTGCAGTGTTTGTCCACATTTTTGGTATGATAAAGAACTTTTCTATCTGGATGTGAAAAAACCCTGTGATTCAAATGACAAAGTTAACTCATCCTACAAGGAACATTTTCTCTTTTCTCAGGCAAATGATTTCATTTAAAACCAAAAAGAACTGACTCAGTGAGTTTTGAAGAACCTGACTTTTAGCCTGCTCCCTGAAGTGGACCCCAGAGGTGTGTCTAAGGCATGAGGGCAGGGCAGGGGTTAGGCATCGCAGGACAGGATTCCAGGAAACTGTGTGCTTAGTAGGCTAATGCTTCCAGCTCCTCTGAAGGACCACAAGTAGTATGTGAAATCAAAAGGGTTTTAAGTGTCTGATTCGCATCCTCTTCTGGGGACCATTTTATTCTTCAGGATTTTGAGAAAGAAAGAAAGAAAAAAGTGCACCGCATATAGATAGATACTCTGTTCCTAAACTACATTTAGGAACAGCTGAGAACACTTTGTTAATGAATACAAGCAAAGGAATGCTTCATTGTCACGCATGAGCTTTGTACCAGGCTGCTTATAAGACTGAATGAAATGCTAGAGATCATGGCCAGAAAAATAATTTGGAAACTTTTAATTAAAAGTGAGATGCATTAACAATTTATTTAGGATTTTGCAGTTTTATCATTGTGTGTCATCCACACAGTTTTCAGGACTGCAACTTCCAGGTATCTCTATTTTCGATACTCTGGCTTCTCTCAAAATATGCCAAGAGGCACCAGACTGTATTAAAGAATCCTGGCAAGGAATATTTAAGTTAAAAGGGTAAAGTTTATTTAACCAATGACTAATTAAAAAAGTAAAATTAAGATATTTTAATTATTAAATATTAAAAAAAAAATTTAAATTAATGGTCTAAACATAAACATTTTTTAAAAAAATTGAAAATGGAGCTCATATATACTTCCAGGTTGCTACATTGATCTTGTTGATTAATTTTTATTGATTAAAAAACATTTAAAGGTGCTTTTATTCCAAAATAATGCTCGCGTGTAGATTTACACAGATGAAACAGGTGCAACTAAATGGAAACTGCTATTATAATGCAAACATATAAATAAACCTATCTTTGTAGTGTTTTGGTGTGTTTTCAAACTTCCTAAAGGAATACAGAATATATTTCCAGATGTTTTCACATTCAGCCTAGAGCTTTTATTTACTGTTGGTTTTCATACTCCAGAAAAATTCTTAACTACCTTCAATATAATTCATACTGGTTCAACTTTCTGGTTTCCTATGACAGCAATTTTTAAATTGCCAGTGATAATAATTTTTAAAGTATTTGATTATTTCTTGAATTACTTTGCAAGTGCTCTTTAATTCCTGATGAATTAATTCATGACAGATTTCTATATGGTAATCAGTCATCTAAAATAAGTATTAAAGAAATCCTAATAGGCAGATGTAGCTTTTGGCCATGAATAACTGGAACAAGTTCAGATAAATTTTGTGCTCTAAAGGTTATTCTAAATGTCATAGTTAAGGAAAGTTTGGCTTGGCAATGAACAGTAATTGCATAGTAATACAATACTAATATTTATAGAGAAGTCAAGGATATTTCAGATGATCTTATTAATATAATTTTAAAATTTCGTTACTTTGGGAGGTACTGTCTTAATATGAGGTGCATTTTAATAACAGTGTAAATTCAGCTTCTCCATCCCTGCTGGGAATTAAACAAGCCCCTTTCTGGTGAATTAGTGTTAATAAGTCTTCAATAGATTCAGCTGTGGGATAATTAATGACTCACTTGTTCTTGCCAGAACAGTTCAAGTGGGCTTCATGCAGCATGCTGAGCTATTATCCTCTGGTGAGGTCATGCATCATGTCAGTCAGCAATGGCTGCACAACAGATTTGGAAATGATATAATCAGAATAGCCCAAACTTTTAGATCCTGATTGTGAAGGTTTCCTTCTGCAGAGGAACAATGGAAAGACGTGGCACAATGTAGTTACAGTGACAAACGTACATGAAAATTGGCTCCTAAGTTATTTGAGTTCACTTCCTTTTCTGAGAAGTACAATGATTTATGACATAATCAAGCTGTTTATGTTTTTATCTTCTGAGCACTTACAAACGTGGCACATCACTGTGCTAATTCCTACCTAACAGGTGGAGCAGGTGGGAAAATCCCTTCTGCTATTGCAATAACAGTTGCTGTATTTAGGTGTGTCTGTCCTGGACCAGGAAGGATCTGTAAGGGCAGACAGTAAAACTCCTCCCCTTTAGTCCTTTTTTGTATAGAGTGCTTGAATGGAGGATGTCTACACGGGCATCTAGGCCCCCCCCTTTCTCCTGCTGTTCAGTTGCTGGCTGTATTTGATCCTGTTAGTTATCACTGGTATCATGTTAACACCGAGAGGATCTACCTAGTGAACAGGGCCTCTGTGTGGGATGTTATATATACACAAAATAAAAACATAGTCTCTTCTCAGATAACAATGTAGACTGTGTTAACAAATGTACCTACATCTTCAAAGGGAGTTCTTTGTAAGGGCAATAGTGTTATGCCCAGGAGATTAATTTGGCACCACCTGCATTTGTCTGCATCAATGGATTCCTTCTCTATCCATTAAGCTCTTCCTGCAAGAAAATCTCTTATAAACAGCTGAAGTATGCCTCGATTAGAGAGTTTGTACAAGTGCTGTTCCTCCTTCTGGCTGGGGTCCCATTCCTTTTTCTAAGAGCTATTTTTGTCTTTCGGGCTTTTCCTTCTCAGAGGCTACTCCTAACTGCTACTTTCCTTCTGAGCCTCTTCACTCTCTCTGTCTCTCCTTGAACAACTACCTTTTCTGCATAGCGCTTGTATTTCTCCTCCTCAGCTTTCCCTCAGATCTCATTCTTCAGACCTCATCTGGTAATTCTTCTAGGGAATAATGGGATCATTTCATACAAGCCCATGCTTTGATTTCTTTATACATACTATATTAACAACATGTGAAGCAGGAGTGTTTTAGTATGTAACAGGTACAAACAGATGCCAAGAAGTATCTTTGAGCTTTAGATCTACTTCTTTCATAATACTTTTCTGGCAATATTTTATGTTTCTGCACTTTTAGGAAAAGTTTTCTTGTCTCTGTTTTCTTCCCTTTCTTCTTAATTTCCTTGAGTGATGAGAAAAAGAAAGAAAGAAGACGGCATCTTACATAGAATCATAGAATGGTTTGGATTGGAAGGGACCTTAAAGATCATCCAGTTCCAACCCCCTGCCATGGCCTGGGGCACCTTCCACTAGACCAGGCTGCTCAAAGCCCCGTCCAACCTGGCCTTGGACACTGCCAGGGAGGGGGCAGCCACAGCTTCTAAAGTCAGCCTGGTCCAGTGCCTCACTATCACAGAATCACAGAATCATCTAGGCTGGAAAGGACCCTGGAGATCATCCAGTCCAGCCGTTCTCCTAGCACAGTTCCCACCTACAGCATATCCTTAAGCTCTAAATCGACTCTACTCTTAAACACCTCCAGGGATGGGGACTCCACCACCTCCCTGGGCCAGCCCATTCCAACACCCAACAACCTGTTCTGTAAAGAAATGCTTCCTAATATCTAGTCTGAACTTTCCCTGGCACAACTTGAGGCCATTCCCTCTTGTCCTGTCGCTTTCTACTAGGCTAAACAGGCTCAAACCCAGCTCTCCAACCTCCTTTCAGGTAGCTGTAGAGGGCGATGAGGTCTCCCCTCAGCCTCATCTTCTCCAGACTAAACACCCCCAGTTCCCTCAGCCGCTCCTCGTACGACCTGTGCTCCAGACACTTGATCAGCTTCGTTGCCCTTCTCTGGACACACTCGAGTCATTCAATGTCCTTTTTGGAGTGAGGGGCCCAAAACTGAACACAGGAATCGAGGGGCAGCCTCAGCAGTGCCGAGTACAGGGGTCAGATCCCTTCCCTGTCCCTGCTGGCCACGCTATTGCTGACACAAGCCAGGATGCCATTGGCCTTCTTGGCCCCCTGGGCACACTGCTGGCTCCTGTTCAGCCAGCTGTCAATCAACACCCCCAGGTCCCTCTCTGACTGGCAGCTCTCCAGCCACTCCTCCCCAAGCCTGTAGCGCTGCTGGGGGTTGTTGTGGCCCAAGGGCAGCCCCCGGCATTTGGCCTTATGGAAACTCCTCCAGTTGGCCTCAGCTCATGGCTCCAGCCTGTCCAGGTTTCTCTGCAGAGCCTCCCTGCCCTCGAGCAGATCAACACTCCCACCCAAATGGGTGTCACCTGCAAACTGACTGAGGGTGCACTCGATCCCCTCGTCCAGATCATCAATAAAGATGTTAAACAGGAGTGGCCCCAACATCGAGCCCTGGGGGACACCACTCGTGACCGGCCGCCAGCTGGATTTAACTCCGTTCACCACAACTCTTTGGGCCCGGCCATACAGACAGTTTTTTACCCAGCAAAGCGTGTGTCCATCCAAGTTATGAGCAGCCAGTTTTGTCAGGAGAATGCTGTGGGAAATGGTGTCTAAGGCCTTACTAAAGTCAAGGTAAACAACATCCACAGCCTTTCCCTCATCCAATAAGCAGGTTGCTCTGTTATAGAAGGATATCAGGTTTGTCAGGCAGGACCTGCCTTTCATAAACCCATGCTGACTGGGCCTGACCATCTGGTTGTCCCACATGTGTTGTGTTATGATACTCAGGATGAGCTGCTCCATCAGCTTCCCGGGCACAGAAGTCAAGCTGACAGGCCTGTAATTTCCCAGATCATCCTTCCCACCCTTCTTATAGATGGGCATCACATTGGCCAATTTCGTCAGTCAGGACCTCCCTGCTCAGCCAGGACTGCTGGTAAATGATGGAAAGCAGCTTGGCGAGCACCCCAGCCAGCTCCTTCAGCACCCTCGGGTGTATCCCATCCGGTCCCATAGACCTGTGTGTGTCTGTGTGATGCAGCAGGTCACTGACTGTCTCCTCCTGGATTGCAGGGGGATCGTTTTGCCACTCTCTGTATTCTGGCTGTGGAGGCTGGATGTCATAAATACAATTAACCTTGTTATTAAAGACTGAGGCAAAGAAGACATTAAGCACCTCAGCCTTATCCTCATCACTTGTTACCAAATTTCCTCCTGCATCTAGCAGGGAAAGGAGACTATCCCTGGACTTTCTTTTGCTACTGACATAATTATAGAAACTTTTCTTGTTATCCTTGATTGCAGAGGCCAAATTAATGTCCAGTTGGGCTTTAGACCTCTTGATTTCCACCCTGCATAGCCTCACAGCATCTTTGTAACCTCTCTGAGCAGCTAGCCCCTTCTTCCAAAGGCTGTAAACTCTCCTTTTCTCCCTTAGTTGCAGCCAAAGCTCCCTGTTCAGCCAGGGTGGTCTTCTCTGCTGCTGGCTCCTCTTACAGCACCTGGGGACCGTCTGCTCCTGTGACATTAACACTTCCTTCTTAAAGAGCACCCAGCCTTCCTGGGCCCCTATACCCTTTAGGAGAGTCTCCCAGGGGATCCTTTCAAGCAGGTGCCTAAATAAGAAAAAGTCAGCCCTTCTGAAGTCCAGGATGTCAATCCTGCTTAGCCCTCTCATGACCTCTCTAAGAATAGAGAACTCTATTATTTCATGATTGCAGTGCCCTAGTCGGCCTCCAACCTCCACGTCGTCCACCAGCCCTTCTCTGTTCACAAAGAGGAGATCCAGCAGGGCACCTTCTCTGGTCGTTTTACTCACCAGTTGCATCTGGAAGTTGTCTCCCACACATTCTAGGAATCTCCAGGACTGGTCTCATTCTGCTGTGTTGTATTTCCAGCAGATGTCTGGGAAGTTAAAGTCGTCCACAAGAACAAGGGCAAGCGATCGTGAGATTTTACCTAAGTGCCTATAAAATATCTCATCCATCTCTCTGTCCTGGTTGGGTGGCTACCCTCATGGTAAAAACTTTCTTCCTTATATCTAATCTAAACCCACCCTCTTTCAGTTTAAATCCATTAGCCCTCATCTTACCACTATCATCCCTGAAAAAGAGCCCCTCTCCATCTTTCCTGTAGCCCCCTTTAAGTACTGGAAGGCTACTATAAGGTCTCACTGGAGCCTTCTCCAGGCTGAACAGCCTCAATTCTCTCAGCCTGTCCTCACAGGGAGGTGCTCCAGACCCCTGATCATCTTTGTGGCCTCCTCCGGATCTGCTTGAGCAGGTCCATGTCCTTCTTATGTTGGGCTCCCCAGAGCTGGACACAGTACTGCAGGTGGGGTCTCATGAGAGCAGAGAAGAGGAGTAGAATCATCTCCCTTGACCTGCTGGTCACAATTCTCTTGATGCAGCCCAGCATACAGTTGGCTTTCTGGGCTTTGAGCACACATTGCTGGCTCATAGTCAGTTTTCTATCCACTACTACTCCCAAGTACTTCCCCTCAGGGCTGCTCTCAATCCACTCATCCCCCAGCCTGTATTTGTGCTTGGGATTGCCCTGACCTATGTGCAGGACCTTGCACTCGGCCTTGCAGAACTTCATGAGGTTTGCACGGGCCCACCTCTCAAGCCTGTCAAGGTCCCTCTGGATGACATCCCTTCAGTGTGTTGTCTGCACCCACACAGCTTGGTGTCACCAGCAAACTTGCTGAGGGCGCACTCAATTCCACTGTCCATGTCTCCAGCAAAGATGTTAAACAGCGCTGGGCCCAGTACTGACCCCTGAGGAATGCCACTCGTCACTGCTGTCCACCTGCACAGGAAGCTGCTTACCATAACTCTTTGAGTGTGACCATTCAGCCAATTCCTTATCTACTGAGTGATCCACCCATCAAATCCACGTCTCTCCATCTTTCACAGTGAAATCTATTTATGAACCATCTGGGCCAAAGTATATCACATATCAACAATATTCCATCCCCAAAGACTTTTACCAAAAACTTTAGGCCTGAATCTGGGATGGATTCCGTGATTTGCTGTATAGCATGTTCTCTGACATATCTTGTTGGGCTGAATGGAAGACTACACTTGGTGTGGTGAATTCTTCCTGAGCAGTTGTTGTCAAGCAGCAAGATCCACACTCAGAGGCTCCATTTACAGCTGTTTAAGCTAGTGACTGAAAATGTTTAAGTACTTGTTCAGATTACTCACTGTCTTAGCTACTGTGACAAATACAGAAAATGTGTGCATTTACTGATCTGCTCCGTAACAAAGCTCACAGAATAGTCTGCCAGCTGAAGAGCAATTTAACTGGAAGGCTGCTGCCAGCTACATCAAATACATACTCTTCTTTTAAACTGCTGAGATCAATAATGTACATCTGATGGCAGAATGGAATCAGTGTCCTGAGCTGAGCCTGTACTGTTCATTTTATCTCACCAAACCTCATCCCTGACTCATCAGCAGAGCTTGGCTTCCCTTGTTGAATTGCCAGTGGTGGCAATTTTCTAGCGTAAGTGATGTAGTCAGTGTCCACAGAGGATTAGGTTGACATTCCAAACACAATTTATTTAAACCAAGATTTGAATTTAGGTCTCTAATGGAAAAAGAGTCTTGTATTAAAATGCTAATCTACAAATCTCTCAATGTATACCATTTACAAACCAGCATGTGGTCACAAATGGTTAAATACTGTTAAAAGCTGCAGGAACAGAATATCTTAAATAACCTCTTTTGAGAGGTATACTTGAGCCTATCAGTTGTCTCATGTATCCCACTCTTACATTTACTCTGCACCTGGAGATACCGCACATTTGTTGGTGTATTTTATTTTGGTAATATTGAGATTATGCTTCTGTGTAACATAACACATGGTGAAGCAGAATAAATACATCCTTCACCCTTGTTATGAATCTTCTCTTTGTCTCTTCAAGTGTGCTATCAGGGTAAACCAGACATCTTTTAATTACCTCTCTACTCCTTTCCTCTGTGTTCATCATAGCTAATAACTAATGTCCAGTCCATTTAGATTAGATAGAAGAAAGGAAGTTACTTGAATCTTACGATATCATAAATGCTTTTAGTTGTTATATGTTCAATAGAAGTAAAAGTGATTGAAAGCACAGAGGGACAGGCAATTACTGGGATTTCCTTTATATTAATTGTGAAGAAATGACTACTTCTGATATGTCATTTGACCTAGGTGTAGATATGCAAAATAATGAGAATTATATCCTGAAGTGTTTACTTCCTGTTGAATGTAAAGTGGCACTGACGAAACTAGGTCAGACTTAAATAATACCAATGCTAATGCTAATTCTGATACTAATAAATATTTTTCAAAATGGAATTCTGTTGCCTATACTTACGTGTTGAAGGCTATTTTAAGGGTCCTAGACATCCCCATCTCCAGTTGCTAGTAAAGAAAGATATTGGTCTCTAGTGGGTTCTGTGTCATTCCTGATAACTCCATTTAGGTGCCTTAGATATCATAATAGAAGATCTCAAATGGCTATAGACATCTATGTTTAGATACCTGGATCATTTCTCAGACATCCAAAATGACATTGATGAATTCTATCCACAATGATCAATCAGAATCAGAAATTTATGTTGGCACAATTTATAAATCAGAATAGTTTTATATATGTGTGTGTGTATTTGAGAGACTCACATGCACACACAGTCATACAAGTTGGAAGGGACTGTGGAAATATATTTGGTCCCACCATGTCTTAAAAACCTCCAAAGCCAGAGATAGCACAACTCCTCTGGGCAACTGTCTCCACTGCTTGGCTGTCCTAAGAGCTCCTCCGTCCTTACCAGCTAGTTGAACGTCCCACCCACAACAGATGAATAGGTCCTAACCAACAGTCATTCATGCACTGCCTATCTTTTACCAACCAAGTATGTGTGTACCATTCAATTTAAGAAACAAGGCGAACAAATTTATCTAAATACTGAAGTATTTCAGTAAAATTCATGTTTATATTATTGAAAGTTTCAGGATTTGTTTATGCTGACCTAACAGCACAAGGGAAAGTCAAAGTAATGCATTTGATATCTTTAGCAGTGTAAAAGCCTTTCTTTACACAGTCTTCAAATAGAAATCAAGAGCAACTGTCCCTACCCTTTCTGGTATGTGGTCTTTATTTCTCATACCTGGATGTACAATGGTTACTCCATTTGCTTCTTATGGATTCTGTCTCACCATTCCAGGTTGTGTCCACTCATTTTACCAGGTTGTGGCTCATTTTTAAAGGTCATTTTTGGTAATATAATGAGACAGTTCAGAACTTAAAGGAGATTTGATTATGGTAACTTTTTAGCAACTGATCATATAAATTTAAATTCTTCTTCTAACCTACTTCCTCAATATGTTCTTTTTCTACATACTTCTCTTTGCCTTAAGATACAACATGTTCCTCTCCAAGAACACATTTAGGGTGGGTTTCATCTGAATGGATGTAGATACCTACTTCATGAATTAGTCACCTGAAGGTCCCTTTGTAATCATTGCAGAGAAATAGGCCTCCCCAGGGTGTAATATATGTTATCCTACAGTACACATTAGAAACAGATCAGGTGAATGACTCCCTGAATGTGTTTGTTTCTCTACATCAATTATATGGGAAGGTCAGAGTGAGAAGCTCAGATGTAAATGTCCACATTGTAGCTATTTAAACTTATGGAAGAAAAATTCTACCCTAAAAATCAGCTGCCCAGTTTCTTACTAGAGTTCATTTTCACAAAAAGATTTAAATACAATTTCCGTTTTACTTAACTTTGATTTGTGCTCCTGCATGTAGTAAAATGAAATTTTTACATTTGGATGATTCCTTTTCTAACTCTGAAGTATCCTTTTTTAACATTATTGCTTTGAGTCAGATCGAACACCCTGCTGGCAAAATATGGTATCAACATCTGCATGTACTAGCCCTGTTTCTCCAAGCATGGATTTAGGATAGAATTGTATGAATATTTTGAGGAGAAATTTTCCAGTGCGTTTTCAGAATAAGTGATACTAACGATAAGAATAACAACCACAATGATAGTATTAATCAATAATGATTATTACTATTATTAATAATATAAATGAGCTATGAACTTTAACTCTGTAAAACAAACATTGACTAGGCTAATACTTTAAATTTTTATTTTAATTTTTTATTTTATTTTAATCTTTAGATAAAGATATGGTTCTGGAATCTGTTCTCACTTATACATGCTGAAAAAAACAGAATAAATTTTAGTTAGGTCACCTTCAAGATCTTCTGACAAGATATATATATACATTTGACAGCTCATGAAATCCTACACTTCCATTTCTAATAGTAACCATATCTGTAGGAACATGCAAGTAATTTATTTCAAGAGACAACCGATTCCATTTGAGTTCTGATGCTTGTTGCTCTGGATGTTAAAGTGCAGACATTTTCTGACCCAGGTAAAATTGTTTTCATTATGTTTCTTCACCTGAACTGGAGAACACATTCCCTCTAAATTCTATCTTGGTTTGTGTGCCCTGCAATGTATGACTTATAAAAACAAGTCTCACTCTTTGGGATCAGTCTTTTGTGCAGCCATCAGCTTTGTTTTATCTATACTTATATAATTTATATTTTTTTAAATGGTGTTTTAGAGAAGACACACATTTGCTTGGTGACTTAATTTCACTGAAATCCATGCTCAAAATTTGCTTTATATGCCTATTTTTTTTTTTTTTAAGTGCTGATGTTAAAAGTTTAAGGGAGCAATTTATAACAAAACAAAGAAAACAGTCTGATGACTTATTTAATTCTGTAGTAAACTAGCCTGTGTCACTATCCATTTGCAATATGTTCTTGCTGTAAGACATCGTGCCTACTAAGTTTTAAATGCACTGTGGAGATTGTTAACTCCTCATACCTGTAGTTCTTCAGGCACAGACCTTTCATCTGAGCGTGTGTGGAACTACACTGTGATGATCAGATCAGCACGTACTTTAGGACTAAGAGTGATTAGGATCCAGAAATGTGTTGAACAGATTGCAAAGTCCTCAAAGGACCTGGTTTGATAGGCATTTGCAAAGCTTTTATACAATTCACTATCAGCATATTGCTAACAGTGCTCACCTCCTGTGATAACTTCATTATTAGAGTGCCATCTGACTAACTCAACCCTTAATATTCTCTTGCTTTGAAGATGGCACTAACTACACATGTCCTATATCTTGGCAGGTTTTATTATTGGGTTTTCATCACTGGATGTTTATCAATAACAATTGGGGAAAAAAACATGAAAATCCCAAACTAAACCCCACAAAAAATTGCTAAATGAAAGGAAAAAGACCACATCTTCCAGTTCATTCCCTAGCATACAGAGTTTCTCTCTCCCTCTTACCATTCCCTACAGTGATAGTATGCACAGTTGTTTTGCTTTAACTTCTTTTTGATGGGACTGCCCTTGCAGATGGAAGAAGCGTATGCGCAATGACTAATTTTGGTAAGACAGTAGGACAGCCAGATAAGGAAGATGAGCACCACATCATTTGGACAGCTGTATTGTGTGAAATGTGGAGCCACCAAGTGCCCCTGTGAACAGTGAAGAGTGAGTCCTGCTCAGCTTAGGCTACGTGGGGGAGCCAGTGTGTCATTCACTAGCTCTGGACTCTGTTCTCAGGACAAATGGGTGTGATATTTAACTGGCCTTCCTGGAAATCCTTTGCTAGATCTGAATATAAAATCATTCAAGGATCTTGCAGCTAGTAGGAT
>NW_020799097.1:25233040-25234375 GCF_003259725.1 Athene cunicularia | reverse complement strand
CTCTAGTGGGTTCTGTGTCATTCCTGATAACTCCATTTAGGTGCCTTAGATATCATAATAGAAGATCTCAAATGGCTATAGACATCTATGTTTAGATACCTGGATCATTTCTCAGACATCCAAAATGACATTGATGAATTCTATCCACAATGATCAAAATTATATTTAGGGTTTAAACCAGTTGCCTCAGAAAGACTTTTAACTTTGAAATAAATGGTCAGTGGAATCTGTCTCTCAGATTTAACTAAGGGACCACTGTTCCATAATGAATACAACTGTTTAGGGGCTGATTCTGTTAGCACACTGAAAAATATCAATTTCAATACCACTGAAGTTAGTTTAACTACAATAATAGTGGCTGGTATGAAGTCAAAATCAGATCCCACAGAAAATAGTCACAGCACCAATGACAAAATTCAAATTCCTTTCTATGAGTTTACAGAAGTTTACTATTTGTTACTACAGAGCAATGGTCCATGAAATTATAGAAGTTTTAAAAAAAACCCAAAACTCACTACTGTTACCACAGTTCTCATAAAAACCCTTAATTGATCAAGTATGTTTAAAGAGGTACTTTGATTTCATTGCTGTCATTCCATATTGTTATTTACACTGCATATCCAAGTTTTCAAATTGAGAAAAGCATTGTATGTTTCATTAATCCTAGACTGCCAAATTAAATGTAGACAAGTGTGTTGGAGATTGTCTATATTTAAGCTATAACCTATATAAAACAAAATGTTGTTCCTCTAGAATGAAGTTACTGGCAGATTTTTAGTGTACTTACAAGATTTGTGTTTTATATCCTTTTTTTAATGTCTTCAGATGACTAATTAGCCTGAGATCAAGATTTTTACCTTTTGAGTAAGTTGTGTTTGTTTACAGGAATGTAAACTGGATATAGATTTTTCTTTGCATTTTTCTGATCTGTCCTTTTGGAAAAATGGCAAGAAAGATAACCTGAAAGAGGTAAGTAGAAAAGGAGAGATGTAAACCTAATCAGGACAATTCTTACAAAATTTTGGCAATTGAAATAAAAATAGCTATGTTTAAATGCTGGCTTAAGGACCGTCTCTCTATTTGCATGAAGAACCAAAATGGAGATTACTCACAGCTTTAAGTAGTTGAAATAATTCTTACATTTTGACTTTGTGTGTGGACATGCAACAAAAGCATGGCTGTGTGTTTTTTCTAGTGCTTTTTGGCAATATCACTTTTAGTGTTAGAAAAAAGGAAAGGTACAGTGTCAGAGAGTTTTGATATTCATTTGCCCTTAACTGATTACATTTTTGTCCCTATTTAATTTAGAAGATCTATACTATGCATTGTTCCTTG
>NW_020799097.1:25230148-25232990 GCF_003259725.1 Athene cunicularia | reverse complement strand
TTTTTTTTTTTTTAAGTGCTGATGTTAAAAGTTTAAGGGAGCAATTTATAACAAAACAAAGAAAACAGTCTGATGACATTTAATTCTGTAGTAAACTAGCCTGTGTCACTATCCATTTGCAATATGTTCTTGCTGTAAGACATCGTGCCTACTAAGTTTTAAATGCACTGTGGAGATTGTTAACTCCTCATACCTGTAGTTCTTCAGGCACAGACCTTTCATCTGAGCGTGTGTGGAACTACACTGTGATGATCAGATCAGCACGTACTTTAGGACTAAGAGTGATTAGGATCCAGAAATGTGTTGAACAGATTGCAAAGTCCTCAAAGGACCTGGTTTGATAGGCATTTGCAAAGCTTTTATACAATTCACTATCAGCATATTGCTAACAGTGCTCACCTCCTGTGATAACTTCATTATTAGAGTGCCATCTGACTAACTCAACCCTTAATATTCTCTTGCTTTGAAGATGGCACTAACTACACATGTCCTATATCTTGGCAGGTTTTATTATTGGGTTTTCATCACTGGATGTTTATCAATAACAATTGGGGAAAAAAACATGAAAATCCCAAACTAAACCCCACAAAAAATTGCTAAATGAAAGGAAAAAGACCACATCTTCCAGTTCATTCCCTAGCATACAGAGTTTCTCTCTCCCTCTTACCATTCCCTACAGTGATAGTATGCACAGTTGTTTTGCTTTAACTTCTTTTTGATGGGACTGCCCTTGCAGATGGAAGAAGCGTATGCGCAATGACTAATTTTGGTAAGACAGTAGGACAGCCAGATAAGGAAGATGAGCACCACATCATTTGGACAGCTGTATTGTGTGAAATGTGGAGCCACCAAGTGCCCCTGTGAACAGTGAAGAGTGAGTCCTGCTCAGCTTAGGCTACGTGGGGGAGCCAGTGTGTCATTCACTAGCTCTGGACTCTGTTCTCAGGACAAATGGGTGTGATATTTAACTGGCCTTCCTGGAAATCCTTTGCTAGATCTGAATATAAAATCATTCAAGGATCTTGCAGCTAGTAGGATCCTAGTAGGATTCATCAAGAATAACTTATCCTTCAGTTTCTCGCTGATAAGATGATTTTGGTGTTGGTAGCTGGTGTTTGTTAATCTTCCTACAAGTTTTTTACTATCAAGTGCTTTGCAACCCTTTTACAATGTTTTACAATAGAAATGCAGTATTTTGCAGGCTGCTTGCCGGACCATCCATGCTGCATTATGCACAAGTGTGAATCTTGCAGTCAACAGGAGTGCTGGATTCCTCTTAGTGCTTTTGTCCACGTACTGCATTCTTCATTCATACATAACTGCCTGCAAGAATGAAAGGGCTGCTGAATTTTCCATGTGCATTTAGTCTTCATTCTTTTCTGACCCTGACTACAAGCATAAAGAACTATGAGTACAAATCGGTACAGTTGACTTTGGATGTTGTCTTGTGACTGTTAGGAATTTGTTTGTGTAAACATAGCTTGTGTTGGGTACTGAGAGGTAACAAGCTTTACCTACCACCACCTTAGGCTAACTTTTCCGATGTTATATGCTGTCTGTCTTCCATGATTTGTTTTCCATTCTGTATCTATGATATAAATGGGACGGATCCTTTCCATGTCAATAAGGAAAGAGAAATCCACCATTTTTCTTATTTTCAGATCATTGCTGAGACATTGTTTATATTTTTCTGGAGGTCCTACTTCTTTCTTATTGTACTCACTTATTTCTCATGGCATATGCATCTCTATTTTAAACCAGACCTTTCAGTCAGTGCCATATTTAATATTCTGTACTGCTGAACAGTATTTTGCTGCCACTTTGGCAACTGTTTGTAACCTTAGCAAGGTTATGTTAAAATCTTTGAGACCATCATTGAATTATTGACAAAATTCTTCCCTCCTCTTTTTTCGTTTTTATTCTGCTTGATGTAGAATGGCTCCATCCCAGGGCTCTGCATAACAAACATTATATTTTCTTATTTTTATATGCTGTCTCCTACTTCAATTTTTCACCATCACAGTATAATGTTCTTTTGCTTTGCTGATGAGTCCCATCTCCCTCTCTCTCTTTCCTCATGCTTCAGCTGCAGCCTATGTTTTGTCGCAGTGTTTGGCAGAAATTCAGAACCAAACACCTTACTTTTAATGGGAATTTGAACAAGATGGAAGTAAAATTAATTATCTCATGGCACAGGCTTATAACAACCCCTTCTGCAACCATGTAATTTAATAGTCCGGTGTTCACTGTGCACTTAAAGATCTCAATATTATTTTTGGATCAATGTCTTTATTTTAAAGGTTAAGCAATGTATGTATTCTGATGAGAGATGGGTTTATCACTTAAAGAATCCTTCTGAAAAGAAACCATTTATATTCCATTGCCAAAGTGATGATTTAGTCACTGACAATGTTAAGCTTAGTTTACTGAAAGAATGTATGTTGATGTTAGAAGTACACTTACTCCAGATGTTTCTTCACAATTTAGTAATTCATTCTATATTACTACACCACAGTACTGCTTTTCTCTAGATACCTCAGTATTTAAATTTTAAATTTATTACTAAATTTAAAAGTTATTGACTACTTATTTCTTGAGCTACTTAGAGATACTCTTAGTGACCTTGCCAATGCAGTTATTCTCTCAAGGAGAGCAGGATATCACATATTTTCCTCATGAAATCTATCAGCCTTCGATGTTTGTCTTAATGATTTTGGTTGTAAGTTTATTATTATTTTTTGGTGAACTAACATTTGACTGCCCCCCCCCCCCCCCCCCCCCCCCCCCCCCCCCCCCCCCCCCCCCCCCCCCCCCCCCCCCCCCCCCCCCCCCCCCCCCCCCC
>NW_020799097.1:25218198-25230098 GCF_003259725.1 Athene cunicularia | reverse complement strand
ATGTGTATAAGAGACAGCCTTATGACAGCGACATTAAAATTACAACTGAACATTTGCATCATTTATTGTGTTAAAAGGAAATATTGGTGATATAACACATGCACAATTGCAAAGGAAAGATTCAATGAGGAAAATATTGATTCCTCACTATTTACTGCAGTACAAATTTTCCTATCAAAAATTCAAACGGTTGCTGAAGCCCTGCTCCTGACTGTGGCTAGTGCTTTCTGGCATCTTGTTGCAACAACAGCTCTTATGCTGTGCACATTTCACTTAATTCTTGTGAATAATCGTTTTGGTCACAGCTGGCTTATTCAAACTGATGGGGCCCAAATGCATACAATGCTTTACGCTGTGTTTGCTTTAGAAAGAACCCAGAACTTTTGCAAAGGTTATGTTTCTCCCACTTCCTCTTTTCTTCCCTCTTTTCTCTTCCTTTCATGTACCTTTAGCTTAGATTCCTAACTTTTTTTCTCTATTCCCTAATGGTCAAATAAATCTTCTGTTTGTTAAAGATGAATCCTTTACCTCTTTATTAGTCAGATTTTGAAATTTAGCTGGGGATTTAGTTTCTGTCATACCAGATTAAGCAGTTTCTGTTGTTTAAACAGAAAAACTGTGCTTAAGTTATTAGTCCTTGAACATTTAATAAGTGAAAAATGCTAGTATTTTGCTAAAGAGAGGATGGAAAGCCCTGAAGAGCTAAGTGAGCCTGTTGACACAATGAGAGAAGCTGCCTAGATAATGTTGGTAGTCTTTGAAGAAAAGAAAGTGCAGGAAGTGATAGCAACCTGGCAGCTCTCCCTAAGTAGAATCTGCTGCTTGTTTGCCTGCTGCTGTAATTGCTCCATTCATGTTCTTTGCCTGCCTTTATTTCCCGAGTTTAAATGAATTTAAATTGTGAAGAGCATCATGACTATATATGCATTATTTCTTATCAGCCAGTAAACCCCTAAAGGTGTTTAAATGTGTTGTGTCCATTGTAAATTACACATAAAGTGGCAGGGTAAAACTACTGTTTCAGATTTGGAATTAATAAAATACAATTAAGTAGGATGATAATCATCTTTTTCACATAAACAAGGACGAAATAGAGGTTATTTGGTTTTTGTTTTGAAGAACTTCCATGATAATATCTACAGGTTTGGGAACTGATCACGTAAATGATCTAAGTATGTCGGAAATCAGAGACTGTTGTGGCTTCCTGAAAGGAATCTGTGCCCCATACTTAGGCTTCTGTCTTCAATTAAGTGCACAGAAAATACTAGGCAATTGTCAAAAAACACCAACATCCAACCCAAAGGTGTCAGTGTCTCCCTAAAGCACAGTTCTTGCTGACATCCTTTTCCAGAATTCACAAAAAAGCCAAGTAGTTCTCTCTGCTCTGATTTTCAACTGCAATACCTTGTCAATAAATATCTGTCATTATACTTTCAAAGAGAATTTTTTTTTATTATTTGTTTTTTAATGACAGTGGTGTCACCTAACATGCTATCTATAGTAATTACTGAAGCCAGACACCTGAACTGAAGACCCTCTTCATGCAGTTGCAGGGATGATCCTAGAACCTGTATTCTGTATGGATGGAGTTTTTACCTGAAGCCCTGACTTTCCAGTCTAATGTTGGGAGAGATGCCTGCCCACCTGTGTTTCTTATGACTCGGGACTAGAGAGTTCATAGGGCTCTGGGAGAAGAATTTTGGTTATCATACAGAGAGCATGGAAACCCAAACAAACCCCTGGGAGTAGGGGAAGGGGAAAGAGGAAGATTGGAAGACAACAAATTAATGCAGAGCAACTTATGAGGAGTAGTTATCAGTGAATAAATCAGTAATTGTCAGTGAATAAATCAGTAAGTCATACTTACTGAAAAGGTTTAAGTATGGTACTGAACTCGAAGCAAAGACTTGGTCTCCTTCAATAAAACACATGCTTATCAATGTTCACTCAAAAACTTCATGGAGCTGTGTGACAGAAACAGTATCCTGAGACATCCTTGTCTAACCTAATGAAAACCAATTGGAATGCCCTGGGCATTTAGAGAAAAGGGGAATGGGACATAAGGAGGCTGAAGGGTGCAACACTTCTCATGTCTGCTAAAGAAACTTGTACCATGAGCAACCCATACAAAAAGTAGGCTAAAGCTAAATGTGAAACAAGTCCTCTGTCAGAAGAACCCTTTGCATTTGGCCCTCAGAAAACAGCAGGAGGGTGTCAGCTATAAGGAGATAAAGGATTACTCTGTGTCCAATGCAGTAGAGTCATTAGGTGCACTGATAATTCCATTGGTTTCAATAGTACTAGTGTCATATTTAAGGCAATAAAGTGCATATTTATATATATACTCTCTATATATTTATATGCACTGTAGTACTTATAAATATTCACTATATCTACATGCATGGTCAGACTGGGATCAAGTACTCAATCTACCCTGAACACATGTCCTGTTTAGATCCTATACAGTATTACTAAATAATGGCATTCCTGGAATGTTGCTGTGTCTAGTCAATGTCCTCACACTTGTCCCCACTCTGTGCTGGCATTCAAGAGACTGAAATTAGTTCAAGAAATAGAAGATATGTTTGAAGTATAACCTGCAAGTCAACAGGGGCATCACATTAAACTGACCTAATGGGAATTATTCCCTGGGTGAGAAAATTGCAGACAATTTATTTTCTAGGTATATTTAACTGCAGGCAACTTGAGTTTAAGAAACACCTTCCATGTATTTTGTCAGCCGCAAAAGGATATTGTTGCTTAGGTAAAGCATGATCTATGTTTTTCTATTTTATACTTTAGTCTTTTGAAAAGAAAATTAAGCAAGTGTGCTTATCCTGTTGTTATGGTTTCAGGCAACCTTTAACAAGGTACCATTTACCAAAGCATACCTCAAGGTACCTTTAAAAACAGCAGTAAAATCTTGCTTGGAGTCCAATACATTGCATATTGATTAATTTTGTCATAGTGCTGTGACTGCTTAGTACTTTACTGTGATGACATACATAAATGGGTTTATTACTGGATGATACTGAGATGCCATTAATGCCTCTTTCAACACAGTATGGGGTGACCTTGCTCAATATTTTGATATAGAAACAACTACTTATTCTGTATGTGTGTCAGGCTTCCTCAGGAGAAATCATACAGGACAAAGTAAAAACCAAAGTTAATGCAGGTCAGCACAATATGCAGCATAGAAAACTACTGAAATACTGCATGACAGTCTCAGCTGAACCTTTTAGGCATGCTTTGCTCAGTCAGGTGTCTCCCTTTGAGTTTTAAATTACCTGATTCATATGCTTTCAAATAATTCTGCTTCTGAAGTCAAAGTCCCTCTTGTTCTTAGTGCTGAGACCCTACTCTCATGAAGTTATCATCAGTGTGAGATTCCTACTCTTTGTTTGCTTGTGAAACCAGCACTAATTTTGACAGAGATCAGAATACTGCAGTCTTCTGTAAAATCCCAAAGGACTTTTGGATATATCTTTTCTGTACCCAGTTTTGTCTCAGGCTTACAAAGTGTTTAATTAATGTACATATTTTGACACCTCATGACCCATATGCTGCTTTCTTGTAGGTTGCTTTCACAGAGCTTTGATTTCTGCTCTCTGGCCAGAACGGCTTCCTTACTGAGCAGTACTCTGAGGTTTGGGACTTTTTTTGCCTTTCTGTTCTTCCTTTACAGAGGGTTGTGCTTACCTCCTGAGACAGTGCTACACAACACTTCAGAAAGTCACTGTAGAGTATTAGGTCTTTTAATTTCCGTTGTTTTGACTGTACAATGTACTGAACCCGGTTTTCTATCCCTATGCACTTAGCAGATACTCCTTTTGATTTGAAGTGTATCCATGCTAACTGTGCTGCGCTTTATTTCCAGAATTTGCATGCTTGTTTGATCTTGTTGCCACTGGAATATCAGTGCAGCTCCAGGAAGTGATTGCAAGTTTTCTTTAACTTTCTGCACTTTTCTAGTCAACTTGCTACTATTCACACAAATAAATATAAGGGTATGCAAAAGTGTGTGGATTGTTTTGTCGGTCTAAAGGACTGGAGCTTTCAAAACATTCTTTTTGTTACCTGAATATTCCCTATTGTGATGCTGATTACTTGTCGCTGAAGCCACTTGTTTTTACTATTTCATGCTTGCTTGCCTCTGATTCCTTTGACATTACCTGTTTACAAAGATGATGTGGCTGCTAATTACAGGATTTTGAGTGGCTCCTATCCCTGTATACTAACTGTGGTCCAGGCATTTGTTAGAACTTCTGTGTGTTGAGAGAAAATCTTATGAACACTAGCTCAATAAAATTCAGTTCCATTGTATGAAAGTTTGAGGGCAGTAATGTTGTTTGGCAATCTACTTCAGAAAGGGGGAAGTCTGAGCATGGAAAGACATTAAATGCATGACAGCAATTTTCATTTTTAAGCTTTGGAGAGTGTACTACACACAGCAGGGAGGAAAAAAAGGAACAATGCAAAACCAGAAAATATGTGTCTCCTTTCATATTGCAGTGCAATTTGTTTTTACTGGCCATCAGTCTTAGTGATCACTTAAGTTAAAAAGAGCAAAATACTTTCCAAAAGCCATTGTCTGCATGTACTGACGTGTTTGACCTTCATTTAAAAATGGCTTTGATTTGTAAAGGGGAGTTTAGCAGTGATATTTTTTCTTCAGTGCCTGTATCAAATAAGGTCAGTATTCAGCACCTTTCACGTGTTAATTTAACCATGAAAAAGCTAATTATGGTCAGCTACATCCTCACTGGAGCTAAAATGCATAGTAGAAAGTTTTTGTCTAGAGATTTTGCCTCTTGTCACTGTCAGAACCTCGAAGTTTAATCTTGAAGTATAAAGCTTCCACCCTCCTTCTAGAATGACTGTTTTTCCATGTTATAGTTCTTCTAATCTTATTGTTCTTAGTTTTAACAAATGAAATGACCTGACTGGTCCCTACAATGGCTTAATAATTCAGGTATTGTTTCATAGTGCCTTTGAAATGTTTACCAGCAGGATACTTATTGAGAATCTTTATTTTGCTTTCTTGGCAGTTTTCTAACTACTCTCTTATAAAAGTAAATCAACATAAGCATATAGTAAACATTCTAGCAAGCTAATATAGCCATACCATCCCACAACTAGGCAATATAGAGTATTAATAAATCGTTGCAGATGAGCCACATGTTCTTCATACTGTATCTCAGATGCTTCTGGTACCTGATACATAATATTCCCTCCTCTTCACCAGAGCATCTATTTATATAAAGCATATTATTAATTTGAACTTCATTATTTTTGAAGTATGTGTCTCCATCAGGGTGTGTATTATATTGCCAGACTTGATATAATAAGAGGAATGAAGTAATTTGTATGAAATAAGAATCAATCTTAACCTTCAATCAAATCCAGACAAAACGTTCCCAAGGTTCAGGAAAGTTTCTTCTTGGTTATTTCATCTACCACTGTACTTTGAGATCTATGGGAAGAAAAAAAAAAAAAAAAAGACATACAGGTAAGACTTTCTCCAGAAGTCTATTGTTAATTATACTCCCTTACTAGTCCAATTTGAAAAACTTAAGAAATGATGAATAAACACTATAAATTATGATTCTAAAATGGAGATTCAATGCAATGGCTTTTGGATATCTATCCTTCATCAATACCAGCGACAAGGATTCCTGTACTGAATCAATCTGTGCCAGGTTTAAAAAGAAATAGATACTTGTTTTATTTTGCTCAAATACTATGATGTGTTTGATGTTTCTATTTAACCTTGAAAAGTATCTAGGACATTTTTTGAAAATTCTCAAGCTTCCCAAAATGACTAGCTTAACTCTTTCCATACCAAATTATCTTTCGCTGGGGCAATTTATATTTCTGTGCTAATACTATGTCTATATAACATTTTATTCAGAGCTCAAAGATATGTTACTTTCAATAAGCAGAATATATAATTATTCAGTGGGAATTAGCTAATGATACTTTGGTTATTTTTTAACTAGTCTTTATCAGCGTTATCTTTGCATGAAAGGGGAGAAGTTCAATTGCCGGTTATCTGGGGCTGTTAAGCATTTAAAATTTAGCAAAGATGTCCTCAGATTGAATTAGAAATTTTAACTGTGATATTTTTCTTATGATATTAAGTACCACCGTAATGGATGTAAGCAGAAATGTGTATCCTGTAGTCCTTCTATTGATAAGCAGGACATCAACAGTGGATCCTTGAAATCTGGACTGTATTTTGAAAAATACTTTAAAATCTCTAAGCAGACAGGCTTCGACTACTTCATACCGATACACAGTTTGGAACACAAGGTAAGAGGTAGCAACTCTGGAAACACAGTGCATGGATCTCACCACTTATGAGATCTTTTTTTCCTCACACAATGCGGAGACTTATTTCAGGCTGATTAACTTGTTATAATGTTCCTGAAGCATGAAGAACCTAACTAAAAGCCATCATTTTTTAATTAGAATTTTTGGAACACATTCTCACATTTTCCTTAATTAACCAGTTAAATCACGGCTGTTTTTGTGAAGTCAGATCTTATTTTAAAGCAGCCCTGTTTCCATTACTTATAAAAATGACACTTTCGTAGCTGCTGAACTATGACTGTATTCCACATTGTAGCAATGACCTGTCAAAAGCTGAATGTAGGATGATCTGTGAGCAGAGAGAAACTGGAGATCAGAGGAGCATATACGATGTAGTATCGCAATGATAGGGGTGAAAAAAAAAAAAGATGAGCAAACAGGCTTAAAAATGTCAGTACTCTGTAGTGACAGGGTTTTCCCTCTTTGGTCTGAGAATAGAAAGGTTTTGGTGAAATCCTGGTGACAGTGACTCCTCCAGACGATGATCAAAATGTCTAAAACTTAATCTTTCCCCTTTATGCTAATATTTGTAATGGGCATCAGAGAGCAGAAAAAACCCAAGAAGATGTAAGGAAACCAATGCAAATCTGAGCTGCTGACTCTCTTCAGCTGCCTTGGGCTGACATTTGGTAATAAAAGTTGTCTAGGTCAAGGGAAACACAAAATGTAAATAGCATGACTGTCAGAAGAAAATAATGATTGTAAAATCAGCTTGGTTTTACTAATCTGTCTGCAAGTTATTTTTCATAGCAGAAGCAATGCATTTTTAACCGGGAAATAACTTATGTATACTAATTCACAGCATTATTACAAGATATTTACAGACAGGATGCAATTTCCCATTTATAACAAGTTCTATACTTATGAATGTTAATTCTGTGCTGGATATCATTCATTCTTTCATTATCCAGCTATGAGATCAGTGCAGAGAGTATAGGGTAGCTGTAATGCTTCTACAGTGTAACTTATGCAAGATGAAAAATTTGTTGTAAATAAGAAATTAGTGACATTCTGAAGACTTGCAGAAGAGACAAAATGATCAATTTCTACACACAACTAAAGAGCATCTGTAGAGCGAGGCGGGGGGGGAAAGTGTAAGTGTTCCACTTAAAACAGCAGCTGGTTTCACATCACTAACTGACAAATCTGAAATTGTGATTCACTGGCTAGAAAACTTTGGCATTCTAAACCTACTATTAACCTTCTACAGAGGGCAATTGAGAAAAAAAAAGCAACAAAAAACACCACAGGCAGAAACAATTCAAGCGCTCGCTGCACCACCATCTTCAGAAGAAATCAAAAAGCTGTACATCAGCTCAAGTCACCACTCACCAGACCATAAAGGCATTGCCTCTTGCTCCTCTTAATTATGGTGCTGCAGCATTTATTCATGGGCATAAACTGTGATTTGTATCCATTTGGGAATATGAGACCACACCAAGAGATTATAGTGGTACAATTACTGTTCTCCTACACAAGAAAAAGGGTGCCATGTCAGACTGAATATTGTCAATGCTATCTTTTATCTATTCCTAATAAAATGCTAGCAAAGCCCTTGTCATTCATATTACAGAATACATATTAGGTCTATTTCTACCCAAAGGTCAGTGCATTTTGAGAGCAGGCTGTAGTACCCAGATAAGATCTTTATTTTATAAAATAATTCCATGCAGAGGAACAGAAACAGTATCAACTGAAATACAGAACTCTTATAGTCTTAAAGGAGAAACTTTCAAAAATTTGTCAGAAAACATGGGAGATCATGCAGAAGTCATCATTATCTATTTATTACTTCAGCTATATCTCTGATACATCTGCTCCAGTATTCTTGCTGAAATTAGAGAGCAACTATTGCCTTTCACAAATTTAATAAACATTTATGGATTTTTAAAAGATACTAAGCGAATCACAGGGTCATGTTACTCATCTTGCTGATTGATTCAGAAGTCGGTATTTCACCTAGAGGAAAACCAGAGGGTTTTATGAAGTAGTCCTTTGCAAGATCAAGTTTCTTATCACCAGTAAAAACTTCACATTAGTCAAGGTCAAAGCTACTTTTTGTCCAGGAAACTTCATACCAGACATTTTCTTGACATGACCTCCAAGAATGTGAGTTAGCTTGAGACAGAGACATCTGTGTTTCGGTGTCTGCAATGTTGGTGTCTACACACATGTGTGAGGTTCACCTAAGTTCCCTCGGGAGTCAACGGAGAGCTCGTCAGTGCCGGCAGGGACAGGCAGGCAGGCCCGTCCCACCCCAGCCAGGAGCGGGGCAGTGGGGGGCACCGCGGCAGCCCCAGCCCTTGGGCATCGGGAGTTGGGCAGGGCACGGGTGGGCCTGCCTCAACAGGGCCGTGGCCAGGCAGGGCAGGGCTGTGGGGAGCTGGAGACCGGCTCTGATGTGGCGTTGCTGAGGCAAGGGCTGATGGCCCCGGGGGGCTGAAATGGGGTCCTGAACCATGGGCAGGGTGTGTGTGGGATCCCCAGGGAACTGGGCAGGGACAGTCAGGCCAGCTACTGACCTCAGGGCCTGGAGAGCATTTCTAACTCACGAGCATTTGAACTACATTTTGCTTTTTCCAGCCCAGCTCAAAGCAGTCACAAAGAAATGATGCAGAACTGCTAACTCAAAATCACTCACACCCCCTCTACTAAAGGCGGAGTGAACCTGTGAACTACCTGCACAGGTGCAGGGCAACCTCCTTATAGTGCATAATAGTTATGAGCTGTCATGTGTTGATTTCACCTCTTTTTCCCCTCTCTGTTTTCCCAGGTCTCCTCCCTGCCCCCACTGAGAGAAAATGCCAGCACCAAATGGCAGAGCAGTGCTCTCCTGCTAGTGAAGTCATGGGGGGTTTGGTGCTCATGGCAGGGGGCAGGGAGGTTTCTGGGGTCTGTGAGCAGCTCGTTCGGTAGCTCCCTTCATTTAGCTTCCTATGCCCTCAGAGACAGGACACCCCCAGTGATGCCACCTGGGCATCAAGAGGTTTTGAGGCAGAGAAGAGTGAGAGACCCTTCAACAGGTCTCCAAAACCCCAATGACCTTCTGGTGAGAATATTTAATACTATTATAATCCTCGACACTATTATGGTAATCACCAGCTTGATAAATATTTCAGATCAATAAAATTTCTGGTTTTCCTTCAATTTGTTTTGTTGTTTTCTTCATTAAAGAGGCAAGAATAACTCTTCATTCTGCTTCCATCTAAGCAAAGCATTAGTACAAAGGTAATTATTGATCTAGACCTAACAGTTTCCAGCAGAATAGCTTGTTGCAGAGTTGTCAACAATAGCCAAAGAAGCATTGAACTATCTTCTGTGATTGAGCATGCTTTTTGTATTTGGCATTGCTGAAGTTACTCTTCCTGTACTTCGAAGTTAAAGATACAGAAATGGGAATTGGAGACTGAACCATTGAAATATACTTTGCACTTTGTAGTAAAATGAGAGATGTGATTCAGTATTTTCCTCTTTCTCTTCCTTAGGGAATCTCATAAGTCTTTCTTTTCTTCTCTATCTTCTTTTTTCCACATTCATTTTTTTTCTCCTCACAAAAGAGGGTGCAAATTTCCTAGAATTTAAGTTGAACATAACTGTGTTCTGCTGAAGTGGGATGCTGAGATGAGTAGAGAAATAATTCCATTATGGCATGTTGTCTTTTAAAATTATCCAGAAGTTGGGAGTATGGAATTTCTTTAGCAGAGTATGTAAGAGGAAAAGATAGTAAGAGCTTATTTTAGCTAATAACCAGAGAGGTTTTCAGTTGATTTGAACAGTTTCCCTCATGCTAAGAGATATAATAAAGACAACTGGTAAAGCTAGTCATCCATTTACTTATGAATTCTGACATATTTTATGTGAAAGCCTTGTCTATCACAGAAGAAGAAGTGGTTAATGATGATGTAGAAAGCTGAATTCCAATTTATGGTGAAAATTCATAGGATATAATGGGTGTATGGCACTATCTTAAAATTTTAGAAAATTTTATCATTTTTGTATGATCCATAGAGGACATTTCCGAGGTGAACATTAGTAGAATTTTATTTTGTTTTTTTTCAAGATTGAGGAAAGAAAATAGAAAGCAGTTAAGGATGATCAAAACTAGAGTTCTGTACTCCTGAGACTTCACAGTATATTCATTCCATACGTCTGGAGTATTGCACAAATTGATGATTTTTTTTTTTTTTTTTTGTGTGTTATGTAAACACTAAAAGTTTGAAATCAGTTCTATATGCTTAGGGAATGAATTCAGAAGATAGGCAAGATTCAGTCAAATATTTAATGTGATAAACTGAAGTTGGTCATTTGTTACTAGAGATACATTGCTGGTTCTTGCATACACCAGGAAAATACAAAGTTACTTAGTATCTATCCAAAAGTGTAAAGAGGGGAAAAATTGCTATTAGCTGTAAAAAAAAAAAAAAAAAAAAAAAAAAGGGTTACTGATGAATAAATGAATGAATTAGTTCATTTGAAAAGAGCTGGGTCAAAGTAGAAGTTGTTGTTCTGCAGATCTGTTAATCTTTGTGAGGTAAGGATGTTTAAATGAACAAATTTGGGAAACTATGTTTACTTTCCACCCTGCTATGCAAAACTTTGGATCTTAGCAAAGGTAAATTACAGTGTGAAATTGGAACCAGGACTACTAGAAACCCAGTCCTAGAATTACTACATGCAAACTGACATAAAATACCGATGTATCAAATTATTGTTTCATATGTATTTTCTGCTTATTCTATAGCAAAGTATCAGATAGACTTCAATAGACTCTATTAAGACTTATTTATGATGCATAATAATGTGTTCCACATGTAGACAGTTCTGAAAGGACAGGCTTTTTACAGTGATGAGTCTCTGAAAGAGCAAATCCAACACTTAAAATTAATATTCTTTGAGGATTGGAGGAAATCATAGGTATTTTCTATGTTTACAGTGGCTTTCAGGTAAAATCAGAAATGAATAAGGGTTTTTTAAATGTTTGAATCTAAAACTGGAATGTTCTCTTAAAAAAAGAAGGAATTTTTTTGGGTTAACTAAGAAGGTTAACAATAGCTTTCCAGGCCAGAACAAGCATCATTTACTGCACTCTCTACACTCTTACTGTTGAGATGGCATGGTAATTCGGTGAGATACATGTATGTCACATCATTAGTTTAAACATTTTTCAGTCTCTTCATTATGAAGTATGAAAAGATTGTATTTTAGTCTTAGACATACCTTAATTTCCATGTACTATTAAAGCAGTGTCATTTGAAGGGAGTATCTTCTGTAGCTTGCAACCATTTCATTTTCACTTCAGAATAATTGCTAACTTGTATGTGATCCTTATGTGAATCAAACCAGTTTTTACAGTATGCATAAGGGGATGACAAGATTGCTGTTCCCAAGACTCAAAACTTCTCCTTCAAGCCTTCACTGCCACATCTCATCCCTAGGATGCCCTATAGCATTCTTGTAGAATCATATAATCATTGAATAGTTTTGGTTAGAAGGGACATTTAAAGGTCATCTATTCCAAACACCCC
>NW_020799097.1:25172168-25218148 GCF_003259725.1 Athene cunicularia | reverse complement strand
AAAAGGGTTACTGATGAATAAAAGAGACAGGCACTAAACAGATGATCCCAAAACATTTTAAAATTATAAAATATATGCTTAGAAGGAACATGAGAAACTCTAAATAGAATCCAGCACACCAAAACTGTAAAATGTTAATCCAGCCCCAACGACATCAATGCTAGGAGATCTTCAGTCCTTTCAAAGACTCTTCACTGCACTCCTCTGGACTCCTTCCACACCATCTACCCCGTCTTAGATGGCTGTACTGTGCTATCCTGAACTCCATTGAAGGGCTGGAGAATAGGTGCTCACCAATGGGACTTACTGTCTCTGTTGTCCTACATCCAGTGTTCTTCTCAGGACATCCCACCATCAGTATTTAGAAAAAGTGTCACATTGACACATCATCTGACCTCAGTGCTGGGAAGGTTATGGAGCAGATCACCTTGAGTGCCATCATATGGCAAGTACAGGACAACCAGGTGATCAGGCCCAGTCAGCATGGGTTTATGAAAGGCAGGTGAAAGACACTGAGGTGTTGGAGCGTGTCCAAAGAGCAATGAGGCTGGTGAAGGTTCTAGAGCACAAGTCTTATGAGGAACAGCTGAGAGAACTGGGGTTTCTTAGCCTGAAGAAAAGGAGACTGAGGGGACACATCACTCACTCTCCTCTGATCTGCAAACTAATCTGCCAGAAAAAAGTTATGTCTCCTGCATTGTTCTTTGATACAGTTTACAAGATAGCTTTATCAATGTTTTTCCATCGCAAAAGGGAGGAGGATTTGGCAGTAGAAGAGCAAGACTCTTCCTTCAAATAGCATGACTCTTTTAAATTGTTTAAATATTTATTGAACTACTCTTAGCTTCCTATTATATTTACAACCCTTTATTAGCCCAAACCTTTTTTTCTAGAACTCCTTCCTAGCCAAATTAGTCCCCATTTTCCTTTTTTTTATTTCTTTTTACTTTTATCAGATTGTTTTGTCACTTGAGCAAAATAATTCTGAAGATAGTTGGCTTTCTTAAAGTGCTTCCTACTCACCCAGCTTGCTATTAGTGCAGATTTTTTTTTCTCTTCCAGCATTCAAGCTATTAGTGAAAACTTAGAGCAGGCCTATAAAAGAATTTGATAGGTACAGCCTCAAAAGATGGCTGGAAACTACTGAACACTACACTTTGATCAGTTTTTTTGTCCATATTTTTCACCATTGTAACATAATTTTAGCTGCAGTGAATTTCCATAGTAAAGATGTTAAATATATTTTGCTTTCCCTATTGACTCTACACTGTCAAAGAAGATAAGATCCTTTTGAAAGGGCATGCTTTTGAGATATTTTCTATTATATTTCCTTCAGGGGCTAATTAAATGTTTATTTAATACTTTTCCACAATATCTTTCTGGGTTCATTATGTACAGTTCTACTTTTTCCTCATTCTGCAGAAAAAAGACTATATTTACTGTTATTCAGCCTTCTATTGTTTATGGTCACCTCTGTCCCCTCAAGTTCTCTTAGATAATTAATTGCAAATGATTCCAGGGATCATTTTCTACTTCATTTAAAACTATGGACTGAAATCCTTCCCATTCATTGTCTTGAATACATTTCACTGTTGTAAGTATTCCGTAACCTGTTCTTTCCTCTGCTGGCCTGAGCTAGCCTATTATAAAGTTTGTGTTACATGCATGGTTGCTATTAATATTTTTGTCCAAAGGCTCATATGAAAAAGGCAGTAAATATTTTTACTTTATTAGTATTATTCATTATTTATTCACATTTCCTCTTAAATAATTGATCTATATTTTCTCTCAACTTTTTCCTAATGAAATATAATGTGCTTTCTTTTCATATTGCTTTGAGTCTTGGTAAGTAGATCTTAAACCATATCTTTTCTGCATTTTTTGCCTATGTTATTTTGCTGTTTATTTAGAATCCCGTTCATGCTTCTGCTTTTTGTGCAGTTCTTTCTTACTAGTTTATTCAAGACCTCTGAATGCTGCTATGGGATCTTCTGCTTATTATATCCTCTTCATCTCACATCACCACTGCCTGTGATACTGCCTATTTAGAAGCTGCAAGCTCTATTTCCTTTCTTTTTTTCTTTATTCGCTTGACTCACCTCATTATTTCTCTGTGTTCTATTGATGAGTCACTGTGGAGTCCCACCTCTCTCCTGGGCATTTGCTCATTATACTGGGCCCTCAAAAAATTCTATTGCAGAAAGATCCATAGCTATGTTTGTCCCTCATAAAGAAGAAAGAAAATGTAGAGATGTTAGTTTTTAATTAATGCAAATATATACAAACAGATATATACAAACTAGACTGGTGTAAGTAAGTATTTTTCTGCGTGGATGAATTATGATTTTGATCACTAGTTGATACTGTTTTATTGTAATATTGCTTATGGACTACTCATGAGTAATTTGCTTGGAGTATAGGGTAATATATCTTCTTGTAATCTACTTGCTGGTGTAAGCCTTCAGTTACATACTCGCTTAATTCTCAAATGCTTTTCAGGGCAGTCCTCAGAAATTTCTGATGCACACACATATTCAGATTAGTTGTGGACCCATCACTTTCAATCCTGGCATTTTTGGGAATTGGAAAGTAGTATGTTTTGCAATTGGAAAAAGTAGTATTTTTTCTCTGAATAATAAAAAGGCTAATGGTTAATTATTAAATAAAATCTTGATGTTTAAGATTCACAACAAGTAAAATATATGCCTTTATTATCTGCTTGAAAGCAATACTCAAGCTTCCCTGGCATATATGAGAATTGCAATTTAACTGCAAAGTGAACTCTGCCAAAGCATTTGAATTATGTGTTACACTGGATTGATTGTAAAAATATCCCTACATTCTTCATTACTGCATGGACCTGTTGGGGTCCCACATTTCAGCCATTCTTGCCTTTTAGAATCCAGTCTCTGAAACGCTGCCATTACCTTTGTTGTTGAATCCTTTGCTACGTTCCTCTGCGTTTCCAATTGAGTTAATTTTCTCCTATTCCAGTCTCTGACTTTCCCCTGCTTTCATGCATTCTCAGTTGCCTTAATCCAGCACCATTTGAATGTTCTCTTCAGTTTTTGGTATTTATATTTTCCTCCTGGAGCTCACTTGCATCTTGGTAAGCCAACTTCCACCCTACTCTTTGAAATATTTTTTGCACCAGTGATAACATATCTGTCAAACAAAGAAGTGAAATGAAAAAAGTTATAATCCTCTTTCTTGACAAACATGTCTTCCTAGTAAATGAAATATCATCTCAACAGGAATTTCTTTTACATGCTTTATTTATCACATGAGCTTTTAAGACCTCAAATAAATGCAAAGAATAAAAGGCTGCTGCAGTTCTCAACAGAGCACAAATACTATTTTGCAGTTCAAAGTTTCAAGAGGATCTCCGTATAAATTCATTTTCATCTTTTTTCCTATCAAATGAACCAGATGTTTTACATTACAGTACTTGTGTATATCCAACTTGCTGGTGCCAGAAGTCCACTGAGGAAAAGATTTTACTGGAGGAGGCAAGAGTAGGCTCCTGCACTGCACGGAATGAGTAAATGGCAGGCTTAAAATTGTAGCAAAATGCTGTGATGTCGGGCCAACCACCTAACAACATGGCAATATAGAGGGACTTGCAAACAAGTCACATTATTATTTTCCTGCCAGAATTTAGGATTTATTAATTTTAGGGACAAAAAGCAGTATGGAGTTACTTTTAAGTTTCCACTCTAAAGTGCTTCACAGCATTTCCTCAAGGCAAATGGTCAGCAGTTCTGGGGTGTAATTTTTGGGGTTTTTTTACCTGTAAGACAACAGTAAATGGCTATTAGAGGTGACTCTATGATGAGGACAAGGAGTTATGTATTTGTTGTTATTTGATAATACCTAGTTTTGTTTGGAATTATGTGAGGAAGTTGTATTTGCTAACAATAAAATATTCTCTTCTGTGCAGAAGCTTTCTGTTATATAACTTGTACTCTGATCCAGGTTGCAGGGAAGTAGATAACAATACTTCCACAGAGGGCAGTAACAGCAGGATACACCCGGTAATTCATACAACACTGAGTACAGACCCAGAGGGGAGAAGATTTGGAGAAAAGCATTTGTTTAAAAACTTTTATTGGTTGAGCCTGACTCTGGTGCTCTTAGTAAAACCAATGCAGAAGTTGACACATGTAATGGAACCTATTAAAAAGGTTCTGGATAGGCCGTGCACATTCTCAAGTCCAGAGGGAGTTCAAGGTTGTCACTAATGGAATTAATATGAGAATCCGAGATCTTTAGTAAGTAACAGAGTCTTCTGTGAGATCTGTGAGAGACAAGCATAAGCAAGAGAAGAAAGTAGAAATGTAACAGGAATGCTCTTATGAGACTCAGAGCTGGTGTATGCAGATTCAGTACAGGGGTATGTAAATTCAACAGTTAATAATCACAAAGGTATCATAAGAAATGATCCTAATTAGGCTGGATTTGGAACCGGGTGCTTGATTTTAGATTACTTTTTCAGATCCCACAACAGAATTTTGGGGTTTTGAAATACATATTAGGAAAAAGTTCAAGGACATGTGTCTTGTCCATTTACAGCTAAGTCCCTCAATTATTCAAAGCTAGAAACTGACTTTTCAGTAGTGCTGTCTGCCTTTAGTCACATTTGAAAGATTCCTCTCACCAGCCACCAGTTTTGCCAGCAAAAGACTGGCAAACATGAGAATAATTCTTCTTGTCATTTCCTTCTTTGTCTAGTACTGGATTAAAACCCATACAAAATGCTAAACTATGTGCATTTAAATTTAGGTGCTATTCTAAGAAAAACATGTATTCCAGCTGTAGAAAAAATAATCTCAATTAAGTTACAGCAGAGATGGATGAGACTGAAAGTGATTTGGTAGAGATTTAAACATTGCTGAAGATGCTGTTCTACTCTGACCTGACCAAACACAATTGATTTAGGTAACAGTTTTTAGGGCCTGTGGTGGGTTGATCTTGTCTGGATGCCAGGTGTCCACCAAGCCATGCTATCACTCTCCTCCTCAGCAGAACAGGAGGTGGAGAAAATAAGATGGAAAAAACTCAAGGGTCAAGAAAAAGACAGTTTAATAAAGCATAAACAAGGGCTGTGCACTGAAGCAAAGGAAAACATGAAGATTTATTCTCTAGTTCCCATCAGCAGGCAATGTCCAGCCACTTCCCAGGCAGTAGGGCCACAGTACATGTAGTGGCTGCTCTGGAAGACAAGCACCATAATAACGAATGCCCCACCTCTGCCTCCTTTCTCTTCGCTTGTATTGCTGAGCAGATGTCATATGGTATGGAATATCCCTTTGGTCAGTTTGGGTCAGCTGTCCTGGCTGTGGCCCCTTACAAGACCTTGCCCACCCCCAGCCTGCTGGTGAGGGGGGAATGTTGGAGAGACAGCCTTGATGCTGTGCCAGCACTGCTCAGCAGTGGCCAAAACACCAGTGTGTTACCAGCACCTTTCCAGCTACACATACAGAGCACAACACTATGGGGCTGCTGTGGGGAAAATTAACTCTATCTCAGCCAGACACAATACAATTGTTTGATAGTGCTAAATATCTTGAGGTTCTTGTTACATTTCAGCAAATATATGTTATTCAAATTAATGAGGAAGCCTGTATAAGCATGTCCAAGAAATGAATAGATGTTTCCTTTGGCTATGATCCTGTATGACAATGATCACAGAATTACAGAAAATTATTTACCTGATCAACTTCCCTCAAGTTTTAGGACACCATCAGGATAGGTGTTTGTTTGTTCCTGTAAATATTTAGAAATGAACTAGTGACCAATGTATAATAATTACCCAGCACTATACTTATACAGGTAGTATGAATGCTTCTCTAATGGATTTTGCTCGAGTCAGAAGTGTTTTTTTGGTTATTCATGAGAAGTCCTCTGATTCAGTTTGTTGGTAAGGTTCCGGGCAGAGCTGTGCCTCAGAGAAACTCTCCAAAAGGATTGTCTGTTCCCATTGTGACAATAAAAAATGCCCAGAATCTCTTTGGAAAAACTCAGTTGCAATTTTATTTGATTTAATTTACTCCTGATATCAAGAAATGTTTCCCTGATACAACCTCTAAGTAACTGCTAATAGTATTTAATGTGACAGGTTTTGTTTAAATTTATAGAAATATAAATTTGCCATTTATTTAACATCGTGCTTATAGAAATTTTAGCTGCACTTCCGTTTTCAAAACTGTCCATTCTGGAAATATTTACAATTTTGTTGAGTGCAAAACATGTAATCTGGTCTTCCTCTTCAAAGCTTCTCTGCCTTGCACCAGAAGATGCTTAGATGGATTGTGATTCAACTAGCTGTAGAAACCATTCTAAGAAAAAAAAAAATCCCAGGTAGGAGCAAATATTGTTTTAAAATCAGATGGGTTTATCTTCAGTGTTTGAATTAAAATCTGCTTATGCTGTTTTAAAACATTACTATTATCAGTATTAGGAAGGCTGAAATTTTGGAGTTCTTCCTCATATATTGCGTGAGGTCATAGCAAAATGTATCTTTCTGAGAGTTTCCCCCTGTCTGCAGATGCTGCCTTACTATGTCGTTTGTTGAGTAAAGCTGTGATAGTTAATCAATTTCAATATCTGTTTTCTGTCTTTTGCCTTGATACTCAGGTGCATTTACAATCATATTAATGCTAAGATGTCTGGAGAAAGTGCAGGTATTTTAGTTACATGGGCAATGTTGAAACTGAAGGTCTAAGTCAGTTTCCTATATTGCTTCATATGTATAAGTAGTTTTTGAAAAACATTTCAGCTTTGCTGCAGATACTGCAACAGGAAGATTTCTAAGAACTTTCTGTGCATAACCTATGAGTAAATTTCTGGTAGATGTTGTCTTCAGTGTAGACATAGCAATGAAGGAAAAAACTGATCGTTTGCTGTGTCAGAGAAGAAAGTTGGTCTTTGTCATTTTCTGGTTTCAAACACCCAGGTCCTGGGATATCACTGAACTACTGAAATCAGCCTTGCTTTTCTCTTCAAAACTTACTTTCTTTCTCATTATGGCCTTAGCTTTAAAGCAATGGGTTTGTAAAAAATACTTGTGGTTATTTTGAAGGACATGTAGGATTTGAGCATTTTAGGGATATATTTTCAATCATTTTTACAGAAATAGGAAGTTAGCAAAACAAATGTTCCTTTTTTTTTTTTATTTAAAGAAAAACCTACGATTTTCATATAACAAAGGAATTATGGTTAAATCTGAACTATCTAATATGATGAGTTTCACTGTAAAATCAGAAACACTGCCAAATACTGTTTGACTTGCTTTTCTTTTCCCCTTCAGTTGGCTTATTTTTCCATCTGCTGCAGAAGTCTTTGATGGGGTCATTAACTTGCAGGCTGAAAAAATTTCTCTAGCTATGGAAACAGTTAAAACAAATCTATTGCTGGAATTTCCAAATTGTATGAAACATAATTGTGACACATGAAAGAAGAGGTAAAAGACAAAATCTAAAAATGGCACTTTTGGTGATTTGGAGAACTTTAGCTACATTTACAGAGAGAATACTTGCAGTAAAGCAAATTTTAAATAATGTTTGAGGATTGATTTTTAGTTTTCATAGATAAGATGGTAGTAAATTCACAAAATCACAGAATCATCTAGGTTGGAAAAGACCTTGAACATCATCGAGTCCAACCATTAACCTAACAATGACAGTTCCCAACTACAGCAAAACCCTAAGTGCTGTGTCAGTGCAACTCTTGAACACCTCCAGGGATGGTGACTCCACCACCTCCCTGGGCAGCCCATTCCAATGCCCAACAACCCGTTCTGTAATTAAATGCTTCCTAATATCCAGTCTAAACCTTCCCTGGTGCAACTTGAGGACATTCCCTCTTGTCTTATCGCTTATTACTTGGTTCAAGAGACTCATCCCCAGCTCTCTGCAACCTCCTTTCAGGGAGCTGTAGAGGGCGATGAGGTCTCCCCTCAGCCTCCTCTTCTCCAGACTAAACACCCCCAGTTCCCTCAGCCGCTCCCCGTACGACCTGTGCTCCAGACCCTGCACCAGCTCCGTTGCCCTTCTCTGGACACGCTCGAGTCATTCAATGTCCTTTTTGGAGTGAGGGGCCCAAAACTGAACACAGGAATTGAGGAGTGGCCTCAAGAAGATCACACTTAAAAGTGTTTATAGGAGCGGGTTTGTCAAAGCATGCAAAATCCAACCAGTTCAAGTTTATACTGGTAAATTGGTACCTGGATTGAAGATGGAGGCTTACTCTACTGATTTAATGTGCTAACTTCAGAAATTATGTTCTGGATCTAAATATTATTTTCAAACACATTTAATACTTTAGAGATTTTACATATGGGGATTTAGGCTAAACTCCTTTAACCATCTTAAAACATAGCTGAAAATATAGTCAAAGGGCATTATTAATTCTAATAAATAAAATTCTCAAGTTTAAAATTTTTTCCTTATGCTGACATGATGCCAAATGCAAGGTTCCACTCTTTCCATGCTTCTAGTCCTTATTACTTACAATTTTGTTACAGAAGCATACTGTTGTTTCACTTGAAAGACATTCTCTTTGCTTTGCCCTCTATTGAGAGCAATTGCCTAACTTTCAAGATCATGTTGAACAAAGTAATGATCAGTTGTTACCAAAGCATTTTTCAGTTCAAGACTAAATGTCTTTTTGTTCAGCATCTATTTTCTTATTAAACACAAACAGGAAATAGATGCCCATTTCATATATGTTGTTTGGTATTTATTTCTCTCAATAATCTAATGTTACTTTATTTTCAAAACTGTTATGTGCACTATGATAATAAGTCAAGGAAAATTATAGTGCCACATCGAAAAATTAATTTAGGTGACTATGATTCATTCTCTCTGTGATATATATCTCATATATGTGTCTATGACATATCACAAGCTGTTAAAACCAAAATGAGTTTAGAAAAAAACCCTTCATAAAAACATGATAGGTGTGCAGAAAGGTGAAAGAAATCTTAGAAATTACGTGCACTTTGCTTAAACAAGAATGCTTGCAATCTTCTATTGTGTAGATATGGCTCCTTCCTTTCTGTCTAATACAGAACGTTGTTTTGAAATATGCTTTGGATGATTGTAACTTTACACACAGAAACAATGACTATGACTTCAGCAGACTTCCCTGCTCAATTTGCTCATTTGTAATGTCATCCTTCCCAATCATGCCTGTCTTTTCTGATATATGGTCTCTCATGAAAACTGTGAGCTCTGTAAATGTCTGTATAATAACTAGCTCACTGAAGCCCTGGTCCTTGATGGCAGCTACCATAATGCAAATAATAAATAATAAGAGTCTGTACATAGCTACAGCAAAGTCAGTGAAGAAATACATGTTCCTGGATATACAGGGATTCTAATAATATATTGGAAAGGGGTCAAATCTTTCCCCTGTATCACATGGCACTGTGTCAAAGCAGGAACTGGAGCTCAAATTCTGCAATCAGATTTATATTTGAATCTTTACTGAGTTCAGTGAATCTCTGTGAGCATGCTGATGCACGCTTCCAGATTTATTGAAATAGCTTTAACCTTTGTAGTTTGTATACTTCAGTGATGTTACATGCAAATTGACTAATTTCTTTTCTATAAATTAATGATTAAGCAACATTGGGAGGCATCTTCTAAATAATGTATTCTGAACTTTCGACAGTATATGCTTAACTCCTATTCTTAATTCCATTTTATTTAAATACCATAACCTGAAATTCCTCTGCCAGAATAAATATTGAAAAGGTTTGAACAAAATTTCAAGCAACGCCTGTCAACTTTACTTAAAGGTTTGACCCTGCAGATTCTGAACCCTTAATACCTTCCTTAGAATAATTGTAATGACATTTTCAAGATGCAGTGGTTGAAGGATCTGTGGTCTTAACTGTTTTGAATATGTGCTTCATAAGAGTAAAAGTCTGAACTGTTAGCATTGAAATGCCTCAACTGTAGTCATGTTCCATGTATTTTTATTTAGTAGTACTGTGCCATAATAAGAGACTGTAGACACACCTCTGTCAGACATTTTTAATGTTTATGTTTCTATAGAAAGTTGCAATATTTAACAGAAATTGCTACCCTAGATTTAAAGTCACAGAAAGGAGTAATTAAATTTAATAGGAACTGCAACCTCTAAACAAAGATATATGATGTGTGTGTGCCCATGTGCTGCATTGTTAAAAGAAACACTAATAAAACACCAGGATTAGAAAATAAGTTCTTTAATTTCAAAGGTTTGATTGCCAGCAGTGAACTAGAAAAGAAAATGTTTTCGATACAAGACTTTTTATATGCACTGGATCCCTACATCAGACACCCTAATTTACATTTTGGAATCACTTTCTGTTCTGATTACTTGCTCTTGCTGAGCAGTGAAAAAAATGTCGGATTAAAAAGTACAATAATAGAGTTATCTTGCCAAACTCATTGCATTCAGACAACTGCAAGGCTTCCTCCCCTCACAGTAATTTGACTGGGAATATATACCCACTGTGTTGAGATTTATGCACTGGGAATGGAACACAGAATTATTCCAACAACTTGCCAAAATTTCGAAAGCAAAAGCCTTTCAAGTCTAAAGTGGTATTACTGATGCTTAGATGCCATTTGTAGGCAATAAGCAAACTATTGCTAATGTATTCAGGTTCAGTACTTTCACTCTACAGCAAGTGTGTTAACATATAAAACAACAGTAACTGGTCCTCTGGGAAATTCAGTAGTCCAATACAGCAGAGTAGTTATTTCTGGAAAGCTATTTTTATATATGGAACACTACTGGGCTGTGTAGGCTGCTGTAATATTTTGCTATTAGGTGATCACATTGAAAGATTTTAATTAGTGTGCGATTTCAGCTGTCTTCCCAGAGGAATAGTGGTAACTTTATGCACTGATTCAGTTCATTGTACCTGTAGAAACTGCTGTTAAAGGAAAACCAGTGGCTTGGATATTTGAGGATAATATGACTAATTTTCCAACACACAGAAAAAGAGAGAAACCTGTGAGTACCCTTTAAAGAGTGTGTCTTCTATTAACATATTTATATATTTCACTTAAGGAATTTTTACAAATATTTTATTTTCCCCTATGTTGTATGCTGGCAATGGCCAGAATTGCCTTGACACAAAAACTTTCCCATTCTGAAATGAAGTTGTTCTTGCGGACTGCTGGGTAGACCTGTATGATAGCTGTGCCAAGGGATTCCTTTTCTTATGTTGAAATGGTCTTTGGACAGAAGAGGATTTACTCTTTCCATCCTGGTGTAAGGATGGAGCTAGGTGGTGTGAAAGCAATACAGTTAATTTATCATCTGTCCTACAAGTGCTTGTGCAAGATGTGTGGAGTTAAACCTGCGACTGAGCAAAAACCCATTGAAAGCCCTTAAATTACATCAAGCTTGGTTTGACTTGCAAGATTAGTACTTTGCTTGTTTTTTTGGGCAAGATACTTTTTCCTTTTTAGTGTTGAATACAAAGGACAGGCAAGACACTTATGATGCTTGGTTCTGCCACTCAAATGAACAGGTTCTGGGATTCAGGTGGCTGGTGATTCTGACAGTTTTCAGGACGAAAAAAATATCCCACATAGATAAAATGCTCCTTTAGATCAGATAACTTTTCTCTGCAGTCATTACATTAGGTGAACTGTTATGATTCAGTGAAATCTAAAGCTATTTTTCATGTATCATGCCAGGCAGCAGTGCTATTTGTCTCTATTAGGAATCTCCGCACAGCCTAAGTATGATGGCTGTTTACTCACTGTAGTGCTTGTTGTACTCAGTTGTGATAGTTAGTTCTCCCTTGCCTCCATTTTCTTCTTTTTCTTCACCCAAAATGCAAATTTATCAAATTTATCCCATAGTGAAATTTTTTTTTTTTTTTTTTTTTTTTTTTTTTTTCCCAAGATCTAGGCAAGTAAAAAAAATGCTACTCTGGAGCTCAACCACCTCTTCTTAAGTGATTCCTGCTGCTAAATTATCTGCAGCATTTTAAACTCGCTACCTTTAAACTGTGCCTGCTTGTGCTGTGCCTCTTCTTATGGCAGTGTCTTGCTGACCTGTATTGTTTCATTGCTTCTCTGTGCTTATTCTGTCCACCTGTCACCTTTCCTTTGCCCTGTTAAATAAACTTCACAATTTTTTCAGGGCTTTCTGTAAGTGTTTACACTGTGGAAACTGGAATATGTACATACAGCTCCCACAAACTTCCAAAACAGATAGACACTATTTTAACGCAGGAATTTTAATCTAGTGATGGAGGTTACTCCGAGCATGTTAATCCTTAAAAGACTCAGGGGAAGCCAAGCTGTACATGACTGGCAAAAGTTCTGGGCAAGAGCTCTCAGCTGGACAGAGAGACTAGCTTCCAAAGCAGTGTTTTAATTATTGCTAATAACAGCCAGTGTTCAGTGGTGGAAACATGGATTCCTTTCTGTTAACTTATTACTGCCATCTAGTCATTATCATGACAACTGATCAAGCTGAGATCTTAGAGGCAGTGATCAAATCAAACTATAAGCCTTTGTCCTTGGCCAAAGTGCTAGAGGTGACAGTAAAACAGCGATGGGATAGAAACAGAAGAGCTACTGGTGACAATCTGAGATAATTTCCTTCATGTGAATGCCAAGGCTGTTATGTGCTGTTGTATGGCTTGGAATAGAAAGGAAACTGTGTCCTGCTGCCTCATAGCTGTAAAGCATCTAGGAGACAGATAAATTTCCAGTAGTGCCTTCCATTGTGATCTGGTCCTGTTGATTATTACTGACATACAGGGTCATCATAGGGACCGCTGCCCCTGCCCCTCAGCACTGCCCGTCTGTCTCTTTGTGTGAACAGGGCAGGCACTAGGGGTATAATAAGGAAACCTGGACAGTGAATAGGACTCCAGGAGTCCTCCTGAATTTGAGTGTGTTTTTTGTATTACTTAGGGGAATCAATACATGAAAGACATATCCACTGAGTATTGGAAAAAGAGCGGGCTCCATTTCATCTGTTAGTTGCCTAAAGAAGAGGGTGTCTGGTCTACACTTTCTAGATTCCCTTGGGAAGAAATGGAGAGTCCTGATAGTCACTGTTGGAGTCCCTGAGGGACCTTGATGACCCAGGGGATTCATCCTGCATGTCTTAAGCACCTCTTTGTGACAGAAACTATCGCATTGGGAAATGCAGGTGTCCTTCCAGTAACTAAAGAACAGCATAAGTGACTAGCTAAACTAGGCAACTAACTTCAATATGGAAAAATATAGATTAATCCCTACATTAATATTGTGCGATAGAGGAATTGTTAGCATTATGGTAGCATATACCAGGAACTGCCACTGTGAAATGATTCTAAGTGTATCTGGTTTTCATTTTTCTTGTTTCTCTTTTTTTTCCAAATTGATCTTTTCCGAAAGGAGAGAGGTAAGCCCAGGAGTACCACAGTTACATCTATTGAAACCTACCCCTTCTCTGCCACTCTGTGACCACTTGAGAAAGGTCAAATCCTCCAGTTTCTATACCACTGGACAGAAAATTTAGAGATTAATTAACAAGAAAGAAATTAAAATCTATCTTCCCCCATGTATTTTTTCGTTATCACCTTTTCTTTTAGAAAAGTAGAGACCCTTGAGAGAACACCCCATCTACTCAGGGACTAACTGTGTTTTGAGCAGGAAGGGAAAAAGCACAAGGTTACTACTGGGAGCAGACTTGGCATGTTATGCTTTCAAAAAATTGGGAGTTTCCACAGCCTGTCTTCCACCTCATTTGTCCTAAAATGTAGTGGAAATATTAAATATTAGGCTGTGAAATTTCCCAGAAAAACCTGGGATGCTCTCTGAATGAAGTGTTACTAAAAATGTCGAGTAGCTTTATGCATATAGAACTCAACTTACAGTGCTCTGGATGCGTATTAATGCTATACTGAAGCAACAGTTGTAAACACAAAGTTGTAAACACAATGCCTCAGGGTTCATGTTTAAAATGGAAGTTTTTGTAGTTAGGAAAAGTCTTTTTTCCATAGCACATTAATTTTGTTTTCTCAAAAGATTGCTTTTGCAATATAAATATGGCAAATGTTTTTCATCTATTGAGCTATGTTTTGTTTAACAGTTTGATTACTGAATTTGAAACTATAAACATGCAATATCAAAAAAGTATAGAGATAAAAATAAAATAAAGTAATAAACAAGTTTAAATAATAATTAAAAACATTAATTAAAATGAGATCCTCTCTAAGGACATATTTTTTGCATTGTTACTCCAGAGAATGCAAACTCTTCCTTTCCTGAGAAGGTATTATGACTAGACTTTTCATGAATGTCAGAAATAATTTGAATTTCAGCTCATTTTCTCTTTATTTCTGTACATATTAATATTCCTGAATTTAGTATCTGATCAATAGAAATTTCAGGCTCTGTTCTGTTTTGATAAGTTAATGCCACCAATAATAAGGCTTCATCCAGCTTTTGCCAGTCAGAGCTAAAAGTTTTCTTCTCTGGTTGATACCTTTGCTTATCTTTTATTAACTCCTATTAGTCTCATTATTAAGTCTTAAATTTTATTAACTCCTATTAGTCTCATTATTAAGTCTTAAAGTCTTAAAACTTTAAAGTCTTAAGTCTAAAATTAGTCTGAAAATTAAGTCTTAATAATCTAAATATTTAAAGTTATATGAAAAAAAATGCCTTAAGACCTGAAAAAAGGTTTGGATCTGAGTTGTGCAGATAAGAACTATGTTGAACTCTGGGTCAGACTTACTGTCATGGATCTCTGTACAGAAGGAGGTTAAAAAGAAAAGGCATAAGCAGTAGATCCAAACCAACGGGGTACCTTTCCCTCTGGCCTCTCTAGAGAGATTTTACAGCAAATTCTTCTGGCATATGGAACTCATAAAATTTAATTTTTAGGAGGCTGTGGGTCAAAGTACTGACTAAAATTAAGTTAGCACCTTAGGTCATAACTGTGCACAAAGCTGTACCCTTTTATGTCTGAAACAAGTGAGTGCTTTGAGTGACTGGATACCATTCCCCTGTGGAGTCCAAATTAAAATTAGAACCTGTTGCTTTGGTTAAATTTGTAAACTGACAAGTAAAGAGTATAAACTGTGTTTGAACCACTGCAAGAGCACCCACCAAGAAGTTTCCATCAGATTACATAAATTAGTTTTACAACTATTTGTAATTAAATATAAACAACTGGTTTTTATAAGACAAAAGTTCATTTTTAACACATGCATTAGACCTCAGCAGTTGTGTTAATTGTTTGGAAAAAAATGTATGAATAACAGTTCCTTTATATATTTTAAAGTTTATTTCTGGTGGTTTTTGTCTTAAATGTTGAAGAAAAGTTTCACAGAACTAGCCTGAAAATACTACATTTTTTCCACAGTTGCTTAGATTCACACTAAACAATTTATTAGACCATTCCCAGCACACACCAGCTTTAGGTTTACACAGTATGATATTAAGAATATAGAAAAAACCTCAAGCTTTATTTAGTTCTATAGACCATATGATGTTGGAAGGGGGGTAGAACTAAGTAAACATGAATTACAGTTGCAAACATTTTAAAGAACTCTCCTACAAGGGATATGTCTGGGCCAAGATTCAGTCCTGTGGGCAAAGAGGAATATGAACTATTGTATAATATTTATGTTATGCTTGGACTCAATGATCTTAAAGGTTTTTTTCTAACCCAAACAATTCTGTTTCTATGAGTACCATAGCACCCAGCTGGCTTGAGCATACTCAGGACCTGGAAGGTGCCTTATGACAAAACTTAGCCCTTGCTAATAAGAAGGCTCAAAGGAAAAAACAAAGAAAAAAAAGCCCCACAAGCATCAGAAATACAAAAAAAAAAAAAGAGAAAATTATATATGAAATTTGGCATTTACTTGTCAAAATTTCCTTTTGGTTTCTTTATGATAAAAACAAGTACCTAGGGGTTTTTTAGCTGCCTTTATTTTTGGCTGCATATTGCTGTAGAGAGCCCTGAGAGAGGATTAGGAAGAGAATGGTGACCTTGTAGGACAGCTCGGGGTGGCAGCACTGGCCATGACAGGGGCTCTGGGAGAAGGTACTGCTTATTGAGCACCTGCTGACCTTACACAGGCAGATAACACTACAGGGACAAACAGACTGATCCCAGAGCCTTGTGTCCAGGTTAGAAGCCTAAAACTGGAAAATATTTTGTGACATCTGGCATTTTGCTAATGTTTGTTTTATGAGGAGATAGGAGTTTTGCCTTGAGAAAAAAGAATCTGTTCTTCTATGCTCAGAAATGACCTTACAGTTACCATTACATCCCAATTTATTAACCTCACGCCCCAGAATGCAGCCCACCTCTAGCAGATTAAAGAGATAGGATTTTCTCTTACTGAAATTCTTTTAGTTTGATCTTGTAGGGTTGTATTTTTCAAGTAGTAACCAAGTTCTATGTTTAAAGTGGCTTTCAATCAATACCTCTGAGGGCAAGAGTCTCTAAGGCATCCATTTCTGTAAAAATGAGCTGTAGGGTCTGCCTCTAAAATATTCAGTTTTTCTCTGTAGGCTTCAGGTGGATCTCTCAAAAGAGATGTGCATTTGCCTTTGTAGAGTGGAGTAAAAGTCAAACAAATTTCTGGCTTTCCAGAACTTTAGAGTTTTACTGCATATCCATATCAGCACCTTTACTATGCCACACTTTATATTCAGTTAGTAATAAGTTATATGATTGCATTCCTGGATTTACTGCTCCTAAATTTCCTCATAGTGGAAAGTTAGAGATATCTGTCTATGTGAAAACCATGTTTTGATTCCTTATAGAAATACATATTTGAAATAAGAACTTCTCCAGAATCTTCTAGAGCAAAGCAATAATACTATTATAGTAAACAAGCAAGAAGACACTTCATCAGTGTCTTATTTCTTAGGGTTTTTTCCTATAATAGTAGATTTTTCATGTCTGTAAAAAATTTTCTTTGGATGTAGATTCATGAAAAAAAGAGGGAATAATTGTGGTGTAAAACTGGAGCAGATTATATGACAGGTGCTTTTAAAGAAGCAGAAACTGCAAAATGAAAAGCAGATGTTTTGAAGAATAGCGCACACACCTCTGATTCATGAAGTATATTTGTCAGAGTTCAGATGGGGCTAAACTGCATCCAGGGGATTGCCTGAGGTGTTGGCATTTTAGAAATATTGGCAATACACCACAGGTTTCCTCATTCCCGTGTCCATGACCTGAAGGAGTTCAGATACAGCAAATACATATATTGCACTTGCTGCATGATGAATAGACAAATAAATAAGACCTTCTTTAAAACCTGTGTGAATTCACACCTTCCATGGATTATTTTCACAGATGACCAATAATTTTGTCAATATTTTAAAAACTGTTGATAAAACAGGCCTTTGATCTAAATCAGATAAACCTATGAAAAATGTTTGAAGATCTTTTTTATTATTACTACATGTAAAACAATATTTGTTTTGAAATGTACATAAAGCTAGGACTAAGAATAAACTATACCATCCAGCTAACCCTCAAAATCACCATTTTTTATTTACAAAACTTTGAGAGGTTATAAAAACCAGAGAAATATTAGAATGACTAGAAATAAATTCTATAAGCCTAAAAATTTCCCAAAATCTGTACCATACCTGTCCATTTAAACTTCATCTTGCTTCCCTGCATTAAGGAAAAGTGTAGTGAAAGATCAAATAACGGGGTCATTGGAAGTTAATCTCTTAGATAAAAAATGGGATTTTTATAAATGCCTCACAGGTGGTTTTGTTTTGTTGTTGTTTTGTGTGGGGTTTTTTTTGTGTGTGTGTTTTTTTTACCATCTATTTTTGCAGATTTTCTGGCACAAAATTTAGTATGAGAGAGTGTTACCAGCTGAGTGGGCAGTGAGTGAGTGACTAAGCCTGACATGGCAATGGGAAAAGAACAGATTTGTTGATTTTTCACTCCAGAGTCTGTGTGCCTTTGGGAGACTGAACTACCTTCAAATTCTGTGTAAAAACATCTAAAAAATGTGATCCTGTGGTCAGGAGGGTTAACTCTGTTGTACAAAGACCAACACTTCTCTCAGACAGGCCTGGAGATCTTCAAACTGAAAAAGACTGAGAGGCATTCTTAGCTCTACAATGGAAACCACACCATGTTGTGCTGTCTGATGTTGTTTTGACATCACTTTTTTTTTTTTCCTGAAAGAAATAGACAAGAAACATTTGTAAAAGTAACTAATATAACAACAGAGTTTAGCTTTGAAGGAGAATTTAGCTTAGTTTAGGAAAAGAGCCCACAGTGGTAGGAAAGGGAATTATTTTCACTGTTTATTTCAGGTTGAAGAGGCCTTAAAGGTTCACAGCTGAGAAGGTGGGGTTTTGGTGGGTGCTCATTTGTCATTTCATGTGGGCTAGCTTTACTCTCTTAAATATTTATTACTTAATCCAAAAAAGTAATAATAGTAATGCTGTAACATTTCTCTGGCTGTGTTCCCTCTGCAGGGTAATTACTTGCGATGAGTGCTTGAGGGCACACCGTTCCCAGCTTGAATCTCTTTGGCTGGAGAGAAAATGATCAAGACGGTTCTTACCTGTCTGAGTTCCAGTCCCAGAGCTATTGTGGAAATATTTCATTGTCAGAAACACTGTAATAGAATTTCAAATTTCAAACCCTTTAATTATAAGATTAACAGCTTCCAAGCTAGTAAAAATAACTGAAATGTCATTTCCAGTTGTTTGTAAGCTCATTCATTTGTTCACTTAGCTAACTAACTAGAGCCAGATGCAGCACTTCCAATAAAGCTAAAAGTTGTAATTTTATTTCTATGTGGTTACATTCCCTTTGAAAATGTACAATGTAGGCTGGGAGTGATTCAGCCAGCTCAAATACTTACATCCAAAATGATCTGTGGAAATACAAAGCTCAATATCAAAAAGTAAGGCACTACTTCATATCAAGTATATTTTCCAAGAGGTCAAAGGGGGACACAGAGGAAGAAAATGAAGGAATTCTGAGGATTTCCAACATGTGACAACATGTGACAAAGGGTGAGTCCCCTTTGGTCTCTTGTCTGACAAGGTCTGCTAGAGCCCTTTCATGTTCATTGATGCTTCCTTTTGAGCCCTCAGGCATGACTAAGATTAATGGGTGAAAGTAAGAAATAGAAACACTTTGTAGGAAGTAGTATCCTCTGGAGCTAAAGATGGAAAGTACTACCAATAGTCTCTTTAATTTCTGTTCACGATGACCTGAATGATGAATATGATGAATTGGTCATGCATTGCCTGGACAACACACTACCTGTTTTTCACACTTCATATCTCTAGGCTATCCAGCTAAGTGGGAATAAGTTAGCATTCTGCTTCCAGTGAGGGCACAAATATATTTTTCACATATTTTGGCATCATATGTAGATGTGGTCATGTTTCACTGAGTGAGTGCACCAATGCCACTAATGAACTGGCTTATCCTTGTTTCAGAGCAACCAGGCCACCATTACTCAGGTGTAAGCCCAGACTGATTTACACAAATGCACCTCTTAAAGAAAGTTCTTATTCTTTTTAATTCTTCACTTGTTCCTCGTTGTGGTTTGTATGTGAGATAACTGGGATCTCACATAGTAGGGGCAGAACCCCATCAGTCAGAGGAATCTATAATTGCTTGCTGTCTGACAGCTTCAGAGAAGTAGCTCATCTGAATTACAAGCTTTCTTCCACTACCTAAAGCAGTGGTAAGAAAATAAACAATAAATATCATTCTCTTTAATAGTAGGTTAAAAATGTAAACACTGAAAAATATCTTCAGAGATAATTTTCAACCTGTTAAAATATTATCAGGGTTGCAACTATCTATTGTTGTGTGCTTTTAAAGCCTATACCTGACCAGAGCATAGGAATACTTGAAACAGTTTTCAGTGGACATAGTTAATAATATCCAAACGTCCCAAGGCAGACTACAGTGGCTACTCTGGAGAGCAGCAACATATTATAGCTGTAAAAGCACAATGGGTAGGATCAGGTGGATCAATACAACATTTTAAGCATGAATCCTGGTCACATTCAGTCTCAAATTTATATTGCTTCCATGGCCACATTTAGGTATAGGCATTATGAAGGTGCTTGAATGTGCTGTGGAAAATGGTTGCCCTTACCAGATGTGGTTGGGGCAAGCAAGTCTAGCACAGTCTGTCTGATAAGTCCTTAAGTCAATCACCTCCCATGCTCAGTGTTGAAGAAGTCAGGCCTTCTAAGGAGATCCTAACATTGCATGCAACAAGGGTCACTGAGGTACTTGGGAAGCCTGAGTTCAGGCTCTTCTTAGGACTGTGTGAACCTAACTGAGTTATGGACGGTTTATATCTGATGGGGAAACAGGGGATGCAAGAAACAGGGTCAAGGAGCTTACTATACTCAATTTCCTTTTGGATCTACACTTGATAAGGAGCTGAGGCTTTATATCTTCCATAGAAACTACGTACAGGTCTTCTTCACACTACAATGCCAAACATCTGCTGGGGTCTTGTACTATAACAGGTGTGATACACTGCACAACTAATCTTGGCACACATCGCCGGGCTGAGTACTTGTTATTTTGCTGAGATCATAGGTAAGGTTCTGTGATGTTCTGCTGTTCTGTGAGGGAGATTAATGTGTTGTGTGTATTGTGTTTCATTATCAGCTGGAGGCAGAAGAAAATTCCTTCTGGAGCCTCAGAAGCTGTTGCTGTGTGGAAACATGCTGTGTGAACAACATGCTGTGACAAACATATTAACTTGACATTTTCCTGCTTTTTAGGGTTAGGTATTCATGAGAAATTATGGATTTTTATTAAAAGCATATTCCTAAGCAATTTCGAAACTAATAGGTGTAGACTATCAGATTGGTTAGACTTCTATATTGCTGGTCATAGGGACAGTTTTATTCTGGTTTGGTGGTCCACTGTTACCATTTTTGTTTTACCATTTTTTTCCAAAGGCTTCTAGAAATCTTATAAGCAGACAAAGTTCATATCTCAAATAACATATAGTGATTGGACATAAGCTGAAGCAAGGAAGCATAACACACTAGAGGGTGATGGCAAAAGGAAACTGGAAGGTAATGACAATAAAAGTGAGCAGCCATTTCAGCTGGCTGTACAATGTGGTGATCTTGAACCATCTGGAAGTTTGTTTTAATAAATTAATAGCATCTGTTTCTCCTCATTGCTGCACAACCTAACCTTTAGTAGTTGCCTGATTTCACCAAGACACTCACCAGAAGTGAATTTAGAAGGAGGGTGTGAAGGAAAAATATAGCCATACAGACTAATTCCTGGAAAACATCCTTGATGATATTCAGATATAAGGGCAAATATGCACAAGCTGGAAGTTTCTGAAGGGATAGCCACGTCAACATCATTTGATAGTAATTTAAAATGCAGCAACATTCCTTGCCTACTGGGCATGAATGAAGAAACATCCCATTGATCTTAGCGTAAGGAGCTGGTCTGTGATGAAGAGGCATCTACTTTGTTACTAGATCCACTCTTAAGATCTACAAACTCATAACTTCAAAGCTTGTATTTCGGCATTCGATTGTTGGTAGCATGAAAACAGATGGACTGGAATTTTAAATGAGAACGCAAAGTTATTGTTAACTGGAGAAAAGCTGCTTCAATGACCTTCCTTTTCTGCTTTGTGGAGCTCCTTTTGCTACATTAAGGCCTTGGTCACTGTCCCACCAGATGGCATAGCCCGAAGCTGTCTTTCCAACAGGGATATCTCATGAAACACCAAGGCTCCCTTCCTGATGGCTTCATGAAAATGATGCTTGCCAAAACAGTTTGACAGAAAGTTTATTGTTGACAGGCAATATATCATCAGATCTACCACAAATTACTGCAGGATGAGATTGTATATATTACTTATTGTCATTTGAGAAGAGTACTTGACAGTGGAAAGCAAAAGGAATTTTAAAATTTTAGTTTTTCCAACCCATCCTATAAGATTGACAAGAAAAGTTCAAATTGGCTTTAAGGGTGCTATTTATAATATATTTGATGATAGATTAATAAAGCTTTTTATTCTGAAATGGAAAGTAAATTGATCTTAGTGTTTTGGGTCAAATTTTGAATGCAAAACCCTACCTGATCACTCTGGAGAATTAAATTCATATTCACCTTTGTGCCTTCATGTACGAATGCAACAATTACATAATGTCTTTTGTATATCACCTTACACCTTAAATATGCATTCTTATGTCAACGTGTCCTTCAGCAAAGGCAGCCTGCGCATTTCAAAAATCAAAAGCAATTTGGTTAAATGACCTGTAACCTAACAAGGTTCATGCCGCTAGAAATCACTAAGTCTGTTCTTCAGACAGCTCACAATGTTAAAAATTTGTTTTAGGAAATCATGCTTTGAGGAGAAAGTTTTAGTATGACTCATGATAGGAGAGCAATGTGAAAATGTGTGATACTGTGTGTGTATTCATAATCTTCTTATTGTTAAGAAACAATTTATCTTGTTTTGTTTAACTTGTTTTCCTGAATGAAGGCTCACATTAGATACGGTAAAATGAGACAAACATTCTAGCAAGGCTTTCCAAAAACATCATCAAGTCACAGCACTTCAGCCTAGAGTACACATCCTTTTACACATACACAAGAGACAAAGGGAGAAAGAAAGAACATCTTAATATCACTTCCAATGCCTCTTTCAAATTCAATTACCTAACTGTGCATGAAAAACATCATTCAGAAAAGCTGAGAGTGAAGTTACAGATGTTTCTACATTCAGCTCTTTGAATGTCATATTTGACATTTCTGCTTAGATAAGGACATAAGGGGTGTGGCATTGGCCATAACTATAGTCACAGTTCCCATACTAGCAGCTCAACAGTTCCACTTCAAGCACTGGGTACAACCGTAAGAGTGTCAGTGGTCTGTGAATGTGTTGTATTGTGACAACTGAATTGTTTTTTTCCTGTGTGACAGGTGATTCTCAGGGCTATAGCGATGACAGTGAGTATTCTCAGCTGTTATTTCACCTCATTGTGTGTGTTTTTCATGATGTATTTTGCATTAATAGAGACATTTTTCAAGTATTTTGTTTTGGCTTAAGTAACTGGTTATTCTTTGCATTTAAAAACTACAGGTTATTTCATTTATTCAACCACTTTGCTAAGGTGCCACCATTCACCTTCCCTTTGTATCATTGGACTGAAATGTCTCTAAGTTCTGAGCCTTAAGTTATCTTATTGTGAGAGAATCTGCCTGATTTTATTTTGCTGTTATTCACAGTGCTAAAGGTCAGGAAAAGCTGTTTTACCAATTCAGTTCTTACTCTTCAGCTCCAACTGAAGGAAAGTGTTCCAGCTTGTGGCCATTGCCTCTCATCCTATTGCTGTGCACCTCTAAGTAGAGTCTGGTTCTGTCTTCTTTGTATCCTTCAATCAGACAGTTGTGGAGAGCGATGATCCTGAATATTTCAATGACGTGCATTTGCATATGTCTACCTTGATGTGCTTCTGCTCAGCATTTCAGAGGTATCCCTCAGACTAGGGGATACTGAGAATTTATAATCTTTAGATATTTTTGTTAAGGAGCATAGTTTTCTTGCAGTTCATTCCTAATACTGATAATGATATCTTCAAAGCCATGGGTGAAATCTCAGTGGTGCCAAAATTACATGTTAAGGGTGTTCTCACAAATTTGCTGAACTATCAGGGTGTATGTGAATTTATGCAGCCTTCAGCCCTCACTGACAATGGCAGATACTTTCCTTTTCTCTTGAGTACAGTTCTGCTGAATTGGTCTTAGTGCTTTTGCTTTCTCAAAGGAGTTTCTTCAGAAAGGAAGTAAAGAGGGTTGTGAGGTTGCCTTCCTGCAGTCAATGACTTTCTTTGTAGTACTTTAGTTTTTCTACTGGCTTGATGTTTTCATTGACATATTGAATGGCTTTGTTGGCAATGCTATTCCTGTAATCTTGGTTGCTGCCCTTTTCCTAGTTTCTTAAGAGAAACTGTTTTTTTTTTTTTTTTGTCTAAAACTTGTAGGTGTAATATTGTATTCTAGAAACAGAAACTTTTAAATGTTTTATAACTTTCATCATACTTGGAACATGCTCCAGAGATGCATCTGTAACTAACATGACTTGTGTGCTCAACTGTGTTTGTGTTTTACTGTGATTTGGCCTTTGTTTGACTACATTTAGGCTCTGTAATTTTGGGAAGGCAGCTATTAGATTTTTGACACTATTTCCTTTGGCGTTACCAGGCACGTTTGGATTTACAGTTTGGATTCACCTTCTCAGTAGTATGCAGTAAAAATGTGGCTGCACTGTTGTATTGATTGTTCTATCTCATGGACTGGTAAGCATCAACTCTAACACCAGTAACCTTGATAGATCTGCAGTTTGTCGTTGGCGAGGACCTTGAATTATTTTTGTATTTTCCTTTCAGGGCTGCTAAGGGCTCTACTAGCATTAGGACTGCTACTAAGTTTAACAAATGCAAAGACTTTCTCTACCCACATTTGTTTATCCACCTGCTTTAGACAATCATAGTCATATGATGCTGGAAAAATAAAGACAAGAGATTTACAGCCCGTTTAATATTGTATTTTACAACTGTGCAGATAGATGACCTCCATACCTCTCCAGCTGACATCATAGTGTTACTGTAAATCCGGTCTCAAAAATTTGATGTGGTTTTTATTTTTTTCTTTTACTGCAAAAAACTTTTTTTCTCATCCACATCCTTATTTATTGCAGCCAGAAGGAAGGTGTCATTCTTGCTAACCTCCTCTCTTTGTAGGTATTTTCTGACTCTTTGCCTTGCTTATTCTCAACTTTCTCAGTTTCCTATGTGACACATTTTGTAAAGTGTATTGTCTATTTGAGGACTCAGACAATACCCTCCTGTGCACCTGAGGTAAAGGGATAACTTGGATAAATATTGCAAGAAGTCCCTGAGGAAGAAGGAGATGGTCTAGCAAAATAATTACTGTTAGATATAGAGAAAGTACTGCAAATGTATGAAGCTATTACACAATGACCTTGCAGGGAAATCAAGGCAAAGTGTTCAGGTGACATATGTCCCTTTTCTGCATAATGACATTTCCTTGGGAAGAGAGACTTCAGATGGCTTGCAAGTGACTGAAATGGAAACTGCGGCTGACTTTGCTGAGCCCCAGATAAGCAGTAGAGTTCTTTAGTGAAAAGGCACAGAAGTCAGTTAGGAGTTGCTGTAGAAATGATGGCTATATAATTCCTGCTTGGAGAGTCCAGAGCTAGAGAGAAGAAAGCTTTGTGCCCTGTTGAATTTAGAAATAATACTTCTCAGCTACTGCAGTTTTTCCTCGGAAGGGAAGGCACTGCGATCCTGGTCTAAGGGGAAGAAACATGTAATTGAGGGCCAGGATAGGGGAGGTCTTCACTGACAAACGGGTGGCCATCATCACTTTGTAATGGCTTCCTGACCATTTTTACTCTTCAATGTGAAGGAGGGGAAAAGCCGTGCTGATGTGTGGGCAGTGCAAGAGAGTCTGTGGGCCAACAGTGCAGCCTCATGGTAAGAAAAGGAGACACTGAATCACAGTGTTATATTCAGCTGTCTTTGTCCTTCCCCCAAATAGCTCAAGGCAAAGCTAGCCAAAATTATTCAGTTGGAAATCACTTAAACCAGCTTCAAAATTATTTGATAACATTTTAAATTAATTTAATTTAATTCATTAATTCTAATTAATAAAAATAACATTTTTATTAACCATAAAAATGGTCAGTTTATTAGGGATAATCTCCCCATCCCTGGTATGAGTTTCAATAAAACAGTTAAGAGCTGTTATAAATTATAGAATTGATGTTTTATTTTTTACACAAGATCATTTAGGTACTTCTAATTTAGCATTAATCAATAATTCATAACACTTGTCTTTGCTTTTATGCTTTTTTCTGAGTACATAGAAAGTCTTAACATCATATTACTTAGCTGAAGAATACATCTGAAGTCAACTGTAGTACTAGGAATAAAGGCCCACTTTCATTCTCCCTGTACATATTTCTTATGGATTTTCAAATGTTTCTTAGCAGAATTTAATCTCAGTTCACTTTACCCTCATGGGAAATATATTAAAAATACTATAAAGTGAGCAGAGAGTAAAGCATTTTTGCTATCTGATAATTCAGTGTGATTGTCAAACAAGACATAGTGCAGAAAAGGAGCAGATAAATAAATCTGGAATCATCATTATACTTTTGGTACAAGTTTTCAGGTCAGATACAAACTCAATGAAAAACATTTCTCTGTTCCTAGGTTGGATTTCGGTTTAAGCTGACCTACAAAGCAGGTTGAAAGATCAGTTCCCCCAAATCTGCATATAACTCCCAGAGGGCCAGGGCTTGCCATATCGGCTTCAATGCTCTTTTCCCCATTGTCTTTTCTTTTAATGTTTTTTGCTGTTGGTGGTGGGTTTTGGTTTGGGTGGGTTTGGGTTTTTTTTGTTTGTTTGTTTTGGTTTGGGTTTTTTTACTATAGCTTTGAACAAGTTGCTTCACCTAGTTGGGAAAATATCTGTGAAATCCAGGAAATAATACTTACTTCACAGTATTATGGTGATGCTCAATTAATGAATATTTGTATATCACATCAGTATACTCATCCTATGCATCCCTATCTGTAGCTTGATTTCTTGGTGAATTGCAGCTGCTAAACGACCTATTTATTACCATAAATATGGTAATTTATGTCATAAAATTACACCCACCTTATTGATTTTAAGAACTGGTATAATAGAATAGAAAACAGTCCCATTGTTAATGAAAAGTTATTGCTAGAAATAACAATTTTATTCAGCTTGTATTCAGCACTTTAATTCTCAGTAGAAACGATGTTATGGCCAGAAATCTTTCAGAAATCAGTCAGTTTTGAAAGACAGCAGAATTTATCAAAACTATTGAATTAAAGAATTTGGGGATGATCTTTTTGCACAAAGCCCACAACTGAATCCCTGGAGACTAATACAGATTCACAGAGTTTAGCTTCATAGTGTTTAAGGTTAAAAGGGACCATTAGACTATCTAATCTCCTAAATATCACAGGTCATTAAGTATCAGACTGTTAACGACACATTGAGACCCATAGTTTCACTAAAACTTTTCTTTCAGCCTATCAGCTAGTCCTGATTTGAAAATCTGAATATGGTCAGAATCTACCATTTTCCTCTATAGTCTCTTCCAGTAGCTATTCACTCTTTCTGTTAAAAATATGGGCTTAAATTCTAATTTGAATTGTCTGGCTTCAGCTTCCAACTAATTGGTTCCTGTTATGCATTTCTCTGCTAGATTAGGGTCCCCTTTAGTACCCAGTATTTTTTACTTATGAAAGCTCTTATAGACCTTAATTTAGTGATGTATTAGTTGTCTTTTCTGATAAAATGTACAGACCAAGATAGGCATTTCTCTGGTCCTTCTTAAATTATGTTTGTGTTTCCCTTCAGCTCACAGTCTACTTTTAACATATCCCTTTTTAAAATGTGCACACTGAAAGGAAATAAATTAATTATGCTGACATTGCTAAGTGAGTGATGAGTCTTAACAAGGATAAGTATAAGCCTGCAGTGATTACTTGAATGAAGATTCCCCCTGGGCAAATGCCTTCCTCACTTACATTAAGGCAACTCTTTGATTTAAGTGGAATTCCGGTGATATATATGAGATGTATGAGATTTAGTCCATTGATTTTTAGTGAAGGTAACAAGTACCTGAACAGATTTTAAATTAAGTTTTGAAGCTACACATTTTTATTAAGCTGGTAAGTCCCTTTAATAAATCCTTCCAAGGTGTCTACTGAGTTGCAGAGAAAGGGGATTTCCAAACACAATGAAGTACAAGTTATGTGGTATGCCCCTAAAGTTGTCATTTCAAGCTTCTAACTGTTGTGTAAATTATCTTGCCCTTTGCATTCGCCCAAAATTCTTGGGATAAGGCTAAACATACCTAGGACAATAGCTAAATATAACTAACTATAGACTGTTTCCTTCAGTTTTGTTTTATAGATAATAAAAAGGCCAGAAAACGTTGAGTGAACTGCCCACTAAATGCTAAATTAATCCCAATTATGTAAAAATGTATTAATTTTCCCACAACAGAAAAACTGAAGAATAAACGTTTCTTATATATTATGACTGGTAGGTGAAAAAAAATTCTAAACCATCTGTAAAGTATATGAACCAAATACGATAAGGGACTGGTTTCCTCTAATAAATACTGAACAAAAAGGACTGAACTAGGATCATTTCAGAGTTAACCAGAAGAGAATACTGCAGAAAGATGCATATTTGTGTTGTACCCTTCTCTAAACCCAAGGTATTTACCTGCAGTGGTGAGTCAGGTATCTCGCACCATGTGGAAGCTACATCCACAAAGGCAGCAGATTGCTGTGTGTAGCACGTACATTCTTGAATGAATGGACCAGGGTTCAACCGTCCATTAAAATACTCTTGGTGTTGGCTGGCTTGTTAAAGCACTCATTCTGGGCTTTGTTCTTGGCTCCCAGAGCTGCTTAAGTATTCTGTATTAGCAAATAATTCACTAAAATGACTAAAAAAGTCAAAGAAGCAGGAACAGAAACATACTCCCCAAACCCTCAAGTACCTCTTCTTCCCACTATGAATGAGATTACTGGTGCCATATTATTTAGCTGTATTGACTTCAGTGCATTTACACCAATGCAGATGTCCTACCTCTAGCATGATTCGTCGATACAATTACTGAAATGCTTTGTAAAATATAAGGGAGAATCATAGCTTACATACATGGGGAAGAAACAGGGTAAGGGTTGTGTTGCCAGTTTGCTAGAGGTTGTATGACAGCCCCTAATTAATGGAGCAGATTTTAGTAGCTCTCTGCCTTATTAAGATGTGATTTAGGAAGCAGAGTGGGCTAGCATTCAGGTCTCTGGTGTGGGAGGACAGCCTGCAGATGGCAGGTGCTGGCATGCGGCACAGTTGGTCTGTTGTGATGACCCAAAGATAAAGCTGGGCACAGGCAATTACACCCTCTACACACTGAAAATAAGTGGGCATGTAATTACAGAGCTGATGCTCCTTTTTTGTTTTTTTTTTTTTTTTTTTTAATGGGTGATGAGTGTAGGGCCTATATTCATTTAGAAATAGCTTCTGTTTATTTTTGTAATAACTGTAATATTTTCATATGTTCTCAGCTCTCAAGTCTCTATTTTGTCCCATGAAAGGTCTAATGGTATAAAATAACTTGCTGGAGAACAATGAGTTTGTTTTTCCTCTCACACTCCAAGTTTTTGCTGTACATAGTTGAAAATCAACAGAAGGACACTGCAATTTGCTAAAATCAATATAATTAGAGAAAAAAGCTGATGTGCTGAAAAGACCACAATTCAGAAAATGCTGGGCCTGATTGAAATGCTTAATGAGCTGATGAACTGTAGTACCCTGGGTCTGGCATGTTGTGGGATCCTCTGATGGAACCCTGCCTCAACCTGGCTCCTCAAAACACTCCTAAGCACCATTTCATGTCAGTAGCTGTGTTAGGGTTAATCTGTATCATGCCCACTGCCATTTCAGGGAGCTATTCATACTGAGAAACTTGACACCAAAATGTCAGACTTGCATCTAATTTGTTCATGTTATTAACATTTAGTGCTGCTAAGGTGAGTGTGCAGCACTGTAATAAACTCCTCTGTGAAAAGATAATTTTTCCTTTTAACAGATTATTTCTGCTTAAAGTTTTCTGTTAAAAGGGTTTTGACTTTACCTTGTTATTAACTACTTACAGTCCTATAACCAGGCTTTGGGTTTGTCCTTTCAGAATTGAACTATACAGTCAGGACTGGAGCCTCATTCATTAAGTTTATTACCTTTGTTTTTTTCTATATAGCCTCTCCTGACCAAGATCTGCCATGAAGCAGGGAATTAGGAGGTAAGCCAGGCAAGGATGGCTTGATTAAGGCCTCCGCTTTTTCTCTGACTTCATGCATGAGACTCAGCAAGGTGGATGCTGTGATGGATGTATCCTTGCTCCTCTGCAGGGCTCAGCTCATTTTCTGTGCTGAGTTTGTGACAGGAGTCATGGTGTGAAACTGCAGTGGGGTAAGCAAGTCTTCTTCTGGGACTTTTGCACGGAACATTTCATAAAACAACCTCAGATTCTTTTGCCCCTCCATATCTTCACACGTGGTGTCTCTCAGTGGGGAAAAGAGACTGGGGACCCTTCATCTCAGCTATGTGACCTACAGGGTCTCTGCAGGAGACCATAGACTGGGGTGAATCCTTGAGTAATGTCTCACACTTCTGCATGATAGCTGACAGGTCTATAGCCTAGGAAACATGCTAATACCCACTTGGACTGTGACGCTCAGCATGCAATTTTCTCTTTGGCTTCTCAGATTATAAACTCTTAGTAAACAGAAGATTCCTGTGTAGCAAAACAAAAAAGAGGCTCAAGTTTTACCATTCCTGCAAAATTTCATATTAAATAAGAATGGTCCTGTGAAGAACATTTTTGTGCACGTCTTTGTTTTTCAAAACCAACAGCATATACTCTTTCACTTCTGCCTGCTGCAAATAGTGACGTACATGCAGGAGTTAAGGGTTCATTTTCTCAGGAAGCAACAAGAGTGGGCTGTTCCCCAGGGAAGTCGAGTCAGGAGCCAGGATGACAGCAAGGCAGTGTCCCCACCAGCAAGGGCACAGTCCCACCATGCCCGAGCAAGGAGAGCGGGCAGGTCCAGTGATAATAACCAGGGTCAGTCACTGCCTGGTGATGAGGTGGGTCTGAAGTCAAGTCAGCTAGTCAGAATGAGGGCCAGGCACAGGCAAACCTCTGACATGGCTCAAGCCAGGACCAAGGGCAACAGCTACAGCTTAAACACATGAATAAATCAGGGGGAGGCCCTGACAGGGCTTCTCATGTCTCTCTTGCACAGCTTTTTTCTCAGCAGCCTGATCCCATCTTAGATGGCTGTGCTGTATCAGAGCTGGTGGGGAGAAGAGTTTAAGACTGGGGGTGCACACAGGGCCCAGACTCAACTGTCCTGCAGGACAGGAAGACCACGTCTTCTGTAGGATGTTTTCAAATGGAGAATACGTACTCTTCTTTAAGAGGATCACTACATACCTGGGGCCCAGTGACAATCAGGATTTTAGGAATTATATCCGACTACCTTGTCATGATGTGTTTTACACGGTAAACCTGAGATGGTAACAAGATTACTATCTGTATTTTAAAAATAAAAAAAACCCCAACCACAACACAATTGAAAAAGAGGTAGCCTGCATGAAGCAAATGCTTTGCAGAAAGATATAACATATTGCTATTCCACTCTGGAGAGGTTTCTGAGCATTATTATCATATTGTGATGCTATGCTACAATTAATCACCCCTTTTAGTGATGCTGTAATAAACTCAGAGGTTTAGATTTTCAGCTTGAGTAAATCAATATAGGTCCATTGATTTCAGTGGAACTGTGCCAGGTGAATATCTGGCCCCAGACATCAAGTGGAGCTTGTACAGAGATGTTTAATAAAGCAAGAGACCTCTATTTTCACAGTAGATAAATGACTTCATGGGTGATGCTGAAGTCTCTTGTGGCACCTCTCTTCCACGAAATTTTATTTTAATCACTCTCATAAAGTTCCCTTAATGGCAACAATAATGCTAAGTACCTGACACAAAGCAAAGGAAATCAGATTTCTGGTTAACTACTGGAATGAAATGTTGTTCTCGGGTTGTTAGGCATTTTTTGCTAGGGTTTTTATTCTATTATTTCATTCTGTTTAGTAGCACTGAAAGTGCTAGTGCTTAAAAAAACAGCTTCTTCATTACTCATGTAGATAGACCTCTGGGTGCTCACTGTGAGTATGGCCTATAATATAAAGTGTAATTTATTTAGTTTTATCTAGGACTGTGCCATAAAACAAAGATCTTAAGAGCAACCACTCAGTTTATCCTGTCAGTAATCTTGCTCCATGTTCACCCAGAAAGAACAGATGCAACCCTACCATAAATATGAAGGAACCAAGGAAGTATTCAAATACAAATTTCTTTAAATGGAGTTAGTTTGGAACAGTGCAGCACACTAGTGCTTATGGGACTGTGTGTGAGGAAGTCTCATTTTAACCACTTCTGATGATGTTAAAATAATAAATTTAGCAGCAAAAAGTTGGTATTACTCAAAGACATAAACATTGAATAAAAACGTCTTCTCATCTCCTTTAAATATATTTAGCTCTCGGAGAAATCAATAGGGACTGCGCATGCTCAATTCTGAAAATCGGATAAACATCTGTTTATTTGCCCATATATATATATATCCATGCCAAATCTGAGGCAGTCACATTTGACAAATTTGATCTTTGTCTTCAGTCAAAACTGCTTCTTGCTTGCACATATCTCTATAAAGATGTGATTAAAAATCTCAGATTCCTTTTTATTTTGTTTCATTTATCATTTATACTAATTCCCTTTCATTTGTTAGTCCATGGAAATTCAACTGAGATTAATTTTAGACAAGTTGGTAAATAATGGAAGTGGAAACAGCTTTAGTGATTTCCTAAGGGTTTTTGGCATGAGTTTAAATGCATTCTGAAGATGACAACCATGGAGATAAGCACCACAGATACAATTAATGTATCTCAGAGCAGCACTATGATTTCTATATGTAATATAATATACTTAATGTAAGTAGAATTGTATAGAAAAATTCCAGAATTTTGAGGTCCATCCAGAAACAGGAAGGAAACAGAAACAGGAAGATCTGACTTTTACATTTGAGTAAGATGGTCATTTGACAATAATGGAATTAGTAACTTTTTTACTGAACACCTTCTACTTAAATGCACAGCATTTGAAAACAAGCAAGAACTAATTGGGTTGCCAGTAGTGAACAATTTGTAGCATTTGGCTTGATTCACAAAAGCAAAGATCTGTCCAGGATCAAGGAATAATCGGGGTTTGATGCAGTGTCATCCTCTCCCTTATCCTACAAAGGATATATACATCCTATAACCTCAAGGTCTCCATCTGAGTGGACTAACATAATGAGTCAGAGACAGATTAATAGGACAATCTTATGACAACCAGGCACGTTTAACTAAACTATAGCAATAAATATGCAGGTTGGATATCAGTAAAACTAATGAGACATTGGAATAGACTTTCTACAGACACCAGTGCATTTCTTTCACTGGAAGTTTTTAGGACTAGAGTAAGTATAGCTGATCCTTATGCAAGAGAGGTAAATGATTAGGATGACAACTCTTTATGTGTTTCCAAACCTTCACCTTACTCTTCTATGACCTATAATAAAAAAAATGTGTTACTAATCTTTGTGTCTGAGCCTATCAGCTGCAGCGACTGAAGGGGAAAGGTTGATAGGTGTGTACAGCAGAGTACTGCTGTGGTGGCTGCAGCTTCTCCTGAACACAAACTGACTATGACAGCAATGAGTTGTCTTGGGTCCAAAAAGGTAATATGTCTTGCTTCAAATTGCTGTAAGGCAGGAGTACTGTCTTGCCTATAGTTCATTACCATCTTGTGATGTGCTGTTTCATTCAGCTGGTGAAATGGTAATATGAATTGGCTTCTACTGATGCATCTTTTGTAATTCCAGAAGTAGCATACACATTCCCATAAACAAACTCATCCAGATCTGCTTGGGTTTCTCTTGGATGCACTCTGATCGAGAGATTGTTACTGCCTTATCAGTTTTCTTATTTACTGTCACTCATCTTCAGAACAAAGGATAATCTCCTCTTAGTCACCTGCTTGAGAATTCAGAGTCAATTCTCAGTGATTTATCTGAATGATATAGCTCTTCTGAATTCCCAGAACATGCCACTGGCATACCTTCCTGAAAGATGACAGAAATCTTCTCAACCTGCATAAACCTACTGCAAAGCCTGAATTTATCACTTCAATCCAATAGAAAATTTCTGTGTCACCATATCGTAATTCCAGAAATTTACAGGAATGTGTGTTCACTCTATAATTCATAGTATTGTAAATTCATAACATATCCAAAAAATTAAGCCCAACTAGTGCCTCTTCCAGACAATTATGTAGTGATAAATTCCCATGCTAGTATGACATAGTCAGTTTTTATAGAGGTCTGCTATTTACCCCTCACCTGGCATCCAATGTAAGGAACTATTTTTCACATGGGCAAAGGAATTTATTCCCATAAGCTTTCAGACACTTCAATTACGACGGTGTTGGTTTCACTTGCAAGAGAATTTCATAGTTATATTCGTGTTGCTCTGTCATATTGCTCTGTCATAACAGTAATATTTTCTTGCACATAGTGGAGTTGTTCCTCTTACTCTCTAAGATAGTCCCACAAACTACTTCTACAGTAAATAAAATCACCACACCAAGACACAATTTGAGCACTGATGCATCATCATCCATAAGCTCCCTGGCACAACTCTGACCTGTGCCAGCTTGTTCTGTCCTAGATCATGCTTGGCCATGGTTTGAGAGATTGTATGGGGTGTACAGACAGATGTTGCATTGTGCCACTTTTTTTCAGGTCCAGAGAACAGGCTATGTCCCAAAGAGTAAACGTAGCTGTAGTCTCCTGATCAATGTTTGAATCACAAACGGAATTGAGTGCAGCTTCCTTCATGCCAAGAGAGCTCTCTTCTGCCTCACCCTGCTTTATAACATCACTATCAAAAGTCCAGTGCCTTTCCTTTACCTCACTGCTCTCAAAATTCTCTTTCTGGACAGTTCTCCTCAGCTCCTGTAACTAATAAAAGCATAAATCTCAAGGGTGTTGGTAGGCATCTTCCCTTTCCTAAACTTGTTGTCTCAATCCTCTCACTGTGGTCCCACCATTTCCATTCCCTTCCCTCCCTGGCAATGCACTGACTCAGCTGTCAACACTAAGGTTGTGGGCAAACATGGCAATAATTTTCTGTGATGATGACAACTTTTGAAGAACAGCTCCCTGTCTGTGGTCTTTTTTTTTTTTTTTTTTTTTTTCCTGAGGCAAAAAAAAGAGATCTTCATGTAACTTTTACCTTATGCTTATTTCTATCACTCTTCTCTTTTGTCTGATTCTTCAGCCCCATCCTGTAGGCTGTCAGTGTGACACAATCCATTCCTAGAAGTGAAGGGGGTGCCGATTTCTGCACTAATGTCTATGCCAATTGCCCTTTCTTAGGGGCTCCTGTAGATGTATATATCAATGTTTTTTTTGGTGGATGTGCCAGAGGTTCAAAATCAACCTGTGAAGCTGTAAAATGGCTGGTGATGATACTGTGTGAAACACTGTAATTGTATCACCATTACAGATGTCAACACTAACCTCACATATTACTTTCCCTCCCATTTGTATGTGCTACATAGCAAAAGAGGAATCTCTGTGTGCTCCTGAAGAGAGACTTCATGTGGGAATTTGAATCCAAGATTTATTCCCTACATCATGACCTTGGCTCATTTGCTGCAGCTAGATTTACTAAGATGAAAGGCTGGACTTCTCTATAGGCTGACAGCATGCTACAGGTTTCATGAAGTCAAAATGCTACAAAGTGACTCAGATCCCTTTTTAGTTGTAGCTAAAAGATTCTAGCCTGCTGTAGTCTCCAAGTCTCTCTTTAGTCACATATTAAAAATCCAGAAGGCAGCTTCTGAATCTACCTCAGAACCCAAAGCAGCTGCTGGCACCATCCCTGGACTTTCTGCTGTGTATTTTCTTGAAAGAGTATAATGGGTTGGTTGTTTTTTAAGCTAGAATAACCATCAGAGAGTGAAAACTATAGATTATACTTATTTAACAACTGATACTGCTGAAAGCTCTAAACATTTGACTGAATTCATGTCCCTTTTCTTAGTACTGGAATAGTTTTCTGCTGTGGAAGGGGAAGAATGCTTCATTAACTTTAGAAAATATTCATAGTATGGTGCACTAAAGATCTGAACGGTGTCTTTCACATCAGGATGTGTATGTTTAGTTACATCAGTAAGAGTTTATCAGTGTGAACATGGGCTTACAAACCGCACCACCAGGACTTGCAAGTTTCCTTAGCAAAATGTGCTCTATGCTTTGCCACGTAGATTGCCACCTTATACTTCTTTGATTTCTGATATTCAGAACATATTTTGAGTGAAAAGATATTGCTTTATGCTGCAATACCTTGTGCTGTAATACCTTGTGCTGTAATACTTTGTGCTGAGGTATCACCTTCCACATTACTACTGAACCAATATTAACTTCACCACTCTCACCGAAATATAAATTTTTTCAGGCAGCTAAAATCTTCAAATCTTCTTCTCTTCCTGGCTTCAATGACTCTCTGGCTGCCCTTTACAAATTTTATATTTATAGAAATTTCCTATTGCCTGTCAGGTATTTATGGGATAGCCTTATCAGAGACTGACTCCAGCAAATGCAATGTATAGCAATGAATTCAAAAGAGGGTGAAGATCCCATTACAAACTCTCCTACTATTGATTTCACTAAAAATTAATTTTCTGCCATAAATAAGGAACTTAAACATTTTATATGGACCTAAGTAACTGGGTCTACTTATCTGCTGATAGTGGTGTTACATTCATACAGTAACTGTACAGTAATTTATAAACGGTACTTATCTCCACCAGCTGAATTCAAGGACCAAGAGGATGTAGAAAAAATAGAAGTCTCTTTCCAGGATCAGAACCAGGTAAAAGTGCAGTGATGCAGCTCTTTTTTATGTGTATTCATTTGGAGATTATTTCTGAAAGGGAGAGGAGTAGGTGACAGCATGATTCCATTATAGCTAAGGCACTAGGAGAACAGTTTGGTGACTGCTACAAGAATTAAGTCATGTCTATCCTTAGAAAAGGGCTCAAAACTTTAGCCAGATGGATGTGACAGTGTTATTGGTCATGTTTTAAAAGGAAGAAGGAAAGCAAAGGATGAGATTAATTTGAGGATACCTAGGAAATTGAGTGGATCCCATAGCGTGTGAACACGTATCCTCTGATATATTAAAGCTTTTCTGTGGTACAATGGCTCCAGCATAGTCTTTTTAAGTTGCTTTTATCAAGAACCAGCAACTACAAGGTACATCAAAGAAAAATACTTGAAAGGTCAACCTGGTGGAACTGAGAAGTACTTCAAGAATGGGTATAGAACTATTACAATGCTATGCCAAATGAGATATAAAGGGGAATACATACTTCTACAGGGAGGTATGCACAGTGTGAACTAAATGCATATGTTGTAATTTTCACCAAGAAAAACAAACAAACATATAACAGGAAATGTCTCAGACAAAAAGGATTTTTTTTTTTTTTTAAACAACCAGAACATCTTAGTAGAGGCTGCCCACCAGGCTTGAAACAACCTGCCCATGAAAGTTGAACAGTTTTTATAGTTCAGCTGACTCCATTCTTTTTCTGAGTAAAGGTGAAATCTCTGAAGACTGAGAAAGCAAATTCAGCAGGAAAAATACTTTGATACTGTAGCTTGTCTATTCTATAATGACAGGTTTTGTTGCGATGAAATTATTCAAGATACTGCACTAAATGACAGAGGAGATTTTTCATTCTTCTGAAATGTAATGTGAAGGAGAATTATGTGACACAAAGGCATTCAAAAACCTCAAACCCCTTTGTGGGTAGGGCTGGAAAAAACATGGAGTTACAGTACAACGAGTAATAGTTCTGAGCCCACAGGGAGAGAACTGATAAAGCAAAGAAGGTGTTTTAGGACAATAAACACTATCAAGGAGAGTTTTTCTGGTGCAGAAAATCTACTTAAAATTAACTTAAGTAATTTCAAAAGATGCTATGCAACTCTGTATGTACTAGAAGAGTGAAAAAAATTATGACTATGCATTCTTAAATTTAATGTTCTCATTGGTTTTCCATCTTTCTCAGTTTGCCTTCTGGAGAAATGACACCTCATGATATAATGCTGTCATATGCTCACATATTTTGTGGCAAAAATGGTAAGGTTACTTCTTAGCCTATTGGTCCAGTCCCATTTACCTTGGTACAAAATCCAAATAAATATAAAATGCTTTAAAATTCTGTTGAAATTATCTAGGGAAAGAATGGCAAAGGGCCCGTACAAACCCTAGCTTTGAGATGTAAAGTCACTGGGCAACACACAGGTAGTTGTACATAGCTGTGGAGCTGCTGGGGAGATCTGATGCCTGTTGGCCTCTAAACACTAATTGGGATTATTCTCTGACACTACCTGTTCTGCTGCAATGATGGCTGATCCCATTAAACATCCCAAAGCTGAAAGGCTTCTCAAATCACTTAGAATCATGACAGCTTCCACTTCTTCTGAACTATGTGTTCTGGGCTAAAATCAGTACTGAATCTTTCACTAAAATGTCACCTTAATCATTTTAACAACTCAGTTCTCAAGTTCCTGCTCTAATGATTTTTTTAGTGTCTACAGAACATCAAGGGTTCCAGTTACCAGGCTCTTACTTGTTTTTGCAATCTGAAGATCCTTCTTTCTTTGGTACTTAGTTTCTTGTTTCCTAGCTAGTTATTGATTAGTTTTCCTTCGTAATGCAAGAGTTACAAAAATAGTGTCCTAATGCTTTTAAAACTCAAGGGAAAAAAACAAACAACATTATCTAATGTACTGAAGAAAGTCTTTGAAGATAGAACAGCTTAAATGAAAAGACTTCTATTATTTTGAAAGTAAATGGATATTAAGCATGATTAGATGCTAGAAAGGACTTCCTTTGGTATACAAGATGGCTATACAATTATTCACTTCAAAGTAGTAATTTAGTTAAAAATAGATGCAAACTGTGTAACTCCTCTGCCACCTGGCATGTGCTCCAAGAGTTGAACTTTCAATACTTTATCAAATTTTTATCAATATAATGTTTTCTCAGATCCATATTCTGAGACAAATGATCATGGGAATTGTGAAATTAAAAATATTTAAATTTTAAATTATTCCTTTTTAAGAGAAGAACATCCTATACAATTATTTGTATCGGAATCACTCTCTTCTGGCACTCTCTTAAATGAGGCATTTTCTCAAATAATCTAACCTAAACTGACAAGTCAAAATGTATGAATTTCCTAATCATACTTCCAGATGGGAGCAGCTAGTAGTTATAATTACTTGTTAGTTAATATTGTACACAGAATAATTATGTTTGAAGAATTATATAACCTTGAACTGGTCTGCAATAAGCTTACAAATTTAGAAAACAATAATGACCTCTGAACATGGCTAAGACAAAAATAATTAACAAAGAAATCTCCTGATGTGCTGTAATATACCCTGGTTTGCAGCTAACCATTATTTTCTGTTTTAAATGTTAGCAGTTAGACTATATCTACTGTCTTCTATGTATGTCACCATAAGATCTATAAAACTCATAAATAGCAATTAAAATGTAATAACGATCCCACTCTAGATTTTTTTTTTTAAAGCAATATGAACAAGTAAGATGATGATCATTATCACCTCTTAATTTTTCCCCATAGTAGGGTAGATTTGCATACTTATGCCACAGATATTTCACTGAGTAATACAAGCCTCCCCTTTGCCATATCCTTAGCCATGGGGGTGTACACCTGGCCCAAAATGATTCAGTTATTTATATCAGCAGAGATGTTTTAAGCTAGCACACTTTGCTTTGCACTTGCAATGGGCGAGGCACCAGGCATCAGAGACACAGTCTGCCTCTGTCTCATGACATGACTAAGGTGACTCTTACACCAATGTCATCCAAATATAAAGATGGGTCTGGGCCAGAGTTCACAAGCTGTGATAAGCATCCCACTAGTAATATGCAAGTTACTCCAAAGATATGCATAAATACTGTTTTAGCAGCCAAACATCTCCTTCTGTGCATGTACCCAACCTAGCACAGTGCCAGGAGCTTTTGCTGCTGATACTGTCATTAATGTTCCTACCTAAGCAAACTGCATTTAGAAAGTGCTATGTAGGATGTTCTTCCCTGTTGATATTTATAGTTTGCTAAGTATCACACTACAATCAAGTGTTTCAGAAAGACTGTTTCAAAAAATAGGAGTTCTGACCCTACTCAGATTGTAATGTGAATTTATGTTTTCTTCAGTGTTTCAATCTGGGAAAGGGGAAGCATGAAGCTGCAATGCAAGAAATAGGAGGAAAATCTGTCCTGTAAACCTAATGTGAAATTACTGTTGAAAAAGGAAGATTTTTTTTTCTCTATTTGAAAATATTTGTGCATATTACCAGGTAATACCATTTTTCTGTACTTCTTGGTATTAAAACAATCAAAAGAAATAAGGAATTATACAGCAAAATAAACACAGAAGTCTTGCTGTGACATCCCATGAAGTTGCAGAACTGACTGCTAATGTGGTATTCCAAGACAGAATCTGAACTGATGGTTTACTATGAATAATGTATTTGTCAAAACTGGCCTAGACCTGTTCAAAAATTTATTGACTATGATTTTTTGTTGTTGTTGTTGTTGTTTTCTTACGTTGTTAGGACAAAGTTTTGTATTGAAAACTTTGACATGAACAATTTTTGGCTATCTAAGACCTGTGTGTTCCATTGTTGGCATGAATATTTGGAATTCCCTGATTGGCCTTTGAACAACCAAATAAATTATATGGTATCCTTTTGTCCCTTAATTGAGTTCTAAAAAATGCAGAAATATTCTTTGCTTGTTTTTTAATATAATCTGCTTCTATCTAATATGCAGGAAGAGAGTATAGTAGAAATATATTTTCGGAACAGGAAGTTATAGCTCAAAGGATTATAGGGATATTTAAAACCCATCTTCTTTTTTCTCTCTTCCTTTTCATTTAAAATTGCTTTCTGGATAAGTAAACAATAAAGTTATAAGCTGGATTTATTAGCCGTCTTGAATACGTTCAACTTTCTCTTCATTCAAAAAAGCAAAGCAACAAAAAACCCTCTTTGTCTTCAAGATTCTCTGGTTGAAGTGTCTAAGCTGCAGGACTTTGGCCATTTTTTTTGAGATAAGGCAATCTAAACTCATAGATTTCCCTACCCTTCAGCCCAAAAGACTTCATGATGATGAGGTAGTCCAGGGACTTCTGTGTAGGAGAGCATTAGTTTTCTGACAAACGCTTGGAAAACTAGTGCCTGCCTTCTCACTCAGCAGCATCTCTTGGTTTCCATTGCTCTATATAAAACAACTTTTTTTCAGGAATCACAGACATATTTAACAGTCTTTGGTTTATATCATAGCATATTTCCTCCACATATTTAATGGCAGATGAAAAGGATGTCTCTGTTTCATATTGTTTATCAGATCAGATAACTATAGCTAGAACTGCTGTTAAATCCAAGTATTGTGAACAGAGATCGTGAGCCTGGAACTGGTACTAAGGCACATAGCAGGAGCTTTACACTGATGACTGATAGGTTTATTTGGCCACTTCATTTGTTATGTTGGTGGCCAAATTTAGTGATCACTAAAATGCCTTAAAGGTCTATGACCTTTGCTGTTGCTTGATTATGTCTCATAGTTTACTCATATTAAGTGGTCACTTGGTGGTTCGTTTGTGAGTTGTCTTGTTCTCCCGTTGTCTCCCTTCCTTGTAACAAAGTTGATTTAAAGAAGGCATTATGTACCGCTGTGAATGTTTAGAAACTGCAAACCATAGAAATGATTGTTATTAACTACAATATTGCTTTTTACCAAAGCTGAGTATAATGCCTAGTAAAATAAGCCTGGATGCTTGTTTCATTGTGGCTAAAGTTATTTGCCTTTTTATCCAGAGAATAACATATTTCAAGCCATGATTCCTAAAGTAATACATTTTGAAGTATGCGCTATTTTTCCTCAATGTGCAAATCAGCCTTATTACATCTTATTATATGGGTCGTGTAGACATAACAAGAAAACCAAGAAATCAAAGTTTAGGATTTCTAAATAACTTTCATAGAATGACCCACTTTCTGAACATTTCTGTTTTAATACTCTGTGTGCCAGAAGTCCAGGAATCCAGAAATACTGAGGGATATAGATAAGACTGTAATAATAGTGGACATGTGTGACCGGCAGAATGTGTGGCTTGACAACTGTCATGTCCAAATTAAATTCTAAAATATAGGCGAACTATTTACTGACATTTATGATGCATTTTAATAGTCTTATTCTATTTTAGTGTGGGTTTCCCACTCCCAGTTTTTGCATCTTTAATTTGTGTTTCATATTTACTTGGCAAAGGGCCAGATCTGAAAAAGTTCTTGGTCAGCTAGTGTGCAACTTTGTTGGAATTTAGGAACATGAATCCAAAAATTATATCCACAAAAAAAAAAATAAATGTCTACCCAGATAAGTGTCTGAGCATATAAGAAAGATTAAGATGGTGAAATACCCTAGAGCTTCAAGTTTAGTGACAAAGCCACCCCAACTCAACAGTGTCCTGCCATCTGTTTAACACTCATGTTTGTTCAACATTCACAAAAAAATAGGAATCTAAAATAGGGGTCTAAGAATGTTCAGAAGAAACCTTACAAACCCTCACCATATTGAATTCAGCAGTAAATGTTCAATGTGGTTGTATTCATTTAAAAACACAGTTAAGGAAAGTAGTGCTGCCCACTGATATTAAGGAGAACTGTGAATGAGAGTGGAGAAGGTTAATTTCAATTTATTTTATATTTGCACAAGAAATTAAAGAGCTGCATTCTTTCCCCTTAAAAACAGCTTTTTCTTCCAAGTTAAAGACTATGCTAAGAAAGATATTTTCTCCAGCCTTTCTGTTGTAGCTGTAACATGGTACAGTAAAGACTGCAAGGTTCACAGGTAATGAAAGGAAACAAGTGAGCAAGAAGTTCTCTCCCAGTCAGTGTTTACTTAAAAACTGTATATTTACTGGAAGGGGGACATCCTGGGGCTGTGTTTCAGTACTGCTGAAAGACACTGTCAAGGAATCTTTCAAAGCCAGACAAATAAACAGTTTTAGAAGTAGAAACCAGAACCCAGGACTGTTCTCTTTCACCCTCATGAAATTACAATGTCAGCCGTGCATTCCATTATGAAAGGTGGAGCGTACCTGGCAAATATGTGGATTTATTGCTGGACTCACATTCAGTGCAATAACACAGGTAGGGAGAAAAAGATGTGCTTTGTAATGGTTTCAGATTCAAGTATTGTTAGGTACATACTGTATAGATGGACAAATCTCTTACAAAGGTATGAATCATTCAACTGACAGCATACAGTATTAAATCCAACAAGTGCTTCTGGTCAGAGAATCCCAGAGCTGGGAACAGCTCAGAGAGACAGCATTTCAGATACACCCATTCCAGTACTGGAAGCTTTTCCACCTGGTGTGTACATGCTGTGAAAACATGCCTATACTATCTCATCTACTTTATGGAGATTTCAGGTGTTTAATTCAGATTTAGGAAATACACATCGAGAGAGAATGCCAAAAATTAGTGCTATTTTGAAGTGGCTCGTCCCATGTTTAAGGGTCTCAGAGGTTCTGCATGTTGCTAATTATTTCAGTTTCCTTTTTTCCTGTATTTCCTATTGCCTAGGGAAAATATATTTAAATAGCACTTTTTATTGGTATGAATGCAGCTGATACAGATATTGGAAGGGAAAACTATCATAATCTGAATTTGTGACAGGAAGATTATTGAAGTTGCTTTAAAAAAGCCCCTGAAAATATGTCCAAAATGTCTAAAAAAATATTGAGTTTCATAAATTATACTCCAGTGAAGATGAGAAAGTATTTTTCCTCTTCAGACAGTATACAGCAAAAGCAGTCTTGCAATTGTAAATAAAATGTCACATTTTTCTTCAGACTAGTCATTCAGGATGAAACTTGAGGTTTTGATTTGGATTTTAGTGATGTGAATGACATAGAGCTATGGCCCTCTGTCACATGTCATGGAATCATAAACACTGGTACTAGAAGTGACCTCAAGAGCTTATCATGTCCATCAGCCTGTTCCAAGGCCAGATAAAATGACTTTCCCTCTTTCTGAAAAGATTTGTCTAACATTTTAAAATATCTTTGATGATGGAGATTTCACAACCACTTTATTCAGTACCTTTGAAATCCAAAACCAAGTACCAATATATTCTGAATTTCTCTGGCTTGCTTGTTGCACTGAGAATGAACTCAAATTTCAATTTACCAGCTGACTTCACTGGATCCTCACTAAAATGAGTGTCTGTGGTGCAGAGAAGAGCTTGACTGAGAGATCTATGGAAAGAGATTTGAATCCCATGACAATCAATAGTTCTTTAAACCCTGAGGAATACTGCTGATATCAGTGAGGATATCCTTGGAACATATTGTTATCCAGTATAAAAATGGAGACCAGAATCTGTCCCTTTGATAAAACTGATAAGGCAAAAAATCTCTTTTGGATTTATGTTTAGACATGGCTTTGAATAAGCCATATCTAAATGGCTTGAATATGGCTTTGAATAAGTCATACGTTTAGATATGGCTTTGAATAAGCCATATCTCATTCTGCATGACATTGTTAGCAGCAACAGAGGTATTGGCCAAAATAATAAAAATTATATCTATATTATGGTAATTGCATTCCAATACAGACACAAGGGTCTAATTTCCTTTAGTAGCGGTAATATAGTACCTCTACTACAAAATAAACTTATATTTCATGTTGGCATTTCTTCTCTAAATGGATGAAAAATCCTAATTCAGTTTTTGATGTAGTTTTGCAGCCAACCTCTTGATTTGCATAATTGGGGTGACAGATGCACTTTATTGTAGCAGCAAAACCACTTTGTAGCACATTTTGTAAAATGGTACAATGGGCCTGGATCTTGGCCAACATCAATAATGGAATAATAAACTTATACAAGTAGCAGGCAATTGCAGTTGTTTTAATGAAAAAAACAATTCTCATGGCTGTTCCGAGGTTCAACAGTTGCTCTTAGGACACAGGACTTTTAGAAAAGGTTCTCAGTTTGAGAGAAGTAAGAAAGGACGCAGGAAAATAAGATTCTGAGAGTCCCAGAGCACAAACCCCACCATGTCATGCACTGCTGCCAGAGAAAGCACTGGATCATTATTGAGCCACCACTCATAGAAGCAAGTCTTTTTGTAAACCAAGCAACCCTGTCAAAAATTGTTCTCCAGCTCTATCGGAAGTCAGACAGGAAAATATAGCCTAGTCCACTTGTAGGGTTTCTCTGCACTAATGCTTACCTCAAATTTCTCAGCAGAGATTTGTCTACACAGCTTTCTTGATTCATTGTTTCCATCCTGAATGGGACAAACCTCAGAAAAAAGTGGCATCCCTCACTGGAGTTCTGTGAAAAATGTCAGTGCATGTCAGGCTATTAAGACAGGTTGGTATTGATGTGATTTCTCTTTCTGACAGTTGATCAAATGCTCACCTATCAAAAATCACTGCCTCTCATAGCTGCTCCTTTGAAGAGAACCTGCAATATAATGCTCTTGAACTGTGGTTTTGTTTGAGATACATTAGTCTTTGGGTTTTTTTTTTACTCAGAAAGTAGGTAGAAGACACTTGTTGAAAACAAAATAGGCTGATGAATGCAATCCAGGTGAGGTAATTGAAATTATAACTGCGAACAGAATCAATGTCCAACCAGAATAATATTTTCTTACTGAGAAATTTTAATGCACCAGAGAAGACTTTCACTTCAACGTCACTTTAACACAGGTTACTGGCCTTCCTATTTCTTTAACAGCTTGTGCACACCATTATTTCTTAGACAAAAATATGGATAGGAAGAGAGTGATAAGAGAATGCAACTCTTGAACACATTTCTTATCATTAACAACCACTCTGCCATTTATTTCTTGGGTCAAACTGTGTACTTTTTTATGAAGAAATTAATATCTGATTTGACACTTAACTCAAAATCCCTCAAAAACATTAGAAAAACAGCCACTGACTTCAACTTTGACTTTAAAGGTCTCTGGGTCCAGTTCTAGGTAACAAGAAATATCTATCTGGAACATGGAAGAAGAAGAAATTATATATATATATATATATATATATATATATATATTTTTTTTTTTTTTTTTT
>NW_020799097.1:25122052-25172118 GCF_003259725.1 Athene cunicularia | reverse complement strand
TATTTTTTTTTTTTTTTTAAAGTGACACAAAAGATGTAAATTGGTCTATCCTGTACAAGTTATATTACTCTGAGAAAGTTTCACTTATAGATTTTTCCACTTTATGGACCCATATCAAACTAAGGAACCGTGTAACAAAAGTAGAACATAATAGTGACTCAGGTTATAGACACATTTATGATCCGATAGTTATTTTAAATATGATTGTTTCATATCTCCAAATAATAAGTTTATTTTCTAAGAAACATTGACATGTGGCAATTGCCCTATATTAAAAAAATGTCAAAGGATGATCTGTGGAACTACTGCTAAATGGTCAGTCTCACTTCAGTCCCTGGGAAAATCATGGAGTATATAATTTTGGGACACGATTTTTGGCACCTGAAGAAGAAGAAAGAGACGGGAACTGTCAGCATGGATTTCCCAAGTATAAATTATACCTGGACAATGTGATTGCTGTCTCTAATAAAATGACTGGATGTCAAGGTAGAGAGCACAGTGGATGTGATATTGCTTTCAACACTTGTAGATTAAGGGTATGCTTATACCCCTTTACTTAGCACTCATTAGACATCATCTAGAATACAGTGCCTAAATTTCCTCCCCTCCTGAACTTCCCCCATGCAACATGAATTTTAATAAACTGGAACAAGTTCAGTGGAGGCCACCAAGATGGTGAGGGCTAGATCACTTGCCCTGTGAGGAGAGACTGAAGGAACTGGGCTTATTTAGCTTGGAGAAGAGATGGCTTTGGGAGAATCTAACAGCAGTCCCAGTGTCTACAGGGAAGTTATCAAGGAAGTTGAGTGACAATGTCATAAACTGAAACAAGAGAGGTTCATGCTGTATGTAAAAAGAAACCTTTTCCCCATGAGAACAGGCCAGCACTGGAGCAGGTTGGCCAGAGAGGTTGTGCAGTTTCCATCCCTGGAGTTTTTAAATACCTGACAGGATAAAGCCCTGAGCAATCTATTCAGATCCCATAGCTGACCCTGGTTTGAAGTTGGGCTAGAGATTCTTCCAGCCTAAAAGAGTTTGTGATTGCCTGATTGTAAATTGAGTGGCCACTCAGAGCTGACAGGATGGTCACAATTGACTATCGGTCATCTTTACTGTGACTATCTATGTGATGATAAATGCAAACTGTTCCTGGACTTACAGAAAGAATAATGTTTTTAAAACACTTAGTCAATATTTAAATAATGAGTCTAGATTTAGTAGTGAGTTTACATGATCCTGCTTGAGCAGGTGAGTTGGACCAGGGGACCTCAAGACATCCCATCTGACTTCAAACATTTTGTGATTCTGCAATTCTATGATTCTGTCTTTGTTCAAATGACGGGATGTATTGTATAGTACACCTTTTATATATTTTACTTTTTTTTTTTTTTTAAAAAAAAACCCCAACCTGGAATAAATAAGACTTAGAAATGTAGATTATGCAATTTTAAAATTGATATAAAAGAGAAGATTGTTGAAGGACAAAAACTCATTATCATGATTATGGTGTATATATATAAAAGCATTCTTAAGGTCTGAAGGGTCCAGTTTCCCTCTCAGTTCAGCATGTATGAGCCAGGAACAAAAATACCAATATCTATGGAATTTCAAAAGTATAAAACTTTTCCAATAAGAGAGTAAGAATTTGTCTTTAAGAAGTACCAAAATACCAACTGCAGTGAGAATCAGATTTCTCTGAATTAGATTACTTCCACATAAAATCTTGATATATTGCTCAGATTCAAAAAATGCCAACTAAAAGCAGGTATGAAGAATTATACTATTTTTGCTTTATTTGTTAATGAGATAGAAAATGAAGTTATTGTGACTGAAGAATAGAAAAATACATAAGAACCTACTTCCATGGTTTTGGCAATTGCAATTTTTATTTTTATTCAGTAACTCACTAATTGATCTTTTTCTTTGTCTCTTAAATCTTTCTCCAGAATGTCCCATTCTGTTCCAAAGTGCTCATCCTCCAGATAAATCAACAAAGTTAATATTATTCATGAAGCTTAAATTAACTTTGAAAATATAAACATACTGAAGTTAATGAACGTGTTTGTTTAACTACTCAGAAAGACCACAATCAGAGAATTGCATCTTTTTTAAGGGAAACAGGATGGGGAGGGTGTGTTTGGACTGCGGTCATGAAACCATACATATGTCTTATTGGTCTTACATTAGCACTGGTCTTTAATAGCTCTGTTCCTTCTGTTAGTCAATTCTTATGCAAAGAATATGCTTTTAAGTATTTATCCTCCACTGAAGACTCCTATCCATGCTTGTTTCCTCATGATTTCTTTTTTCTTGAAAGTGAGTGAAAAGAATATCAGATAATCTTGCACATGAGGTTTTGCTTGTACTTCATATATGAATACGTAATGCATCGTAAGACTAAATTTCTACATTTGCTTTTTAACAGCTGTATCATGTTGGTCACTCATAATCATCTTGACATAATGACATGCTCAGATCTATTTACTCCTCACTTATTTCCAGTGGATGAATGCAAAATTTAGGTAAGGAATTAGTGCTACGGTTATCCTACATATAGTTATTTAACTTGTTGTTACTAAGTAAATACTTATTGAATACTTTTATTATTTTTTAAAAAAATTACTTTTAATTATTGCATAAATAGTTATCTAACATATATTAAATCATTTACAAGATGCAGTCTCCTCTGAAGTTTTCTTAATATTATAGACATACAGAAAGTTACTGTTCACAGTAGATCCGAATGGCAGCAAAACAGTATCAGTCAGAATATTCTTTTAGCGCTATAGCTAATATAGTGATTCTGATTTTATCTTCATTGTACAGTCAACAGAAAACTTAATCAATATTTTTGATAAGCAGAGAAAAACAATTAAAACCCGCTTCATTGAAAAGACTTCATACTCAGCTCTGCAGTCAATTGTCATCTCAGAATATTTCATGAGCTTGTTTTTTAAGTCTGCAAAGTTCAGCTGTGTGCGTTCTCATGCTTTCCACATACATTTTCATTTTTATAGAAGTCCACAAAAAGATCAAGTAAGGTTATGTCATTGTTTCTATTCTTGCCTGTCCTCCCACAGGCTAAGCTTCCTGAAATGCAGATAAGTTGTCTGTTGTTTCAGACTGTTTGAATCTCATCTCTTCAGAGACAAATTGAGCATATTTAACTTACGAAAGATCACACAGATCTGTCTGAATACATAGTCATTGCTGGTCAGACCACAGTGCCTGAACTGTGTTGAATTTTTATATTCAGCTCAAAATATTTCTCTGTGACAGTCATCTTACCTCGGCAAGGAGGAGCTGTGCTTCTGCTCAGAACACTCTGTCACAATGCCTTGTGCCTTTGACTTGATAAATGAATCCAATTTTTTGACCTGATAAAGACAATAACTTGAATGCAATTCAAAGGACCATTTTTGTACATTTAACATGTCTTTTTGGATAGGAGAGCATTTATTTCATGTGAGGCCTGGAAGCTCCAAGCCTGTCTGTGAGGGCACTCTTTTTGCTGAACACAGTTCATCACCACCAAAACCTTTGAATAATTATACCCTGTGAATGATGCTTTTTCTTTAAATAATTCTCACAGAAGTTTGTGTTTTGTTGTTTTTGTTTGTTTTGGGGTTTTTAATTTATTTATTCATTATCTGTTATTTGCTATTTGCTGTTTAGTTATTGCTGCCTTCAGTGTTTGCAAAGATAGGTCAGCACAGCAGAAAACTCTTCAGAAAAAGCACTAGCTTTTAAATTAAAGAAGCAGTCCTGCCTTTTGAGCAACGTCAGAAGAAACCTCATGTTCAGTCAGGTTTTGAAACGTTTTAATTATTTTGGCTTTTTTTCTTAAATCATTTTGATTTCTGATATAAGATGTTTGGAGCTGCTCTGTAATAATTTCTGAGTGTTCAGGTCAGGTTATTGGAAGGCTCTGAGCCTTCACATTAAAAGGCAGATCTGGGAGGTTTTGTGATTTACGTTCTTTACCTTCTGGCCTCAAGAGGGCCCCCAGCTACCTTCCAGCGTCCTTGGACTGGGCGGAGAGATGGCAGCCTGGCACAGAGAGAGGACCTTTACATCTGTGCTCAGCTGCTTAGGAAACATTTCCCATGTGTGAAAGACCTAATACCAAACTGCTAACTGGGTGTCCTCTGCTCCCAGTGCATGATATTGTGGGAATTCACATAGAAGTAAATACTAATATTTCATCCCAATTTATAACCCAGAAGGAGATCTGAGAAATTCCTTAAAGCACTTGTTCCATTCTTGTGCTTGGAAGACTCAAGTGATGTATTTAAAGTGCTACTCAAATAATTGATTCAGTCAGTATATTGAACTGATTATTGATACATTTTCTCAATGATCATATTTGTTTAGTAGATCAGCAGATTCTTTTTTCAAGACACAAAAGAATGGTTCAAGCTAAGTCAGAGCACAGCAAACAAGACAGACTTGGGTACCATTGCCTGTGAAAGCACTGAGCTGAGAAACTGCTCTGAAGCAGGATGGGAAAAGTTCTTGGCATAAAGAAGATCAAAAGAACTCTCCTGCAGGCCTAAAAATGAATGCTTGCTCCATGGATAATTATCTTGTAACAACCAGCTGAGACACAGGACCTTGCGGGACCAGAAGAAGTTACAACTAGCTTCATTATCATGAGGAGATCAAAAGATTTTAAGATAGATGAGCATGCCAGCTGCTCTTTCAGGAAATGCTGTCCCTTTGTTACAATAGCTTAATACTTCCATTTTAAGAAGGCTGTTATATATCTATATATGATTTATATCTGAGTCATAAAAAGAAAAACTGCAGGTACCTGAACACAGTCAGACTTACTGAGAAAGTGCATACTCCCCTGAAGTATTGCAACACAGCTTAGTTGAATACAGGAAAAATATCAATAAACTGGAGCAAGTTTTGTCAGGGTTGGAACACTTGCCCTGTGAGGAGAAGCTGAGACTTGTGGAGCCTGGAGAGAGATGGCTCATGGGGGGATCTTAACGCTTCCCTCAACTACATAATGGAAAGAAATAGAGAAAAAGGAGACAGACTCTTAGAGGAAAAATGAGAGGACATGAGCTGGAAGATGGGAAATTCTGACTCAATGTAGAGAAAAAAGCTCACCATGAGTGTGGCCAAACACTAGAACCAGTTTCCAGAGAGATTGAGGGATCCTTCAACTTATTCAAAACTCAGCTGGAGAAGTTGAGGGAACCAGCTTTGAGCAAGGGGGTTTGACTAGCTGAAGGTCCTTTCAAGCATAATTCTGTCATTGTAACCTGTGGCTTACTATAAAAACAAGGTCAATCATGTGTGGTGGGTTTACCTTGGGCAGCTGCCAGACCCCCAGCCTGTTGTTCTTGGCTGCTGCCCTCTGCTCAAGAGGACAGGGGCAGAAAATAAGATAGAAAAGGTCATGGGACGAGATAAAGGCCATTTAATATTTACTACTTCTCACTGGCAGACAGGTGTCCAGCCATTCCCTGGGAAGCAGTGCTTCAGTATGTGTAGTGGTTTCTTGGGAAGACCAGGAATGTACCAGTATCTGCCTCCTTGCCCTCAGCTTTTATTGCTGAGTACAGTGTCATATGGTATGGAATATCCCTTTGGTTATATTGGGTCAACTGTCCCAGTTATGTCCCCTCCCAACCTCTTGTCCACCCCAGCCTACTGGCCTTTGGACAGGAGGGGGATTTGGAGAGAAAGCCCCGATGCTGTGTAAGCACTGCTTAGTGAAAATCAAAACATTGGTGTGTTATCAACAATGTTTTAGACAAAAATGCAAAACACAGCACCATATGAGCTACTATGAGGACAGCTAACTCCTTCTCAGCCAGAGAAACTACATCACCATGTAACTGTGCACGATACGGGCTTGTTGCTTGAAAGGGATGTCCACAGGGACACAGGGATGGATCAAAAAATACAGCTTTCACTGAACTGTGACAATAAAATTGTTCAGATTGTTCTATACATTTCTATTTCAATAAAGTTGATCTGACATTAGTGCACAGGGTTAGGCTGACCTTAGCATCTACATGCATAAGAAAACAATTACATACTGTGCTCCCAAAGTGCTAAGCAACAACTGAAATTTAACAGAAAGAATTCAGGTATGCCAAGGATAAATTACCTGGGGAAAACCCCCTAAAATTAACTGATTTTCTTTGTATTTTAGTATTGATTGGACTGCTTGAGTGGTGAAAAATGGAGGACAGAAAATCTAATTAGTGAAATACGGTACTTCTTTAAGTAAGCAAATATGCTTTGGTGGCCAAAGCTTGGTTGCTTTGTTTTTCTGCTTCACAGCCTGCTTCACAGCCTTAATGCCTAATCCTAAAATGTGATGCTGAGCATGTTTTGCGACAATTCAAAAGATCTGCCTGCCAACAACTTCTGAATTCTCTATAAAATTATGGGTGTTGTTTATCTTAATCAAAGTCAGTTTTCTCAGCTTTAAGGTGCACCTCCCTAACCCTTTCTGTTGTTCTTCTTCCTCCCTGACAGTTTATTATTCACAGAGGTGCACCTATGCAGACAGGAAAAGAGGATTTGTTCAGAAAGAAAAAGAAGCTGGTGCCTGATCAAGAGAACTGGCTTAAATGGGTTATCTGTCAAGCAGATCACACAGTAGGGATCTCTGATTATATGTTGGACTTCTCTGTGATGTGTCCTGAGGAATGGGGACAGAAACTAGAAAAAACAACCCAAAGTTATATTTCTGAGGGGCATTTGCACTAGCTTACCTGAGGACAGTTGAGACAATAGGTGACGAATACGGAAATCTACGTTCCTGAATGCAGATTTATTCTTAATGAGCAGGGGATGGAGGATGAGGGATATTATCTATAGAGAGTCTTTGAGTTTTATTAGGTTCTTTGCTAAACAGCATTACTAGGTGTCCTGGTTTTGACCACCAGAAAAAGAACAGTAACCCTTAAAGAAACATTTAAAGGGAACGACATTATGAGTTATAGAACCGAATTATCTGTGTTACAGGGTAAGGTCCTTGTTCTATCCAGGTGGAAGACAATTCCCAGATTCCATTCTTCAGATGGGTAAAATATGGTTGAATGTTTTTTATGACTAGTCCATAGTAATTTGTTCTGTTGCCTTTTTTTTTTTTTCTTTTTTTTTTTTTTTTTTTTTTTTTTTTTCTTTTCTCTCCCCCTCTCATTTATAACCCAGATGATTTTACAAAATGCTTTGGGTTTTTCTTCCTGAATTAAATGAGCCAAGCTTTTTTTTTTTAAGTGTCCTTTCCAAACATAAGCTCTCCATTCAGCTGGCCATTTCTAGGAGAATTTCTCTGCACACATTCCAATCTGAGTTCATCTTTCTTGAAATGGATGAACGAAATTCTGTATGGTGTATATGAGGGCTCACTAGTGCCTTAAACAATGGTAATGATTGCAAGATCAAAGCAGACTGGCATCAAGAGACTTTCCAAGGTGCTTAATTTTGCGGGTTGAATAGAAAAATCACTATCTAGTCATATCAGGAGACATTCTTGGCCTTTCTTAAATCAAATGTCTTGGATGATCTTCCATATAACATTAAAAACCAATCTATTTTGAGACTAGAAATTTCTCTATGTAAAGATTTGAGGTGACAAGATTAACATAAACAGCAAAAAACAATTTCACAAGAGCCGCTGAGGTGTCGTGGGAGGGGGGCTGGGAGTAATGGCAGCCACCTCCACTCCCACAGCAGGCAGCCCGGGGGAGCAGCAGCGACCACAGTGAGCAAACAGGGTGTGGAACCTTAGCCAGGGCCTGGTGCAGCAGCTCCTGCGGGAGGGTGTGCAGGGAGGGCACCTCTTCGAAGGAGGGATGTTCCACTGCCTGAGACAAGACCCTTGAAGTAAACACAACACAGCAACTGGGCACTGTTCTGTGACCAGCTGCACAGGCCAAGGGCACTCACCCTACCTGGCCCTCAAGGCAGGATGGCGGGCACTTGTCTGAGAGCAAAGGCTCCAGCTGGAGGTTCTGCACCATCTACACCAGTGGTGGTAATGACTCCACCCAGACAGAGCTGCTGAAAGGAGAGGCTACAGAGCTGGTCTCAGACTGTAGGAAGTTCCCAGACCTTTCTCCTGCAGCAGGTGAATGAGCTGCAGGAGGTGGTGAGGAGGCTGCATAGCATCAGGGAAGCTGAGGAGGAGTTAGATGGCTGGTTCCAAACACAGTCTGCAGTCCGCACCCAAACAGCCAAAAACTCCCCCACTGGCACGCACAGAAGGAAGGGGGACCAATAATGCAGGAGAATGGAAGTCTGCAATGGCAGGGACCTGCAGGAGTAAGAGACCCAAAGCCTAAGGTGCCCTTGCAGAACCACTTCACCGCTCTGCAGACTGAAGAGGAAAGACCCGTCACATCAGGAGAGATGCTGGAGCTGAGTAAGGCAGCCCAATCTGATCCCCGTATAACAACCAGCACAACTGAGAAGAGATAACGGGTGGTGGTAGTAGGTGACTCTTCTGAGAGGTACAGAGGCACCCATCTGCTGACCTGAAACACTCGAGAGAGGTGTGCTGCTTACTGGGGGCTTGTATCAGGGATGTCACCAAGACACTACTGAGCCTTGTATAGTCCACTGACTATATCTGCTGATGTTGTTTTGCATTGGCACCAGTGATACAGCCAGGAGCAGTCTGAGGAGTACCAAGAGAGATTACAGAGCCCTGGGAGCAGTGGTAAGGGGCTCTGGAACACAGGCAGTTTTTTCATCAGTCCTTCCAAAGGAAAGAGGCTTGAAAGGGCCAGTCAAATCTGGCAAATCAACAGTTGGGTACGAGACTGGTACCACAGCCAGGGGTTCAGCTACTTAGACCATGGGAGTTGCTTTGAGAAACCTGGGCTACTGAGGGCTGATGGGGTCCATCTGTCAGAGAAGGGGAAGAGTATCTTTGGTCATAGGATTGCCAAGCTGGCGAAGAGGTCTTTAAACTAAAGTTGTTGGAGGAGAGGAGCCTCAGTCGATCCCACTCTTACCAGCTTGATGCCAGTGCCAGCAATAGATGCCCAGAGCCTGGAGAGGGATCACAGGTCAGCAGGAGAGCACCTGAAGAGCAGCACAAAGGGATTCCAGCCAGTAAGTCAGCTTCATCAGGGGCCCAACTTAAATGCTGCTATGAAACCACATGTAGCATGGGGAATAAAGAGGAGTTAAAGACATGCACATACCTCCAGGGCTACAATCTTATTGGCATCACAGAGACATGGTGCGATGACTCTTATGACTGGAGAGTTGGAATGGAAGGATATAGGCTCTTTAGGAAGCACAGGCAGGGGAGATGAGGAGGGGGTGTTGCCCTCTGTGTCAGTGACCAGCTGGAGTGCATGGAGGTCCATCCAGTGATGGATGAGAAGCCAACTAAAAGCTTATGGGTCAGGATTAAAGGGCCAGGACAGGTGACATTATAGTGTCAGCCTGCTACAGACCACCTGACAGTTAGGAGCAGCCTCATTTTCACAAGCCCTGGTCCTCATGGGGGACTTCAACAACCCCAATACCTGTTGGAGGGAAAACACAGCAAGGCACAAACAATACATGAAGTTTCTGGAATGAATTAATGATAACTTCCTTCTTCAAATGATAGAGAAGACAATGAGGAGAGGTGCTATGCTGCCTTGTTCTCACCAACAAGGAGGGGCTGGTGGGGAGTGTGAAGCTCAAGGGCAGCCTTGACTACAGTGACCATGAAATAGTGGAGTTCAAGATCCTTAGGGCAGAGAGGAGGGTGCACAGCAAGCTCACTACCCTTGCCTTCAGAAAAACAGACTTTGGCCTCCTCAGGTGTCTTCTTGGAGAATAGCATGGGATAAAGTCCTGGAACAAAGAGGGACCCAAGAAAGCTGGTTGATAATGAAGGATCACCTTCAAGCTCAGGAGCGACACATTCCAACAAAGAGGAAGTCAGGTAAGAATGCAAAAAGTCCTGCATGGATGAATAAGGAGCTCCTCTACAAACTCAGACATGAAAAGGACACTTACAGAGTATGGAAGCAAGGACAGAAAGCCTGGGAGAAATACAGAGAAACTGTCTGAGCAGCCAAGGATCAGGTTAGGAAAGCTAAAGCCCTGATAGAATTAAATCCGGCCAGGGTTGTCAAGGGTAACAAGAAAAGTTTCCATAGGTACATTAGTGATAAAAGGAAAACTAGAGAAAATGTGGGCCCTCTGCAGAAGGAAATGGGAGACCTGGTTTTCCATGATATGGAAAAGGCTGAGGTACTCAACAACTTTTTTGCCTCAGTCTTCACTGGCAAAGGCTCCAGCCACACTGCCCAAGATGCAGAAGGTAAAGGCAGGAACTGGGAAAAAGAACATCCCATTGTAGGAGAAGGTCAGGTTTGAGACCGTCTAAGGAACTTGAAGGTTCAGAAGCCCATGGGACCTGATGAGATTTATCCACAGGTCCTGAGGGAACTGGTGGATGAAGTGGCTAAGCCACTATCCATCATATTTGAGAAGTCATGACAGTCTGGTGAAGTTCCCACTGTCTGGAAAAGGCAAAACCTAATCCCCATTTTTAAAGAGGGATAAAAAGGAAGACCTGGGAAACTACAGGCCAGTTAATCTCACCTCTGTGCCTGGCAAGATCATGGAACAAAACATCCAGGAAATTATGCTAAGACACATGGAAAAAAAGGAGGTGATGGGTGTCAGCCAACATGGCTTCACTAAGGGCAAATTGTGCCTGATGAATTTGATGGCTTATGATGGGGTTACAGTACTGGTGGATAAGGGAAAACAACTTATTTCATCTATCTGGACTTGTGCAAAGCATTTGACACTGTCCCGCATGACATCCTTGTCTCTGAGTTGGAGAGACGTGAATTTGACAGATGGACCACTTGTTGGATAAGGAATTGGCTGGATGGTTGCACTCAGTTGTGGTCAATGGCTTGATGTCCACGTGGAGACCAGTGATGAGTGACATTCCTCAGGGGCCAGCGTTGGGTCCAGTGCTGTTTAACATCTCTGTTGGTGACATGGACAGTGGGATTGAGTGCACCCTCAGCAAGTTTGCCAACGACACCAAGCTGTGTGGTGCGATTGACACGCTGGAGGGAAGGGATGGGCCATCCAGAGGGACCCAAATAGTCTTGAGAGATGGGCCTGTGCAAACCTCATAAAGTTCAACAAAGCCAAGTACAAGGTCCTGTACATAGGTTGAGGTAATTCTAAGCACAAATACAGGCTGAGCGACGAGTGAATTGAGAGTAGCTCTACGAATAAGGACTTGCAGGTATTAGTGGATTGAAAACTAACTAGGAGCAAGCAATGTGCACCCACAGCCCAGAAAACCAACCATATCCTGGGCTATCAGGAGAAGTGTGACCAGCAGGTCGAGGGAGGTGATTCTCCCTCTGCTCTCATGAGACCCCTCCTATGTTCAGCTCTAGGGTCTCCAGTACAAGAAGGACATGGACCTGCTTGAGCAGGTACAGAGGAGGTCCACAAAGATGGTCAGGGGTCTGGAGCACCTCTCCTATTAAGACAGTCTGAGTTGGGGTAGTTCAGCGTGGAGAAGAGAAGGCTACAGGGAGACCTTATAGTGGCCTTCCAGTACTTAAAGGGGGCTACAGGAAAGATGGGGAGGGACTCTTTATCAGTGTAGTGATAAGACGCGGGATAACAATTTTAAACTGAAAGAAGGTAGGTTCAGATTAGATATAAGGAAGAAATTCTTTACTGTGAGGGTCGTGAGTCACTGGCACAGGTTGCCCAGAGAAGCTGTGGCTGCCCCCTCCCTGGCAGTGTTCAAGGCCAGGTTGGACGGGGCTTTAAGTGACCTGGTCTAGTGGAAGGTGTCCCTGCCCATGGCAGGGGGGTTGGAACTATATGATCTTTAAGATCCCTTCCAACCCAAACTGTTCTATGATTCTGTGGTTCTATGAAGAAATTGAGGTTTGCTACATGAACATTTTTTATTGTGTCAGAAAACATTTCCGCATGAAACAATATTTTGCCATGATCTGCATTATGTGAACTAAAGAGAATTCCCATGAGACGTGTAGATTGGTGTCAATCAGCAAACATAAGTAATGAATAAATGTATTATTTCTATATGATTATGAATCATGTAAGTGAAACGTTTTTTTTTTTTTCCAGATAGATATATTTATGGATCTTAATGCCATGGCAATCACTTTATTCTGGATTTATTTTCAGAGTTTACTGAAAAAGACTATCAAAAAAAGAAACTCTTTTGTCTACTAAAGACTCTTCCATGGTCTGCTACTATTACTTTGGGATTTCATTAAAAAATCCTGAGAAAAAATGCGTAATTACATAATCCTTAAAAAAAATAAAATGCTGACAAAATTAGTTAATATTGTGGAATTAAAATACTAGAGCCTAGAAAAAAAACTCCATTAAAAATCAAACAAGAAAAGACAAACCCCACATCAAGAAAGGAACAGGTAAAATTTTTGAGATATAATCCAAAGTAGCAACCAAATGATGAACACTTCAATTTTCTATGTTAAGTAGTTGCAATTACTTCTCCTTACATTCAAAGAATAAGAGAATGGCATTAAGAATGAATAGTCAATCATAAAAATACTAGAAAGTGCCCAAGAGAGCACTCAGTGTAAGTCAAATTTACCCTAGGCCTTATACTTTGAAAAAACACATTGATCTAGCAGAAATAACAAAATGAAAAGCCCAACATAGCGAATTTGATCTCAGATGGTTGAAGTTCTGAAACCATAAATGACAGAAAATTTCCTTATGAGGGAAATTATTAAACAACATGAGCTGTTACCACCTCACTCACTGTAATGTTGTACAGTTTAAGGGCCTAGCTGATGCTTCGTCAACATTCCAGTTGGGTTATTTGAAGCTGCTGTTTATTTGCAAAAGTTCTGATTAGTCAAATATGATCACTTTGATATGGAAGCTGGGTTATTTTTACATTGACTCTTCATCTAGCATTCCTCTTGATATTAATGGAAACTTGGGTCAAAGCTCTAAACATAGATTAAGCATAATTGCATGTGGTTCTCATGATTTGTCACACCTATTGCTATACCATTACAAAATACCATTATCCCAAATATCTTCCAGCAATTTTCCCTATGTTCTTTCAGCGTTACTAATTCATGATTTTCAGTATGACTTGTTATAGTAATATTGACAAGTGGCATATAACCACTCAATCAAGCATATCAGGTCCTTTAATTTGGTCTAATTCAGGCGTCAATGAAAGGTGTGAAGCTTTGACATTTCCTCTACTGAAACTAATGTCCATCACAAAGCAAATTGATTTTCAGTTTCAATACAAATCAAAATCTGATCACACGGAAAAGTGTTGTCAAGCCTGCTAAAATGATAATGAATGAACAAAATAAACGACTGCTGAATATTTATGTCACATTTTCCTTTTCTATAATTTCCTATAATTTCTTTCCTATAATTTGTAGCAATTCAAAGTAATTTGCTAAAAGGTGAAACACCTCAGTTATTTTTTGCGTGTCTACTTTGCTTAAACTCCAGGTCTAGTTGTTGGTCATATTTTGTGTTACGGTGCTTCACATAAACAAAATAAATGAATTCTTTGGTATACATGTTTCTGATTTGGCAAATAGCCAAATGTGAGAGACAAAATGGAAAGTGTAAGTGGAGGAGAAAATGTATCTCCACCAAACTCTCTCTCCCAAATGTGACTTCAGCTTCCATTTTCCCAGAGATACATAGGTGGCTTGCCAGAAATTATGGAAAACAGTTTTGAAAGACAAATAAGATGGCATGATGATTGTGTCTATCTCTATAATTCCTTTCTTTGAGGAAGTTGTAATTTGCCCAGTAACACTGATTAAAAGACATGCCTGTTTTTGTTGTCTTTATATCATTAGTGATATAAGTAGTCTTAAACTGTTCTACGATAATTACACATAAAGAAAGAAAAATATCTGGCATTGCTTTTTGTTAACGTCTTTCTTTATCTGAAATTCTAGAAGTAATACAGATAGAATAGGGTTTATCCTTTACATCATCTTTCTAACATCTTCAACATATTCATCTTTTGGGCATATTCTCTATGTCTTGATCTATGCCTGGAGATCTACATTTGTTGTAATAGGCTTAAGAGCAAGCTGTTAATACCACAGAAATATTTGTTGTATAACACTATAAAATAATTAATTGCAACAAAGAATCTTCAATGTCTCCAGAGCACTGCCCATTTATGCAGAAACAAAACTGTTAAGCTAATTTTATTTAATTAAATCTACCCTTCCACGATTTTCTCAGGAAATCTCTACACTAAATCAGTACCTTCATAGTCCTCATGGTTATTTGCTATACCGTGCTGTCTATTTGTAAGTGCAACTCCCCACTGATTTCCAGAAAAGACAACTTGGGAACGTGTGTGTTGTCTAACAAGTGGTAGGACCCATAACAGTTCACCAGTCACAGAATATTCATCTTACTTTATGTGGTATGCATAAGACATCAAAATCTAGTAGACTTGCATCAAGATAAAACATGTACATATAAATGTGATCTTGGTCCCTGTGTGAATTGTATTATGGTGTTCACCCCCTTGACACCTACAAATCTAGTTGATTTTCAGGTAACAAAATTTCTATCAAATAGAAGTTACATGATTTAACTGGCATCAAATATAGATCTATATTCACTGATTAATTTACAACTTGCCTTACATCTTCAGCTCAGCTAGTGCTGTCTCTGAGACTTGGGTAAAGTGTTTTTGACTTATCTTGAAATGTTTTCTTATTTAAAAGATGACTTTAGATATTACAGGCTAAATCACTCTAAAACTAGAATAGGGTTTAACTATTCTCCAGTCCTCTTTCTTGCCTCCATTCTTAATTGCAATATAACTGAGAAGCATGTGAAATTCTACATGTACTTGCTGAAAATGTTCAGAAGGATGTCTTTATCCATGCTGCCCAACAAGCTGTTTGCTCTTGTATTCTCCTAAGGTGTATGGAAAAGCTGACTTACAATATAGCCCAAGACAAGGATCTGGACCTCATTTGTCTCTGTTTGTGCATAAATGATCTAAAATCTAAGCTTTTAAATGTAGGGTGGACAGAGCCATTCATTTGGCTGAAACAAAGGCAAAGGAAGACTTCACCTTGTCTTTGGATCTGTAGCTGTGTTTGCTGAATTTGACTCATAAGTGAATGGATGATACTAGGTTCATAAACCTGGGAAGATATATGATAGTTGAGATGCACTTATGGCTTCCAGTTAGCTGACTGGAACTGGTCTACCACTCAGTGTGCAAACAAAACCTAAAAATTCCCCTTTAGGAATGGGACACATACATATATATTTGAAGTCTTTCACAAGAAGATGGGAATTTTCTGCCAGCTAGCTCTTGAGACACCCAGCTATCACCCAAATGTAAGCCAGAAGCTCTGTAACTGCACTAAGAAGGCACATGACTTGAGCCAGTTCAACCCTGTCTGACTTGAATAAGACAGCCTTTGGTGGGATCTCATCTTTGGCCTGTATGTAGGTGAAACATTCTTGTCCTGATAGAATTTTTCTGTAATTCAGAAATAGCAGATACTGTGTATATTTCCTTGTGGAAGTCATGTACACACAGGATTGAGTCAAGATGGAACCAAACCAAACATACCTGGGCTGCCCTACGGGAGGCAACAAACTGGCTACAGCTCCAGTGCCAAATCCTGGAAGCACAAAATACTGCTGGTGCTGCATCCAGTGAGGGCAGTCCTCCAGGGAGACTTAAGAAACAGTCTCTCCCACAGCAGACATTGCTCCTTTTCTCATGACACTGTAAATAGAACTGCTAAATCCTATGTCAAATCCATTTACCTCTCCATTTTTGTGTGCAGGAATTGTCTGGCTTTGAGTTAATTCCAACCTCTTCCTATAGTGACATCATGTTCATTTTTTTCTCAGATTTCTTTCTTAATGTCTCATGTTGAATTGTAGGCTGACAATCACCTATGAATGGAAATGAGTAAATGTAGTTTAGTTTTGATCTAAAATCCAGTCATAATCTCCACATTTCAGAAGCTCATTACTATGAAATAGTTGTCTATCATGACACCATTTTATTAGCTTGAACTGGGAAGGGCAAGAATGATGTCTGCTTGTCAAATCTGGAGGGAGCTGTTTGTGCTGGTTTAGGTACACTTCCTAACTAAAGTTAGTAAGAAGGCATCTGCTGCTTTGTTATGAACTTTGACAATGAGTTTCTCACCATCTATGTTCAAATTGTTTAAGCCCAGTATCTTTGTTAAGTCCATGGATAGTGTTCTGTGCACGGTTTTGCATGTAGATTTAATGTGTGGACTTTTAACTTCCTTGATCCTTAATTTAACAACGTGTGAAATGGAATTAACTTAATTTTTAATGTTTTTTTATAATTTATTTAATTCAAGACCTCTGAAGCCATCAGGGAAAGAAAGAAAGAAGAAAGAAAGAAAGAAAGAAAGAAAGAAAGAAAGAAAGAAAGAAAGAAAGAAAGAAAGAAAGAAAGAAAGAAAGAAAGAAAGAAAGAAAGAAAGAAAGGAAGAAAGAAAGGAAGAAAGAAAGAAAGAAAGAAAATAAAAAGGGATGCAAAAAATCATTGCATTTTTTTTTTTTTTTTTAAACTGAGACGTAGAAAGCAGTATTATTAATGGAATGGTGGAAGAGAAAAAATGAAAATGTTGGAAAGAAGGCTCTTTAAACAGTTGAAAGCTTGTCAGAAAAGATCATCATTTAGGGTTTTACAAGGATGGGTTCTTATGGGACTGTAAGTACAGAAATCATACTCTACATCAGCAGAAAAATAAATCCAGTAATAAAACCAACATGATTAGTCATACTTGGGAATTTTGGAGTGAATGCTGCTTCAAACCACTCTTACAATATGGAATGGAAAGTGATGTGGAGAGAAAGAACAGCAAAATGCTGATGGTATGGTCTCTTGAGCAAAGGACTGACAGGATACTTTATATACTGTAGGCAATAGCATAGACCCCTGAAAGCAAAATCCTCTCTTGAGTCCTGACGTTAGTAGTGCAAATTTACCACGTCTATGGCAGTTAGCTATATGACTAGTGTGACAGTATTCACAGAGCCTGAAATATTTTATGCATTCCTATAGGTGAGAAATACTTGCTAGCAACAATGAACTTTTCCTTGTTTCACTGCATTTTAATTAATATTACTTCAGCCATTTCCATGAATCTGATAATATTCTGCAATACTCTTTGCACTGCTATCTATCTCCTTCAAACAAAAAAAACTAAACTAGTAATTTTTCTCCCGCTTGTGTTTAAAGCTATTTTGGTGATGTCTTTCAAAGTTGTATGATTCTAGAATAAATCTCATCAAGAATGATCAGGAGGTTTTAAAGATACTAAACAAAGTAGGCCAAAGTGTGCTCTTCACTTATATACCGGACAGTTAGCATAGCATAGTAGAGAGAGAGAATTTAAATACCATTGAGTGTTGATATGAAAGGGAAGAGGCAATCTGCCATACACAGATACTAATATTTAATTACAAAAAGGCAATAAATTATCCCATGTCATCTTTTGACACTGTATTTGTTTGTATTCCTTGACAAAGATGACCACTGAAGCAGGCACTGATGGCATGATGGATAGAGATGAGAATTGTGAGGTGGATTGCAAACTGTTTCATGCAGAGCTGGTGACAGAAATAACATCAAGCTGAAGCAGTGGACACTAATCCCCTCAGTAGTTTGTCTTCCCTCAAAATCCAGGCCTGTGACTGTAGCTGATGTGGGCTATTGTGATGAACTTCTGGATAATCACATTAATTTATTTGTAAGGAAAATATACTTTGTTTGGGAGATGGAGAAAGGGGTAGTGCCTCCCCTGTCCTGTTTTATAAAGTCAGGGAAGGGCTAAAGTTCATTCTTGGTCCAGCACCTTAGATGAGCTTGAGAGCTATGCCAGCTATTGCAAAAGAGGGTGAAGGAAGTATGGAGAAATTGGCTAGCAATGAAAAGGAGAAGGTTAGTTCCTATACTTGAAAGATTACCTCAATGACAAGTATTGAGGATCTTTAATCTTCTATGCAAACTCAACTTCTTACTTCTGTGCTGAAAGTAGAACATACTCTTTTGCAGTATGAAACAGTGATCAGCACAGGTCCTTTCTCTAGGCTATTGTAGTAGCATAGGAAAAGCTAGGAACTATAGTTTAAAGTATGAGTGCTGAAGTCTCAGTTATCCTCACTACAGCTGACCTTTAAGAACACTGGTTAATTTGGGACCTAAAAGCAATATGTTTCCTTTAAAATTCTGTTTGCCTGATTATTATTATTACACCAGATTGAATGTTTCTCTCCCTCTGCAGCTGGAAATTTAATTGGCAGTTCTGTTCCTGTAACAGCTGCTAAGAAGCTTTGCTCTTCCCCTAACTGCTCTATTACTTCTACATAGCACCAAATGCGGTATTTTGTTATCCCTGCATACATATTTTTTATCTCATTTCAATTCATTTAGCTTCTTAAGAAATGGATGCAGCCTTAATGTGGTTAAAAAGTGTTGGTGGCTTTCTCAGATTGACAAGTATTGGCATACCGGCACATTGAAGCTTTTTTTGTAGATGATGCCTAAATGCAGCAAAGATGCCAACATTCCTTCCTTGACATGTTGAGGTTTGCTAGGTTTGTGCAAAGAAAGCAAGTCGTCTTATATGTGTATTCCTCGATACTGGAGGGAATGCTGGATCTAACAAGTGAAGAAGATGACCTATTGATGTTTCACCACTGTAAACTGTAAATGCGTATTTCCTCAGGTTGAGCATTATCTCCCCTTGTCCAAAACAGAACAGTTTCTCCTCTTGGGAGGCCAGCAACATGTCCTTTCCAGGCATCCCCTGATTAAATTCAAATTCTGGGATCTAGTCCAGGGATTCATGGTGTGATTTGGAGGCTGGCCAGCACACACATTGTGTTGTGCATTTCCTTATCTGAAGAGACAGCTAGCAAATGTTGCTATAAGAACAAGCCCCTTTTTTCTTCATTGATTTGATTTTCTGAGTTGCGCTGCTCCTGTGTCTCTAAAGCTGATTGGGAGGCCTGACCAATACTGTGAATAAGCCAATCAGCAATCTGTGTCCTAAATATTGACTTTGGCTGCCAATAGGAGTATTTAGATACAGGAGTAAGAGCTCTTATTGGCTGCCAAAGTACAGGATTAATACATTTACTAGTAAAATAGGACTGACAATCTGCTTCACAAAGAAAACACATCTGGGCTGACCTTATATGTGTTGGCCCTCTAGGAAAGAAATCAAGTGCAATGAAATGAAAAGGATGATCAATATAGATATTAATTTTCTGTTTGCAAGTAACTAATACTCCATATATGCTCAAAAATAAGGGTCTGCATATAGTCTGTGATCCCTGATTGGACATGATGGATTAGCACTTAGTTTGCTGGTAGTTTCAGAATGGTACAGCTTAATGGCTGCTCTGTAAACTCTAAAGACAAACTATGTTAAAATGAAAACATAATTTCTCCATTATCATATATGGGTTACTGATCTTCTTTTACAACCCCATTTTTCATATGGGTAAATAGATGACTTTTAAAAATCTGTTGCACTGTCTATTTTCTCTCTCACATATTTGAATACCTAATAATTTTCTATCTCCTTATTTGTTTTATGCAGCCTCTCCTTGCTTTAGAGAAGACTTTAGGGTTCGGTAGCTCAAAAGTGACAAGTGATTTTGCCTGCCTTGTATTGTTTATTTAACCAGAGGTAACAGTAAAACCATTTTCAAAAACCCATGAAATCAAGGTCCTCTGATCACCTAAAATTTAAACAGTCAAATTGGAACATTCTTAAAATCTCACCATTCTTGAGAAAATCATGTTCCTTTCTTGACTTTCTCATGTTTACTTTTTCATTTCCTATTGCATTTCCATGTTCTTCTCCCTTTCTTCCTTGTACTCCTTCTTTCCAAGTCTTACAAGATTCCTCTCTAACTCTTCTATCTTTCTTTGAACAGTATTTATTTACTATTGGGAAGCCTGCATATTAATTTTTCAGACATCTGATTTAATGATCTCAAAAATGTGCTAGCAACAGTAACACTATTTTGAAAAGGTTAATGATGGGGCATTGCCATCATCTATGCTTAGTCTGCTGGTGAAGCCCAAGCCCACCCAGGTTAACCGCAGGTAATCATGAGGCACCCCAGTCCCTGGGAAAAACAGGGTCTGGCCATGAATTTAAAACAAGGAAACTCACAACAGTGCTTATTCTACACTGTTCAGGAAATGAGGCATACAGTAAAAGACTATGCAGAGCAAGTAAGCAATACATCTGTGCTTGGAAGCAATCCTGCATTTTGGTCAGCACTGAAGTGCTCCGGCAGTTGGACTACATGATTATTGTAGGTCCCTTCCAATTGAAAATTTCTATTATTCTATTCTATTCTATTCTATTCTATTCTATTCTATTCTATTCTATTCTATTCTATTCTATTCTATTCTATTCTATTCTATTCTATAGAGCTCTGAGGTCAGCTGGTTGTTCAGGCCAAAGGACTCTTCAGTTGCTTTATAGGAGTAACTCTTGTAGAAGGTGCACCTGTAATCCCAGTAGTTAAACAAAAGAATCAGATCTTGCTATCTGTACAACAAAGCCATCCAATGAGCAAATGGAGCTGTGCTCCTTCCTCCTCAGGCTGCCTCACATCAGCCCTTAGAAGCATATCTCAGAGTGAAAACATGTTATCAGGACTAAACAAAGTAAGCAACGATACACACTGAATATCCTGACAAGCAAAAGTGAATGTCAGAATACCATACTGTGTCTTCTTCCAGCTTCCTAACACCAGTTCTGTTTATGGTACTCACACCTTTAAAATTCAAACATGCATATGAGCCCCAGAAATCCATTTTGTGTGGGAGAAGGCTGTAGACTGGTAAGAGTAGCTAGTGCCTCTGGTGATGCAGGTGCTTTTGTAGACCCTGGCCTGCATTACTGGGGCAAAATGTGAGACATACTTGTGTAAAGTGAAAGTGTAGTGCTTTTCTGAAATTTCAGTTATACATAATAAACTGGGAGTCCTGATATATTGTAGTAACTATAGCATTAGGCTGCAAGAAACAGCAGAAGTACTGTATGATCAAAATACAGGCTAGGAAACTACTAATTTTAATGGCGTATTTAATAATTTCCATACCAGATGTAGATGTGATATCAATAACATGTTTTGATATTTAACTATGTGCTTACTGGGAAGAAAAGTAAATCAGAGAAAAAAATTTCATCTATGACTGAAAGGTTTTACTTTTCTAAAACTTGTTCAGGTAACTGAGCATACAGGAAGGATTAGCTGTCTGGATACTGAAGAATCAACTGTGTAGTTCTCTGAAAACAGAAATTTGTTGGGAATTAATTAGGTAAATGGAAGTTAAAACCTTATTATACATAAAAAGATAAAATCCTAATTTGAATTCAAATACATTTTTCCTATGCAGGTAGTGTAAGAGGATATGGTTTTGTATCATTTGAATACAACAGAGACAGATTGCTTCCTGGATATGTCATACATAAAGAATAAAATAACCTAAAACAGTATGAAAGAGAAACCAGGCAATGTACAAACAGAGTCTCAAGTTAGCTGTGCCAATGGACAGATTCTGACTGAAACCAAAATTTGACAATTTAAAACTTCAGCAGTTACATCTCTTGTAATTACACCAATTTGCCTGACCAGGGGATGAAGGTAGGGCAGGGAGGAAGGGGAGAAAGGGCAGTTGAAAAATGAATGCTTTGGACATGTTTCTGGACACAGCAACATTTATCTGCAGTTCCTTACAAGAACATTTTCCTGATTGGGCCCACAGACAATAGTGAGTGTGGGTCTCTTCCAAACTCAGGAAAGACATTTAACGTATGTGTCCAAAAGGTGACATCTATGTCACCCTACATCTATGAATCTCAGAAGCATTTCTATTTCTTGTTACGTGGATACCCACTCCAGGTGTGGCCTCATCAGTGCTGAGCAGAAAGGAGGATCCCTTCTCTTCACCTGCTGGCAATGCTTGGTCTCATGCAACTCTGGGCACCATTCGCCTTCATTGCTGCGAGGTTCCATTGCTGACTCATGTTTAACCTGGTGTCCACCAGGTCCTTTTCTGCCAAACTGCTTTTCAGCTGGGTGGCCCCCAGAACATACTTGTGCCTGGGATTTTTTGTCCCCAGGTGCAGGACTTTACACTTCTCCCTGCTGAACTTCATGAGGTTTCTGTCAGTCTATTTCTCCAGCCTCTCAAGGTCCCTCTGGATGGCAGCACAGCCCTATGGCACATCAGCTACTCCTCCCAGTTTTGTGCCATCTGCAAACTTGCTAAGGGTGCACTCTGCCCCATCATCCAGATACTTAATGAAAATGTTAAACAGGACTGGACTCAGAATTGACTCCTGGGGTACACTGCTAGTTACTGGCCTTCAACTAACTTCATGTCACTGGTCACCACTCTCTGGGCTGGGCCATTCAGCCAGTTTTCAATCCATCTCACTGTCTGTTTATCCAGCCCATACATCAACAGCTTGTCTATCATGATCTTACGGGAGATGGTGTCAAAGGCCTTACTAAAGTCCAGGTCAAAAATATCCACTGCTCTCCCCTCAACTACCAGGCCAGTCATTTCATTTTAGAAGCTTATCATGTTGTTAAGCATGACTTCCTTTTGATGAAGCCATGATGACTACTCATGATGATATCTACTTCTGGGTACGGAGGTATTTTGTGTGTTATAAGTGAGGAACAAATAAACTTCCTGTAGGTTTGGTGACTGGATTTCAATTTTGAGGATGTAACTTATAGAGAGTATTAGCAGAAGTTATGGTGGTCCTATCCTCAGTTGTCTGTGAGGTCCTTTGTTCCCAGTCTTCCAGGGAAAGAGTGCACAAAGTTTGCAAACAGAAGACAAACTTCTGTACTGACCAACACTGAGGCAGGTCCACTGATGCTACTGTAAAATTCCCCGAAGTACATCACAACTTCTGTAAGGAAAATGTAACAGCCTTTCCATGTGCACAGTTAAATAGAAATTCACAAAACCAGAAAAGAAATGCCTGTGGACATGCAGTTAAAAAATGTGCTTTTCTTTTTCTTTCTTTAAGTGTTTGAAGTTTCCATTAAGATTTTCTGAAACACTGGCATGACAACATGCAAGAAGCAGAGGATGAACTAATTTCACAGAATTTCAGAATCACAGAATCATTACAAAATCATACAGGTTGGAAAAGACCCTTGCGATTATCAAGTCCAACTGTCAGCCCTACTCTACAAAGTTCTCCCCTACACCATATCCCCCAACACCACATCCAAACGACCCTTAAACACATCCAGGTATGGTGACTCCACCACATCCCTGGGCAGCCTATTCCACTGTCTGACCAATTTCTCTTGTGATTCAGAGAATGAACTGTAGTTGAAGATCTGTTAAGATAAAAATTTTCAAACTTTGGTGCAGCCAAAGCAACTGATGACTTAAGAAATAAAGCTTCAATTTAAACCTCCAACTCATACCTATGTAAGTATACATTTAAACACTTCACTTATTCAAGCTGTATACAGAAACTGTGTCATGAAGCAAAAAAATTAAAGAGACTTTAATCCGTCCATGGTACAACAGCTAAGCTCAGAGGGATAACGTGATTTGCTACCATTCAAAATAAACATTGAAGACTGCACTCACACCCTGCATTCATCTACTCCATGGAATTTGTCATGATGAAAAGCAATTTCAGTACAATATAGTTGCCTTCTGTGTGTCTAGGACATAACAGCTCAGTGAAAATCTCTGCTTTGCATAAAGCAACATTCTCAAAGGCAAAAAAAATTAGCATGAAGTTAAAATGATGTACATGCAACATATCCTTTACTGTACTCGTGAGTATGCAATAACACCATACACATTTGAACAACAGCATAATTTATCCGTGCTTAGCACATTGGGGGCCTTTTCGTTTTATGTTGGATAAAAAGAGCATTGATAGTTGCATTAAGTATTATTTGCAAAGTTATCTCTCTAACTTTCCAGAGCACATGAGAGACAGAAACTGCAGTTCCCTAGATTTCTCTGATTCATGAGTGGTTCCTATAAATTGTAGAGCCCTCAAAGCCAGGACTTTGGACTATCTGCATAACTACTTTGATACCAAGCAATTGGCACAGCAAAAAATGTAAAACTAAGGAAATTTAAAATATTTAAATCTGACTGTTTTTTCTGAACTCATGGGAGATTTTGGCAGAAAATACAGATCCTTCTTACCAGCATTGCCTATTTCACCCAGTAAACCCTATTACATATCTTCCTCAAAGCAATTGACACTATTTTGGAGGAACAGTAAACAAAATCCACGGTCTTTCATCTATCCAGTAATGCTAAAAAGTTATTTTCAGATGAAAGCATGAAGCACATCTCTTCCACCATTTCCTTCACCACAGAATAATAGAAAACAATACTTCTGCTTTGCTAGGAATATTTGTTCTACTTTGGCATAGATAGACTATATAGATCTTGCTATGTTCTTTTGCAAAATGGCATTAGTTTTGGTTGGAAAAAAAAAGAAAAAATCGATGTTAATATGTTGACATTTCAAAGTGTTGCTTCAAAGGATTTGAAATCAACATTATTTACTGTGGGCTTTTTTTTTTTTTTTTCTGGAATTTTATTTAGAAATGGATGAAAAGAATTTAAAAATAGCAACCATACTACTGTTCTATTGAAGATCCAGTTTTTGATAAACAGAAAGTACAAGATTTTTTTTTAGGATTGTAAAATAATATTTAGAAAAAAATAAGCAAGAGCATAAATTTTAGTAAGATGTTTCAAAATTTCATGGATAGCTATTCTAGCTTTAAAGTAGAATTCTACCAAAATTCCAAGCACTTACTTCCTCTTCCTTTCAACACAAGGCTTTGAAGTGCACAGGAAAGTTCTTATCAGGGAGGAACATGGTAAGGACACTGGATTCATTGTTGTGGTGTATTCCCACTGAGAGTGACACTGCCTCTCACGTGCAGAGGGAACGGCTTTCCAGGCAATACATCATGGAAGTGTTGTCTCACTGCCTGTTATGTAAGGTGGCTAGACTTGCTGGGCCTGTGCAAAACAGCAGCAAAATTACAGGGTCAAACAAATGATGTACATGGGAGGCCTGTACTTTAAGATCCACTGGAACTAAAGTATTAGCATACTTTTGTTATTCTCCCTCATGTCAAACATGCCTCTAGCTGAAGGAGTATTCCCAAAAAATTAACAGAAAAGAAAATAAGATTGTTGCTGAAATGAAACATGGATACAGCAGGCTCATCTCTCAGATTAATCTTTAGGTCTAAATCTGGATTGTGAGACTAACATATGAGTCCAGCTTGAGTTTGTACAAGGGAAAATAAAACAAGCTCTAAGAAGGAAAACCTTGATTATTTTTATAAGAGCCTAAAGAGTAACCTATTAGCAGCTTTTAAGATCCAGTGTTTCACCTGATTCTGGTTTACTGTATATTCACAGAATCACAGAATCATCTAGGTTGGAAAAGACCTTGAAGGTCATCCAGTCCAACCAGTAACCTTACACTGACAGTTCCCAACTACACCATATCCCTAAGTGCTATGTTGACCCGACTCTTAAACACCTCCAGGGATGGGGACTCCACCACCTCCCTGGGCAGCCCATTCCAACGCCTAACAACACGTTCTGTAAAGAAATGCTTCCTAATATCCAGTTTAAACTTTCCCTGGTGCAACTTGAGGCCATTACATGCAAAACCTCTCAAGGCTGGTCTAGGCACAACTTTGACTCAGCTTGAAGAATGTGCCTCTAAAGGTATTCTAGAAAGAACATTAAAACTTTCTGGTAGAGCAAGATGATCTAGTAGGCAATTCACTTTGGATCTCAGGTCTTTTCAACTTGTCCAGAAAAAGAGTCAAATGCAAATAATGAAAATCATAGATGTCTGACATGCAGGCCACATTAGTAAACTAAACAACACCTCTGGAACTGGTGCCAACTAGAATTCATGACCATTGTCCATGTTATTAAATTACTTTTACCCATGAAACTATTTTTAATCTCCATCATAGAGTCAATGTGTTACCTGACTTATGGAAACAGTGTCTGGTCCCTTCCAACTACAGAGCAGTTCTCAAGAGTTCCTTGGAACAGTGCTGGTCAGCCTGGTCTAGAGCATGTCAGGATCCATCCGAACAGTTCAGGAATAATATATAAATGTATTCCAGTGGCTGAACGCATTCTCTGGTATTATGCAGTTTATTGGGACAGACATATCTTGGGAGTCTAAACAGATGAAAAAATGAATTTTGAGGTAAACTGAAAATTTTGATGATGGATTTGTATATCTTATAACAAAACCTTATTCTGGATGGGTGGTTAGCTTGGAGAAGATAAATGCAAGTCTTGTGAAGGGTGTGATTTCTGAAACAGAATTCAGTGTTAATGAAATTCTAATGCAATCTTTATTAAACTAAACCCAAAAAAGAAATATGTAAAAGATAAACTAATGAAGAATAATATTTCTTTTACCAAACATGATATCATTCAAAAACAAGAACAGAGACGCTTGCCGCTGCTGCTAAATTGGATACCTGCACCCCTGCAGATAAAGAGAATCTTCTCACCCTTTCTGCTTTCTTAAAAAAATAATAAAATCCCTTCTTTGATCTTGAAATGCTTCCCTGCTGAGCTGAGAAAGATCTTTAAGAAGTCCTGGTTTTAACTCTTTGCAACCCTGAATCTATATATGTGCTGAAGAAAGGGACTACACAGTCCATTTATTGCACTTGGATAGACATCTCTGGGCAGATTTGGGGGCTGAGTTTTCTGGATCAGAGCAAACCAACACAAAAGCCTACCTTTTCTCTACCTTCTTCCGCATTTCTTACATTGTCATACCACTCAGTGATCACAGTTCCCTAAACAAGAACAGGCTGCTGGAAAAGGATCTCTTGTGCCATTTAATCACTTGTGTCTTCTGAGTGAGAGTTTCAATTTCTTTTAAATTTCTGGCCTGCATTTTCTTATGGCTGGTTTATACCTGTTTCCTTTTGTGCCAACTACGGTTTTACTTAGGTAAATCTTACTTATCTTTATTATTTTCCCTTTCTGCGCCTCCATTTTCAGCTAAAAAGTCAAATACTTTTCACTGAGGTTTTCAAGACTTGGTTAAATAATGCCATGGCAGACAATGAAGTGTTGGTGCTTTGAGGAGGAGATTGGACTAGGCAACATCCAGAGGTTCAATTCCAGTCTACATTTCTGTGATTTTTGCCTATGAAAAAACCTTGAATTTATGTGTGTTAATTTCTATCTCATCTGCTAAAATTAAATGAAAGGGTGCATCTACACTGGGAAAAAAGACAAGTTTCTTTTCACAGAATCTCAGAATCATTCAGGTTGGAAAAGACCCTTAGGCTCATACAGTCCAACCATCAGCCCTACTCTGCAAAGTTCTCCCCCACACCATATCCCCCAACATCTCATCTAAACGACCCTTAAACACATCCAGGGATGGTGACTCCACCACATCCCTGGGCAGCCTATTCCACTATCTGACCACTCTTTCTGTGAAATATTTTTTCCTGATGTCCAGTCTAAACCTCCCCTGTTGCAGTTTAAAGCTGTTCCCTCTTGTTCTGTCGCTAATCACCTGTGAGAAGAGACCAGCACCAACCTCTCTACAATGTCCTTTCAGGCAGCTGTAGAGAGTGATGAAGTCTCCCCTCAGCCTTCTCTTCCTCAAACTAAACAGTCCCAGCTCCTTCAATTGTTCCTCATATGATTTATTCTCCAGGCCCTTCACCAGCTTCGTTGCCCTCCTCTGCACTCGCTCCAGCACCTCGATATCTCTCTCGCATTGAGGTGCCCAAAACTGGACACAACACTCCAGGTGTGGCCTCACCAGTGCAGAGCACAGGGGGACTATCCCCTCCCTACTTCTGCTGGTCACACTATGGCTGATACAAGCCAGGATGCCGTTGGCTTTCTTAGACACCCGGGCACACTGCTGGCTCATGTTCAGCTGCTTGTCAATTAGAACCCCCAGATCCTTCTCTGACACACAGCTCTCCAGCCACACCTCCCCAAGCCTGTAGCCATGCAGGGGGTTGTTGTGGCCCAAGTGCAGAATCTGGCACTTGACCTTGTTGAAGCTCATCCTGTTAACGTTGGCCCATGGATCCAATCTATCCAAGTCTCTCTGTAGAGCCTCCCTCTCCTCATGCAGATCGACACTCCTGCTTAACTTGGTGTCATCTGCGAACTTACTGATGATACACTCTATGTCCTTATCAAGATCATCAATAAAGGTGTTGAACAGAAATGGTGCCAACACCGAGCCCTGAGGAGCACCACTTGTGACCGGCCACCAGCTGGATTTAGCTCCACTGACCACCAATCTCTGGGACCGTCCATCCATCCAGCCAGTGCTTGACCCAGCAGACCGTTCACTCATCCAGGCCATGGGCAGCCAGTTTTTCTATGATAATTCTATAGGGAACTGTGTTGAACACTTTTCAAAAATCCAGGTAGACAATATCCACAGCTTTTTTCTCATCCAATAAGCAGGTCGCCCTGTCATAGAAGGAGATCAGGTTTTCCAGGTAGGACCTGCCTTTCATAAACCCATGCTGACTAAGCCTGATCCCCTGGTTGTCCATTATATGACTTTTAATGGCACTAGATATGACCTGCTCCATGACCTTCCCTGGCACTGAGGTCAGACTGACAGGTCTATAGTTTCCTGGATCCTCCTTCCTGCATCTCTTGTAGATGGGTGTCACATTTGCCACCCTCCAGTCCAATGGGCCCTCCCCAGTTAGCCATGACTTCAGGTAAATCATGGACAGCAGCTTGGTGAGCACATCTGCCAACTCCCTCAGCACCCTTGAGTGTAACCCATCCGGTCCCACAGACTTGTGTGCATCCAGGCAGTGTAGCAGGCCTCTGACCACCTCCTCCTCTTCAACTGTGCTGACCTCATTCTGCTTCCCCTCCCCATCTCTCAGCTCCTGAGGCTGGGTGTGCAGGGAACAGCCTGTTCCATCACTAAAGACTGAGGCAAAGTAGGCATTGATCACCTCAGCCTTTTCATCATCCTTAGTTACCATGTTTCCCTCTGCATCCAATAAAGGAGGGAGATTTTTCCCTAATCCTCCTTTTATTGTTAATGAATTTATAGAAACATTTTTTATTATCCTTAATAGCTGTAGCCAGGTTGAGCTCCAGCTGTGCCTTGGCTCTCTTAATGTTCTCCCTGCATAGTTTCACTGCATCTTTATAGTCTTCATGAGAGACTTGTCCCCTCTTCCAAAGGTCATAGATTCTCTTTTGTTTTTGATATACAGCCAAAGGTCCCTGTTTAGCCAGGCCAGTCTCCTTCCCCGTCTGCTTGTTTTTCAACACACGGGAGGAGCCTGCTTCTCTCTTGAAGCATGTCCAGCCTTCCTTGACTCCCATGTCCTTCAAGGCAGCCTCCCAAAGGATTTTGTTAATCAGTCTTTTGAACAGGTCGAAGTTAGCCCTGAGGATGTCTAAGGTGACAGTTTTACTAACCCCTCTCTTTGTATCTTGAAGGATTGAAAATTCAGTCATCTCATGATCACTGCACCCTAGACAGCCTCCAACCTTTACTCCCCCACAAGCTCTTCCCTGTTTGCAAGCAGCAGGTCCAGGAGGGCACCTTCCCTGGTCGGCTCACTCACCAGCTGTGTGAGGAAGTTATCCTCCACACATCCCAGAAACCTCCTGGATTCTTCTTTCTCTGCTGTATTGTGATCCCAGCAGATACCTGGGAGGTTAAAGTCCCCCACAAGAACAATGGCAATTTTAGGTTTAGAGATTACATATGAATTTTATAAATCCTTTACCTGGTCTCTTACTAATCAATACAGGGTACAGAAGCTAACAATAGTGCTAAATTAAATAAAGTTTCTCCTTTGAGCATCCATTAAAAACATAATGATGTCTCGATTTCAAATATGTAATGAAAAAAATCCCAAACCTATTACTCTCTGATTATAACTGAAATTTTTGTTTTCATTATTCAGTATATTTTAGCAATTTAGCTAGTTGAAACTGTAGGTTAACGATCAACTTTTACTGTGAAAGTCACTTCTCTGAAAAATGTTTAGAAGATGGGAAAACATTTATGCCAGTCTACTTCATACTGAGTGAAGAAAAGCATGATACAGCTGAGCCACCTGGGTGAGAGGAAATTTAAATTTGGTGGATTCCTGCACTTACAAATGCCACTTGTGACACACAGTAAAACTTACCTTTATAAACATTGGTGAAAAATGAGAGTCTTGCCCAAGCAGGTTCATTAAAACATTCAGGACTCTTCATATTATTCAGAAAGTTTTAATCACTACATAGGTGTTTCCCGAAATGGAAACAGGAATGAAAAATATGTAATTGTTCCTCAGAAGTTTTGTTTTCAGGATTTTTTCAAAAATCATGTCTAAAGATTATAAATAAGTTATTAGTAAATATTAAACTTATGATAAAAGTCTAATTGTACCTTGGGCTTATGGAGTGAGTGAGGAAATATGTTGGAATTACACTTGGAACAGATGAGCAACTGATTTTGTGTGCTATTAAATTTTTAATAGTGTGCTACAGTTCCAAAAGAGTTGGAAAGTGGAATTACTTTAATTTTCCTCCAAGAAACTAACTTTTTTTCACAACCACAGTTGTTCTTTGAGCAGGATTTGCTGTGGTTGACACTGCTTGGCTCCTTCAGACACCATTTTGAAGTAATGGGGGTATGATTAAGAGTTGACATTAATTCTGTAGACCTGCCACAGTGTAAGGTTTGCTTTGACCTTTTTGTCCACTATTTCTACTCATCTGTATTGTTTCTGTAGTCCTAGTTCACATCATCATCTTTGATTTGGCTCTTTTTTTTTACTGAATGATCTTTTATATGGCTGAGAATATTCTGGGCAAAGTGGCAAAGAAACAGCAATTTCTGAAACATCAAAGCACATTCCATGCTTCTCCAATGTAAATTCAGCAAAATCTTTGTTGTACTGCAATCCTTCTATTTTATAAATAGGTTCCTCAGAATTCTTTTTTATCTTTTAACATGCTCGCAGAATTCCTTCTTATCCAAGCAACTGTTTTCATCCAGATATAATTTGCTTTCCATCTCATGTTTGCTTTTATTAGAATACTGTAGCTGAATTCTTCTCTTCAGGCAATATGTAAAGTCTGAAGAATCACTCATAGATTTTTTGAAAATATGTCTCTGTATTTTAGTTTACACTGTTATTTAGGGTGTTTGTGAAATGCCTGTAAATCTTGTGTAAGATTCAGAAGTTTGTATATACTGTTACGAAGGATAAACCTAGGATTTGGAGGGAAATGTAAATATAATATGAGTTGTATTCTTTGCACAATTATAGACCTTGATCCTGGAAACCCTGGGAAACTGGTCACATGCTTGAAGTTAAATGTGCACTTAACTCTTTGCAATGTCAGGGCAGAAATGTATAGTTAGAATAAGAAACAACAAAATTGTAAGAACTCTACATAATAATGGCATCCAAAATAATAATAAAATTGATTAATATTATCCATAATAAGAATTCTTGTGTCTGAAATCAAATATCAAATTGTCCTACTGCTTTCATATTAATCTGTGTATGAAGATGTTCTTACATAACTGCATATTAAAGATTAGTCTTTACCTAGCCAAACATATTCATCAGTCATTACTTTCTTTTCTAAGGAATGACTGCTGATTTGGAGAACTGAGAGCTCCCACTCATTTATATAAGCTAAGCACATTATATATTTTAAGCTTCATTTTTCAGGGCCTTGCTGAGAATGGATTGTATCTCCCAAAAGAGATAGTTTGACTTCCTTTGCAAAACACAGTGACAGGCATTCCAAAACATCTCCCAAAATGGTCAACACTATTGCAATAATATATAAAATGAGCAACATCACTATTGCTTGTGAAGGAAACAGAGGTCCAGCAGCATTCAGGTTTAAACACTCTTGCTATTAAATGCAATTCAACCCCAAATATGGTAATGCTCTTTTAAATAGTAAGCAACAGGAGGCAAGAGAACTGATGTGGAGCCCTCTAAAAGGAATCTTTCTGTGTGATTTTGTCTATTTTGTTGTATATCTAATAAGTTCAGAAAATAATGTGCAGCCGCACCACGATTTCAGTCTGTGTGTATAATTTCCTTCAATGTCAGTAGGAGGTATCCAGTCTGAGGGCAAAGTGTCAGTGAAGCAACTGCCAGTGGTCGTGAAGATAGCTGGAATACTGCCATTAGTCTCAAAGAGAATCAGGATTTAGACCAAGATACTTGAACAAAAACAACAACAAAACCTCCCAAAGTGATCTATATACACTTACATAATCTGCATTTTTTTGTGGGTTGCAGATATTTGGTTATGAAATAAACTACAAAGTTGTGAACATACATGTCTCTGGAGACTTTTTCATTATCATTTAGTCTATGTTAAATCACCACTAAAATCAAATATACTAATCATTATCGAAGACAAGACACTAAGCTTTAATGCTGCCAGTGTCCAGGGCCAGGGTTACTTTTTCTACAGTTGGTAGAAAAGGATTCCTCCAGAGTCTGTTGTTCTGTCCCAGCAGGGTGTCTGCAATGGCACTACTCACTTCAGGGGTGACTGGTGGTAGAAGGTGGTGGATGGTGAGCTTAGTTTAATTGTAAGATGACTACCTGGATAGAGGAATAGAATTTTAAAATCCATCTACTTCACTGAATAGTGATGGAGAGTATAAGTTAGTATGATTTATTTGATTTCAATATAATTTTTTTAGGTCTACACAATCTCTAGTCACAAGCAAGCTCCTTTCTGGAATGGTTTGATATTATTAATTTAACTTCATGTCCTGAATAAAGGTTCAAGAAAACTCAATATTCATTCAACACACTTTATCACTGGATTGTATGTAATGTGAGAAGTTCCATGTAAAGAGAATGTGATAGGAAGAAATGAGTTAGCAAGAGTGCTTAAGTAGTGCCTTATTAGTGGATTCGAACTCATTACCCTTTCTAAGCAGGAGAAGTGTTTTAATCCTTATTCATTAATGATGAATTAAGAGACAGAAAAAGCAAATGTTTTGATCAAAGCTAGGCAGTAATCTTTGTCAGAAGACTGGAACCCCAACTTTTGAAGGCTTAGTTCTATGCCAGTTTTACTTGTAAATGTAATAGTTACAAGAATGAGAAAAATCTCATGAACTTCAACTTCTTTTAAGAATGAGCTACCCATTCCAGAAAGTCTGTGATATATCTTAATGGTTGGACATTGACATTCTTTTCTTCCCTGTGTACAGGTTTATTTTTGACATCTCTGCTGATATTTTTTTCAGTTCTTTCTTCTCTCTGCTTATATACAGAGACTCTCTTTGCTTATTTTTCATTCTGCCCCGTCTCTGCTCCAATTTCACCAAATTTTTCATTATTTACTCTCCATCATTGTATGTGTTCCTGCAGGTGAAATGAAAGAATACATAAAATAGAAGATCCATAGCACTCAATTCTGAACCAGTAACATGTCTGTCCTTACCTGTAATTCATTATTCTCCCAGGCATTTGGTGCAAGATATTAAATGTGATCATATCAATGGATCAACCTATTCTCCTTTTGTATATGGTAAATCATTCTCAGAATAAGAAGGAGACTAATGCCAGTCACTAATCAAGTATCAGCTCACTGATGCTTTCATTGATGTGAATTAGTATAATTAAACTGAATAACAGCAGCTGCTAAGTTTGAGGTAAAAGTCAAAATCATTGCTAAGCATGAAACAGAAGCTGCAGAAAGCAGTACATGACAGTATTTAACAGTACAAAAATGCGTAGTATAACATTTTTTCTATTACATATCATGTGTTTTATCACCTTGTACTGATGGCAAATGGTGTATCAGAACCTTCCCCTTTAACATAGGTATACAGAGAATAATTCACTTACTGTCTTAACTTAGTGGTAAACTTCAGACATGGCTTCCCCCATCAGGTGGGTAAAAGTAGAAAACGGGGCTCAGTGTAGACTTCTGACCCATTCCAGGAATATATTCTAGTATTCTCCAAAGGCCATACCATGGATTATATACTCTGGAAACTGAAATTTCTGTATCTCACTGAATTACCGTGGAGGTACAGAGCTGTTTAGTTTTTCAGAGCAGTCAAGATCAAGTTGCTTAGATGATGTTAGCAGCTTCTCTGCAAAAAAGTAAGTATATCTCCTGTGAGAGTATTAATGTTATTTGCAAATGAAGGCTTAAAAAGGACCAGAACTTGTGATGAATACTCCTTCACAGAAATATATATGCATTAAAAAAGACATCTGAAGTAGATTTCTGGAAAAGCGTACATATTTTAGTACTAATATTTATAGTTAAATTAATGCATTATCCATTATACATTCTCTAAGCATATTCAAATTCAGTATATGTAGTAGCCATGAGGGTGACAAGATTTTGTGGGGTGCAAACACTGTGATAGATACGGAGGGCTGTAAGCCCCATCTGTGAGGGCAGAATCACACTCTGAGGTCCTGCAAACCACAGGAGATGGGAATATGGCCTGTCATGTTCTTATGGACTGTAACTCTGTGACTGAGGAAGTCTGCTGAGAAGTCTGAGCCTGCTGGAGAAGGGTTCATGCTCATGGACTAAGATTTATACTTGCAAAGTGGTGGCTGCTTCTCTGCAGTTGGTGAGGGTGTGTCAGCATTTCTATGACAAACAGGGTTTCTGGTATTAGACATAACCATCTTTTGTCTTTTAATTGCTTCTTGACTAAGAAAGGAGAAGAAAGCCCATAAATGAAAGGAAGTGTAATTCCAATAATATGCATATTAACTCACATGGTACCACTGTCATTTCCTCTATGAAAAATTTTAAACAAATCACAATGCCTCTATGCTGAGTTTTGTCCCATTTCTGAATGAAATTAAATTACTTGAAACAATGTTTTTCTAACCTGCTGATACTAGCAGTTCTAGCTGTTCTGCTGTCCTATCCACATCGATCTTTTCTAATAACATGAACAGGTCTAGATGGCATGGACACATAAACATCAGTGACTACATCAGGACAAATCAAATCAGTGCTTCCATTCTGCTTGTACAAGCACTGGTAATGTTAGGATATGACAAGGAATGGTCTTAATAAACAAGCAAAACCATAAACTTTAACAATGGCAGTAATGAAGCAGAAGCAATATCATAGATGTCCCCAGTAGTTAGTAAAATGTAATGTGAGAATAATGCAATTTTGGCACCCCACCTTCAGACTAGCTGCCTGTGTTGCATTCGTGTCATATGTAGATCATGCCAACATCTTGCAGCAAGATAATAATTGTCAACCTTCAAACTAACTTCTAGGATGAGTATATTTCATGCTCTTTGCAAACTTGTACCACTGAATTCTCAAAAAAATGGTAGGTAACTTGTATGAAATCAGGGATCACTAATTAGGGTACAATAGTGGAACACTAATTTGACAGCCTTAGAGAAGAGGGCAGGACATAATATAGTCTCCTACAGTCTTATGTGATATGATAGGAACTATGTACAGTTAAACAGAAAAACAAGAGAGTTCTTTCCTTGTGCTACTTTTGGCTGGGATAGTTAATTTTCTTCATAGCAGCTAGTATGGGGCTATGTTTTGGATTTGAACTGAAAATGTGCTGATAATGGGGTTTTAGTTATTGCTGAGCAGTGCTTACACAGAGTCAGGGCCTTTTCTGCCTCTCACGTCACCCCACCAGTGAATGGGCTGGGGGTGCACAAGAAGTTGGGAGGGGACACAACTGACACAGCTGACCCCAACTGACCAAAACGATGTTCCATACTGTATGATGGTAGGCTCAGCATGTAAAGCTGGGGGAAGAAGAAGGAGGAAGTGGGTGATGTTCAGAGTTATGGCATTTGTCTTCCCAAGTAACTGTTACACGTGATGGAGCCCTGATGTCCTGAAGATGGCTGAACACCTGCCTGCTGATGGGAAGTGGTGAGTGAATTGCTTGTCTTGTTTTGCTTGTGTGTGCTGCTTTTGCTTTACCTATGGAACTGTCTTTACCTGTACCAACCAGTTTTCTCCCTTTTACCCTTCTGATTCTCTTCCCCAGCCCACCATGAGGGGAATTAGTGAGCAGCTGTGTGGTGCTTATTTGTTGACCAGGGTTAAACCACAACTTTCCTCTTTTATCCTAAAAAAGAAAGATATTTTCTGGGACATTTCTGTTAACTCAAATTCACAAAGTAGCTGAGACACTGGAACATCTGAGAAAGAACTTTATATATTCTTATGTTCTATTATATTTTAATTTCTTTGTTGCATAATTTACAAATATATGATTCAGTTAATCACATTCTTTAATCCTTTCTTCTGTCCGTGATAAAGATAACTGAGGGGTCTCACACGTGACTCCTCTTGATCAGGAAACAGGACCAAAGGACCTCCTGACATCTTTTTCAGCCTGTATTATTTTATGATTCTATGATCTGATATGTTGATGTATTCAATTCCTGTTCATGTGTCAATCCCAATTCTGGAAAATTAAAAACTTTTCAGAAAGGAAGACCTAATTATTCTTTCTCCAAAGATTCTTTTATTAACTAAGCAGCATGGACAGGCTTGAGAAATGTTATTGAAGGCACTGAAAAGAAGAAACGTCTGCAGTTTACTTGTGTTAAACTAATGTCCTGCCATCTTGAATTAGACTGATCTCCAAGAAAGCTGGTAACAAGCATTTTGTAATTAAAAAAAAAAAAAAATGAAGACATGGCATTTACAGAGTTTCGTGTAATTAAATTATGAAAACACCCCACAACTGTTTTTCTGTTTAATTTTATTGTCACAGAATCACAGAATAATCTAGGTTGGAAAAGACATTGAAGATCACCTAGTCCAACCCTTAACCTAAATTGAGAGTTATCAAGTACACCCTCTCTGACTGGCAGCTCTCCAGCCACTCCTCCCCAAGCCTGTAGCGCTGCTGGGGGTTGTTGTGGCCCAAGGGCAGCCCCCGGCATTTGGCCTTATGGAAACTCCTCCAGTTGGCCTCAGCCCATGGCTCCAGCCTGTCCAGGTCTCTCTGCAGAGCCTCCCTGCCCTCGAGCAGATCAACACTCCCACCCAACCTGGTGTCACCTGCAAACTGACTGAGGGTGCACTCGATCCCCTCATCTAGATCATCCATAAAGATGTTAAACAGGAGTGGCCCCAACACCGAGCCCTGGGGGACACCACTCGTGACCAACCGCCAGCTGCATTTAACTCCGTTCACCACAACTCTTTGGGCCCAGCCATCCAGACAGTTTTTTACCCAGTGAAGCGTGTGCCCATCCAAGCCATGAGCAGCCAGTTTCGCCAGGAGAATGCTGTGGGAAATGGTGTCAAAGTCCTTAGTAATGTCAAGGTAAACAACATCCACAGCCTTTCCCTCATCCAGTAATCAGGTCTCTCTGTTATAGAAGGAGATCAGGTTTGTCAGGCAGGACCTGCCTTTCATAAACCCATGCTGACTGGGCCTGAGCATCTGTTTGTCCCTCATGTGTTGTGTGATGGTACTCAGGATGAGCTGCTCCATCAGCTTCCCGGGCACAGAAGTCAAGCTGACAGGCCTGTAATTTCTTGGATCATTCTTCCAACCCTACTATAGATGGGTGTCATATTGACCAATTTCCAATCTGTCAGGACCTCCCTGGTCAGCCAGGACTGCCGGTAAATGATGGAAAGCAGCTTGGCGAGCACCCCTGCCAGCTCCTTCAGCATCCTCGGGTGTATCCCATCCGCTCCCATAGACTTGTCTGTGTGATGCAGTAAATGCAGAGAATATGTTACCTATATTAGAAAGGTCCAGAGGTAGGACCCCTAATTTCAAAATCTAATTTTCAGTGTTGCCACAGTTTAACTATTGGGCTATGAGATTATAGGTTCAGGGTTGTGTAGGCAGCTGAAGGCTCAGGCAGGTGACGCCCACAGAAGGACACTGCTGCACAGCATGGCATCACCAGCAGTGCAAGGGCTGCCCTGCAACAAAGTTTTTGCATGGCTGAATTAGAGAGTTTTAAGAAGAGATTATCTGAAGTCTTTCTGATGACTGAATAAAGTCAGTCTGAAGCAGTTTACCAAGACTTAGAGAGCTGTTTATCTTCTCTGAAGGTCCTGAAGGTGCAGAAGGAAGCCATGAGTTTTCCTATTTGTGTGAAATAAAATCTGGATATCTTGAATTTTTACTGTTATTTCACACGTGTTCTATATCCTGTTGTTTATAGCATGTTTTGTACCCCCTGGGGCAGAAGTGTCACCTTTTTTTTTTTTTTTTCCATGTACTTTTACATTTGAAAATTCCAGAAATGACCTTTTTAAGGCTATCTAAACATGCAGTGAACACACATTGAATGTATTAAACACTTAAACATTGTACATGAACTACCATGTAAATTCACGGAAGTTATTTGCCTAAGACCATTCTATTATGTCTGAATTTTATTCCTTCATCATGTTATCCCTTACATTTATATCCTTTACTGTTAACTCCTTGCAGAATTCCTATTTATTATTTAAAGTTATATTAGATGAGCTGTCAGCATTTTCTTCAACTAGGTAATTATTTTCATTCAAGTAAAATTACCATGCTCACAATACTTTTATCAGGATATTATAGATTTTTTTTATTTTTTTTTTTATTAAGGACAAATTATTATCACTTGAAAAGTGTCTCATTTATATGCACAGTAACTTCTTTTTATTTCATTTATAATTGTGTGTGCATACCCATATTAGCATTATAACATATTACAAATTGATAAATGTGGTGCTGTCATGAGATACCACATAAAAATATATTTAATGGCCTTTCCATACAGCAGACAGATACTTTAGCTCATTGCATTTTAGAAGAAGCTGGGTATATTCACTGTGGCTATTATGGTTTGTAATACCTTACACTGCAAGTTTTAAAGTCTATCAGAATTCCCTGTACACAATAGAGCTCCTACCATATGTCAGGTAAATAAAATATATTTTGAAAACTCTCTAAACACCTACTTTTCGACAGTGGTTATTAAGGTTATTTATGGATATATCTATTCTCAGCATGTGGAATTCATAGCCACAGGAAGTAATAGAATAAATATCAGAGCTGCATTTGAAAAGTAGCTGGCTCATTTTATGACTAGAGTAATGTTTGTGGGTGGTACATCCCTTAACATGGCAAGTCTGTGCAGGTACAAGTGCAAGAGCAGATTCATTGCTTGAAGAAGAGCAGAACTTAAAATCTGTCTTGCATTCTTTGCTGAATATCATCTCATTTTTCAACACTCTTTTGAAATGTGACTGCCAGAGACAGTCATCCATAGATATATTTTTAGTACTCGTTAGTGCTCTTCTCTGAATTTATTCCAGATCCATGCTCCTGTTCAGATAGCCCTAGTTCAGTCATGCCTTGACTGTCAGAACTTCTTGCCAGCATATCATGCTGAAAGTGTATGTTCCATGTTCACCTAAATAATTTCTCAGAGAAATGGCTGTGTATGACCCAGCTGCCATGATGATTTAACCTCCTAATGTGAAAATATACATTCATCATCTTAGATCCATTTAAGTGACTTATTAAGTGACTTATTGTTATGGTCTTCATTAGATTTTATTAGCAGTAGTTTTATTAGAGATCATTGCTAAAGATACCAAATACCATTAAGCCAAAACTGAGGCTTACAAGAAACATGCCTTCCCACTTCCAGTTGCTTCAGAAATTCTATTCATCACCCAGATTCTCCTCCATTAGTACAGGTTTTATTGATTTTATATAGTGTTATATACAGGGGTAAATTAAATAAAATAATCCCACAGAAAATCAAATGGTTCAGATTATTCTACTAAATTGCACAGTTGCCTTCTCCAACTGGATTTGCAGTCCCATAAAACTGATGACAAGTCTTAGATCAGTGTAGAGCATTAAACACAGTTAGCCAGATGTAATGTGTTTACACAGTAAGTTTTCTCTTATATGCTCACCCACCCACCCCCAACACATGCCCATATGTACACATACATATTTTTTCAAAAATTTATATCATGGATGGAGGTAAAACATTAATCCTGATAGGCTGTCCATCTGATCTACTACAGCAAATGCAATATTAAAAAAGGGAATGTTCTACTTTTTTCTTTAGGTTTACAATGAAATAAAAAGTCTAACATATAGACTGTAAGTGTCCTGCTAATTGCTTAAAATTACAAACCCCAAATACAGTAAGATCAGCCTGTTATTCCTCCAAACTGCAGCACATACTGAAATGCTAACACCTCATAAGCTAGTCTGTACCTCAAACCACCATCCTCTCTTCAAAGGTTAGCTGAAGCAGATGGACCTTCCTACATATAACCAGAAATATACATTTTTAATGATGTCTCTCCAAGGATCACAGTATGAGACTGAATCCTGATATTTAAAAAATAACTATTACTTGATGCAAATCTGTAGTTTCATAAATTCTCAAAGACAACAAAAGACAAAAATATGTGAATGGGAGAGCAAAGATCACAAAAGCCAACAAATTAATTGTAACTTTAGGCATGTTTTCCTTGTTGTGATAACACCTGTATGAGAAAATGTAGGCATTTAGTGTGAGGCAGCCTCCTTGGGAGCTTCCTGTGTGAGCAGCTGGCCCCAGCAGAATGGCACAGGAGGCATCACCCAAATACGCTCCATCTTGCAGTAGCTCAGTGTTCCAAACAGCACTGGCCAGATGTCTCCTCCATACTCTTTGTGACAAAACTGGAAAGAGTGTACTGCTGGCCACTGAGTCTGAGCTCACAGATGGCCTGTTCACTGGGGTAGAAACTCCATTATCTGCTGTTAGTTGAATAGATCTTTATCTACTCTAGATACACATGCTCTTTTGAGGGGGTATCGAGGCAAAGCTCTTTTTTGCTAAAGTGTCAGTTAGACCATTTAGCTAGAACATTGGACAGCAGTCCTAACATATATATATCTTCCAGTTCCCAGAAGAGCTACCTAACCAATTGCTTGGACAATACCTTAGGGACAACCCCAGATTGATCCTGCTGGGGCTGTGTCAGAAGAAAAAATAAGAAACTGAGTCACTCCATCATGGAGGTGGGGAAGAAGAGTTCCTACTGTTTCATTCTAGCACCCACAGCTGTTTCCGGTGACTGGGATTCATGTAATGTGAGATGAGGGGTAGAATACAGATGTCCCCTTCCCTGAGTGATGACTGTCATGACCAGGATGCTAGCTAGTAAAGCAGTGCTTTCTGGTGGGCTTACTGCTTCTGATGTATTTTAAGAAGGCTTGAATATGCCCAGTGAGCAGGATTATTTGGAAAAGTGCATAGAGCTTAGGGATCACTATATTATGTCATAACTACACTGTTACAGCCTTACTGTTACTTGTGCAAGGTGTATAGGGAATGTCTGTGATTCAAAACATAGGTGATAAATAATATAGATCCTGCAAGACTGGCTGGATACAGCTGGAGATTACTGGCTTTCTGAATAGACTTCCTGAAAATACATGACTCACTCTTTTAAGCACCTAAATGGGCTCTCTGGATCTCATTCATAGCATAATTTGCAAACCTGAATGATTAAATACAAATCCCCCCACCTAAATTAGTATTTAGACAGGTTAATTAGAACTGGAATAGTTCCATTCAGTGTCTCTGCAGCTTTTCTTTTGAGTGGAACAGCAGCTTTGCCTCCTCAAAAAGGCTGGAAAAGTAATTATAGGAGGTATAAAGACAGTGCTCTAGCAGGGCATCCACTCTGACTATGAAGCCCAGATGTTAACGTTTTATTTTAGGCTATAGGATTCAGTCTTAAACCACCCTAAGACATATGCAAATCTGTGAATGATCTTCCCAGTTGCATTCAGGTCTCTTGCAGTCACACATATTTGCAGCACTGAACTCAGGTTCTGATTTCTGAGAGGCAGTAATTTTATAATGGGATTCCTTGCTTAGTTTATTAGTTGGTAGTGACTATCATTTATTATTTGCCTGCACCTGTATTTCTACATTAATGTGTTTTGAAAGAGGAAAAATGAAACATCAGCTCCTGTTCTGTTTCAGAAGATGGGGAAAGATCGTGTTGTTTAAATTTATGTTTCAAATTAAAGTAGCTGAAAAAATTGGACATTATTTATTTATTGTATTTGCTTGAAATTTTTACCTTAAGTAAAATAGCAAGTTTAAAAATGAATTGTCCTATTCATAAGTATCCTAAAGTATGAAGCAGTCATAAATTTTCCATATACAATAGTAACATTTTATTAAAACCACTATCCATAATCTGTAGTTGCAGTCAAAGGAGAAAGTATAGAAGATAAAACATGATGTCAATTTATCTTATTGCTATAAAAAATACAGCTTAAAAAGAAAAAAGTGCCATTACCAGTAGAAAAATCACATTACCCTGTGTATATTTAAAAGAAAATGTCAGTTTTCAAGTATTTCTTATGAATGCAAACAATACCTGTTTCATGTTGAGCAGACTTGCTGAGTATAATACTAAACAAAAGCAGAACAAGACCTGTTGACTAGGCTGAATGCTCTTACCTTCCAGGCTCTGAAGGATTCAAGCAAAATCAAAGGTCTGTGTTTCTTATGTCAGAAAGGGACACATTATCAAGAAACCATACAAGCTATTGAGCTGCCATGGAATAATTTTTCCCACTGATTGTTTTCATGGCAGTGAAAGAACATAATTCATTAATTAGTTCAATAGGAAAAAGCAAAGAATGTGAAATATATCTTCAGTTCCTTTGTTTTCACCTGTAATAGTTCTCAGGAATTAAAGTTTCAGTGACCACAGGTGTGGCTCTTTTCTTTACACAGTTTAATCCAAGGTCAGTGGCTAATAATGTTAATAACATTTGCAATTTTGTCAGTGATGGGACCCCTGACTTGGATGAATAATGAAGACCCTACAGGATTTGGACTGGATTAAACAAAAGAAGAAGGGGAACTTGGAACTGCTGTTATGCAGTGAGAGCTGTATCCTCATTGTCAGAGCTAGTTTTCTTTGTAAGCTTCTGCCCAAGATCTTGGCTCATAGAAATATCTAGATTACTCTTCCAAAAAGCTAGGTGTCATTGGTGACTTGTGCAGAGTTTTAACTGACAGTAGACTATTCTGCTTGATGTCAAGTGTGTGTTATGGCTATTTTGACAAATAGCTGAAGATTTTTGCTCTTAGTGTGGTGCATACTGCATGTGATATTCAGATAGCAAGTGATAGCTTGGGAGTGTGATCTCTCTTTCACATAATGGATCCAGTTTTATTTGATTTTAAGATTCTGCACAGCCAAAATATACACAGAGAGACAGATATGCAGACTGACAAATACATAGATGAATGCATGTTATATGTTTAAATATTCACGAATAAAACTCTTTTCACTGAAACCATTAAGATTGTAGAGAGCTTCCACAGTTGCAGGTGTGTATTTACATACTGAAGGTCATATGTGAGCCAGAAAATTCACAAAAAAATCCCCACAACTACAGCAACAACAATTCTTTCTTCTCTTTCTTTCTTAACCATCTAGTACACCCTCATTCCCTATGCAAGAGTACAGTAACTAGGTGCTTTTGGTTTTGTTAGTTTTGTTAGTAGCTTGGGACGGGTCATGAAAAGAAGTCCATCTTCTATACACCATAAGCAAGGCTCTTTGCTATTAACAAAGTGTCTAAAATCTTGCACAATAAATAGATCATTACTGGTTTAGAGTTTTTCTAGTTATATGGAATATTTCACCACTGTGGATCATGCAATTTAAAAGTCACTACTTGCTTTAATGGGGCACATCCAGAAGGGTCAGGCCAACATTACTGAGTATTCAAATCACCACTTTTCACAATAAATGTCTTGCTTTCTCTGTCTAATACAGCACTATACCAGCAATAGAGATAGCTCTAAGTGAACGAGTTTATCTGCACTGCAGAGTAGCAAAGAGCTTGGCTCATGGAAACAATTCACCTACGCCAGCATTGTGTTGACTGCCCAATGAATACGGTTGTGCGTAACCCCTGGAGAGGAGGATGATGAGTCCAGACAGTGTAGCTACATCAATTCCAGTTCTGAACCTAATTCATACAGAGCCAACCTGGAGATCTCCATGCAGATATATCCAAGGAGTACCACTGCAAGCCTGTGCGTTTGCCTGAAACACAGCTAATAATAGCTATAGCCGACAAGGAGAGCACCTTTTTACTTCAAGATATCCTTTGCCAGTGATCTAGGTCTCTGTGAGTTTGAGATCAAATTGCTATAATATACACTGTGTGGGTCTATAGACTGAAATGGAAGTGGGAGTGACAGCAAAATACAGTTGCCCCATGTAGGTATTTTTTTGTGTTTGTGCAGCACTGATTGCTGGTGACTGCCGATTTGTTTCTGGATGGGGGTCAATAGTAAAGCTCAAGCTGTGTGAGATCCAAGTGCTCCTCTCTGTCATTGTGACATGCTGAACAGTTATGATCAGCTAATGCTCTCATTACTGAGAGGACAGTGTTGCCAGAAGCTCCTGTCCTCATGTCCTTCATGACAGATCCTGGGATTTAAAATTAGTATTTTCTGCCAAGACACCACTGTATGGGCTTTTCAGGTTGCAGAACTAGTCTTTTCACCTCCACATTTAGGTCACAGAAATATTTAAGTTTGTACAAATCCCGTTTGATATATTAAATATTGTATCTTTTAGATAGTATTGGACAGGACAGTGTTCAAAATAAATGATGACAACAATTACATCCAGGTGGCTCAGCCTTGTCATGGCTACTTATTTACATTTTCAAATTGAAAAAGATAAAATAATAATCAAATACAAATCATGTGGGAGGGGACTTCACCACCCTAAGTATGTCCATTTTTCTAGGTTAAATTGACCCACTGATCAAATTCTCATTATGTTCTATGGTCATGGTTAGTGTTTAAGATGGTGCCTATAGCAACCTTATGCTACATTTTCGGGGGTGATTATCTGCATGTGCACAGGCACATATTCATTCAGTTTTGTGGATTTATACCTCAGATGGTATATTTATGCAGTGTTTCTCAAGCTGCTTCCTATCAGTCATCCTAGTTCCTTTGTCAAGTTTTTCTTTTCCTTTGCAAAATTCTGGAGTGATGATGATTTTGGTAGTAAGAAGCTGCTATCACCAGATATACGGGAATACTTCATTATTCAACAATAATCTATATTTAAAAATTATAATGTATGTCAGAGTACAATTTCTGAATTCTCTTGAGTGGACCCAGTTTTATCATCTTTTGATGAAGCATGTACATACTTATGAACAAAGGAAGAATTAATTCAAAAGTAAGAAGTGACAAACTTGTCTCCATACCACTCACCAAATAAACTCACCACCATACCGCTCACCATACCACAGAACCAAAGCTTTGTATTGTCAAATTATACACTAATCTATGTGTGACAGTTTGTTAGTAATTTAAAATAAGCAGCTAGGAATATAAACTACATCTCATTGGGTCTAAGATCACTGATGCAGGGTTGGCCTTAGAGAGAGGAGAGTATGTTATGAAACCCATGATTCTGTGTTGTTCTAAAGATTTTCTAATGTTTCTAATGATTCTCTTATCTGTTGATGCATCATATCAGAAAAAAAAAAAAAAGTGAAACTGATCAGAAATGCTACAGTTTATCATGTTTGTCTCTCTGTTTTATGAGCAGGTGAATATTGTATTCCTTTTATTTACGACCCGAAGATTGAAAGCACAATCTACCTTGCTCAATAACTTCTGTCTATAGTCTTTGCATATTAGTATAGAAAAAAATATATGGGAACATTATGATATCGTATGACAGTTTATGTCCACTTTCTCATTCCTAAATATAAACACAACACAAATTTTCAATAGGTAGATAACTGTGTTGTGTGTATCTGGCATTTAATTTCAAACATCTGACTTTGAAAAATGTCTAACTTTAAATTGTCAATAGAAGATAAAGAATTACCATCTCTGCATCTTTGCTTGAATCTTTACTTTTCCTGCTCAAACTAAGGAAAATCAACTTAGAATGGAAAGGTGGACTCATCTGAACATTCCTGAACACTTCTGATCATTCCTGCTTATCCAGTGCTGTCCAAAGCAAATCACAAAAGACCACCCCCCACCAGGGCATCCCAGGCACACTAAAGATAATATTAACAGTGAGTCCAATAAGTGTGTCTACCACCATTTTTAACATCTTTCCCAGATGAGTCTGATCTAAATTTTGGCTTTCTAGGTAACAGTGCAGCTAACTCACAGTACATTATAGATAATTTATATAAGTCTTTGAGCACTTGGGGATTTCTACATAGGCAGATCTTTGCTGACAGATGACAGTTCTGTTTCCTTATTGGTAACAGAATTGGGCCCCAAAATTCTTGATGCTGAAGTGTTTTTCTGTAGCAGGATCTGAGTAAGAAATTATTTTCGTATATATCAGAAGCTATTTAATAAGTATATAATTCAATTGCCTTTCAAGGTATAATTTGATATCTTAGGATATTTACATATTTCCTGATTTAAATAACTGTTTTATTCCTTCACTAACAGCAAAAACAAATAAGCATTTCAGTTGACTTGCACATTGTCACTGAGTGAGGGCTAAGTAAACTGGTAGTGGAGATACCTAACTGCATGACCTGTATGCAAAATTAACTTGAATGATAAAGAACATTCCTGGAGAACTTCAAATGTTTAGGGCAAATGTGTGAAGTATTGAGGTTTGCTAATTGGAAACTCTATTTACTTAATTAATATACAGCGCCTGTGTGCTAATACAAATGAGAACAGTCAATATGTAGCTAGCAGGCATAAACAAAAGGGGATTACCTACCTGGAAAACACATTTACCTTAATTACAGCACTCAAATTTTGTAAGTCTTTTCCTAATGAAAATGAGAGTGCATTATAAAAAGAACTGAGGTTAGCATATTATTCATGAGATTAAAAAACTTATACTTCTAATACAGTGACTGTATATTTTCATTGCCATATTCTCAATGTAAGAAACATTGTTCAAGAAGTGTTATTAGTACTTTATTGTGTTTAAACTTTAACTTTCATCTAATTTGCTCATATAATTCCCTTAGTGACTCTCAAGGGACAAGAAAGATTGCCCTGTGATTTGTACTAACGATGCTGATAACAGAAAGATCAGTGTTCTAAAAAAGAAACACAAATCCAAATATAGACATCTGCAGCTTGGCAATCAGCAGGAAACACCATGATGTGTACACCAAAAGAAAGTGAAAGTGAGATCTGTTAAGCTAAATGTCACTTTCAGGAACACCACCTTAGGAAGTGTCTTGGCAGCAGCACATAGGTGTTTGTGACAATGAAATGTTTTTTTCCAAAGTTGTTTTTTATGAAAAGCTGTTTCTTCTGAAAGTGACCATGAACTCTGTCAGAGACATGGTATCTCTCCTGCTGTGAACAAATACTGGAGCTGGGAACAAGCTGCCCTGCAGTATTTGTGATTCAGCCTGTCTTCTTATCTGGTTGAAAGAGTGTGTCAAATCTTACAACTACATGTGTTGTCATTCTCTACTCCTTCAAACTAAATGCATTTAACAGCAGTCTTGGTACCAATGAATTACCATGATATGAAAGAAGTGAAAAGTGATACACCTGCCGCTTGAATTTTAAATGAAAATATCATTCCGACACCAGACGAAGCAAGGGCATGAGGCTGAGAGCTGCAGAAGTAGATTGAAGAGAAGCTGTGCAACAGCTTCAGCTGTCACTGTGAAACAAAGAAAATGACTCAACAGTAAAGTTTTTCTTACTGTTAAGCAAGTGTTCTGTATTAGCAGCGTTGGGGCTGCCCTGGGGATTCTCCACCATAAGGGCTCCTGCAAACTAACAAGGGACATCAGTTTACATACACACAAATCATACATATTCATTAGATTTCCTGGAAAGGGGTGTTTTATGATATTGAGTTCCTGAAATTAATTTACATAGTCCAGGCATGCATAGTAAAAATACTGTGAGGGTCTTCAGTGGTTGAGGGAACAAGTAGTCTTCTTCATGGTGTTCACTAGTTGATCGTCTTTCCAGAGCATGGGCTGTGAAGTAGAGTCCAGGTGCCTTCTTCCTAAATTAGGAAAATCATCCTTCCTAGATAGGATCCCTATGTACTTTTGTTCGAGTCCCCCTTCTCTTAGTTTGCCCATTCTAGGAGTTGACCAAGTGCCCATTGAAGGCTTTGAGGCTGCTATCAGTGATTTACATAGGGAGCATTTTACTCTTGTCTAAAGAGTCTCTAAAGAGGCCTAGGGAAACAGTTAAGGAGTCCTTGGGAAACAAACAAAGCAAAACAGAAGCAAAGCTTTCATGCATTACAGTTTAGTGTTAGTCAATTAATCATTTGTTTGAGCCCTTTCAACTGAGGCTACCTGATTTTCAGAAATGCTGCACAATGCCCAAGAATGTCATGAACAAACAGCAGCAGCTGCAGCTTACCTCTGGCCATCCAACACAGTAGTTCTAGAAATGCAAGAGTTCAATAGCTTTTCTTACAACTGCCTAAGGTATATTTGAAAATATGGTCTTTACAAATGCGTATATCTAGGCCCAGCTGATGTTTTTCAAATCCATGCTGTCAATACAGAGTAACTGTGATTGCATTTTGACTGAATAGCAGTAAATATCTTCCCTCTGATCACTGTTTCTCTTTCACAGGCAGCAGAGTTCTTCCATCCCCTTTCTACTTTGAGCATTTGCTTCCCCTTTGTCAGCAATTCATAGCCCCTAATCTTTGTGACGACACAATGGTTTGCTGGCTTCTTGGCAAATCTACTCACTGGAATCCCTTGGGAAAAAAAATAAAAACCAAATTCAGTGGGTGGAAAAAGACAAAACAGGGTTTGTGTAACCACAGCAGTATTATAACCCTTGACAATTTTAGCTGCTTATAACCACATACCCATTAAGTGTTATACAACTACAATTAGATGGGGTTTGGGCTATGACATTGGAGAGGGAAGCTGGATGCGACTTCTTAAATCAGAATTACAGTGTAACATTATGGATAAAAGATAGAGTCATCAAGGAATCCTTGCTGACAATACATCAAAGACAACAGAGAATGTCAATTTTCAAACTGCAGAAAATATTTTGTTGCTAATCATGCTCATTTAGAATCACACAGAAAACCTCCAGGTTTTTATCAGCTCCATGTTTAGTGTGGACTGAAAAACAGGACTGAGTATGATGTTTTTATTCTTTTCCCCTAGAAATAAGGATTAACATAATTCTTACATATTTCTGAAGAACAAAAAATAAACAGAATATATTAAATTTGATATGAATCATATTTCTTCCAATGCAAATCACATACACAGACTCCAAAATCCAGGTTTAATCAGCCAGTTGTATTATAAAATATTTGCTAAGGGATCTTAGGAGCATTCACCACCTCCAGCAGCCCTGGCGCAGGACTCACTCCTGTCGAGCTGCTGGAACCCAAACAGGTGCCCTGGGGACCTGGGATCTCTGCACGGGCTGAGGGGCACAGCTGCTGCTTTCACACTTGCAGGTTTATCCAGTAGGGAAGCTGAGCAAGTGTCCCAGAGACACGCACAGGACTCGGGCACATCCAGCTACACAGAGAGGGTGCTGTCTTCAACTGCACCTACATATAGGACTGACATAAGAGAGCCCCGTCCCCTCCTCCTCTTGGACTGTCAAAAACAGGAGGTCACACACATGACACACTCTTACCCCATGGGTCCACGACTCACTGGCTGGTCCAGCTCAGTGCTTGGTGCAAACAGACACACACACACATAAACTCATCCTATGGGCACTCCACACCCACAGGTCACCCCAGATACCCAGGCAAACCCTCCACCCACCTGATACTCTTATCCAGACCCAGGGCCTCCTCCTCACCAGTGAGTCCAGCTTGAAGTTTACTGGTGAATGACATACACACCCCCCACGCACACCAGGACTGGGATAGATACAGACACACACCACCCTCA
>NW_020799097.1:25106772-25122002 GCF_003259725.1 Athene cunicularia | reverse complement strand
TTCCCTTCCCTTCCCTTCCCTTCCCTTCCCTTCCCTTCCCTTCCCTTCCCTTCCCTCTGTATACAGGGTAAAGCATAACCTTTATCCTCTTACTTTGTTGAAGATGTAGGTTTTCTCATTTGGGATTATCTACCTCCTCTTCTGTGTCAGTGCACCTGGAGTGTCCAATGTAGGTCATTGTCAGCTGAGCACCACTGGCTTCAGAATGTAATATTGTCTGTGATTGCATCAGCAAGACCAGGAGAAGGGCTTAATGCTACCAGCTGCTGCCAGCCACAGTAAACATGTATAATTGAAACTGCATTCCAGCAGCAAGGAATTCTTCCCAAAAAGAGAGACCCTTGTTCAAATGGCAGCTACAGGATTACAGAGCTGTGTTTATTGCCAAGCTTTGCAATGCAAATCTTTATTGCAAAGATTTTCAGTGGCATCAACCTCTGTTTGAATCAAATCATTGATAGCCTTGTCTCACAAGATCTTTAAATGAGAGTTAGTCCATAATTGGTTCACCCATCAGTGCGAACTTTTCACTCACTTGAAAATTACCACTGGCTTATATTAGTTTATTGCTGCTTTCTCAGAAAACAAGATAATTATTGTATGCAGGTGTTCATTAAGCAAGGAGCTGCACATGAGATTTAATTTATTTGCATTTTGGTGCCTGATACCCAAAGACCACCTCCCAAGATTATATGAGGGTTTTACTCTCACTCATGTTTCCTCTCTACTAGTGGCCTGTTGCTGCTTCTGGCTGAAGACTCTGACCACTCAAGAGCTGCCAGCAGAAGGTATCATGTGAATTCTCCTTAATCTGCTTTTGGCAGTTAGTCAGTTTAGATTAAACCACTTTCATTAGGTTAAGTTAACCTGACTGATTTTGCCTGAAGAGGATGAGGGAGATTTGCACCATCCTTCTTCTGGAAGAGCTGTGGGAAGAGTGACCCCTGGCAGAGTGACTGAGAGTTGCAAAGGTTTCATGGGCTACAGCTGTTTGGGCTACATCATGCTTGTTAGTATGCTCCCTGGCAGTTTTGGCCTGGGCCAACCAACCAGAAGAGCAGAGCTTGGAAATACTGTAGGTCAATAAGCAGTAAGGCCAAGACCATCTTTGCAGGATGATGGAGAGAAGGGTTTAACTTTGTAAGTATGACCATTGCTGTATGTCCTGGCTTGACTGAGTGGCAGGGGTTTTTGGTAGCAGGAGAGGGGGATACAGCAGTGGTCCCCTGTGAGAAGCTTCTCAAAGCTCCCCCAGCTCCCAGTTGGACCCAGCTTTGCACCAAAGCCAAGCCAATTAGCTGCGCCTCTGCCATAACATATTTAAGAAGGGAAATCTGGGAGCAGCTGTGGGAGTTCTGAGGAGGACTCACAAGGATATGTCCGTGCGAACACCGAGGTCAGTGGAAGAAGGGAGGAGGAAGGTGGGGAGGTGTGCCAGCCCAGGGGGGGTGGGGGGGTGGGGTTGGGGCCCACGCTGACCAGGTGACTGCACCCAAAGAAGGATCCAGGAGCGCATGGGAAGAAGGCCCTGCTGTTGTAGTTTGGTGCTGGGAAGATTGCAACACACGGGGGTGACCCACACGCCTGTGGGAGTGATTCATGTTGGAGAAAGTTTGTGGAGGACTGTCTCCTGTTAGAGAGGGACCGCACTGGAACGGAGCAGTAATGCTAGAAGTTCTGCCTCCACTGTGGTGGAAAAAGCAACAGGACTGACTGCACCCCTCCAATCCCTGCCTCCTGTCCTCTATCGGGGAGGAGGTAGAGATACGAGAAGCAAAGCTGAGCCCGGGAAGAAGGGAGGGATGTGGGAAGGTGTTTTCAAGATGTGGTAATTCTTCTTACTGTCCTACTCTGTCTGTTAACTGTTGTTGTTAGTGTCTGTATTAGATTTTTGTTCTTTTTTCCTACCCCTAACAAACCTGTCTTTTGCCTGTGCCTTAAAGCATGAGCTCATCCCTCTCTGTCTTTATCTCGTTTTTGGGCCTCTTGCTTCTCTCCTTCTCAGGGAGGAAGCGGGGAGTGAGCGACTGTGCGGTGCTCAGTTGCCCTTTAAGTTCAAACCACAGCACCATGCCAGTTGCCCTCAAGTCGATGGGGAGGATTCACATGGCATAAGAGAGAAACTGAACTCAGTACATAAGTGGCCAGGTTCCCCAGGATGCTCTGTATCCACCCTGGAAATCTCAGCTGTCCTAGGCACCTGGGTAACAGTCTGTCTTTCACTTGACTAAGTGGGAAGTTGAAAGACATCACCTAGTTTAAGGAATTTCTGTGTGTAAAATTAAGTTTTGTGAGAGTTCTTTCCTGTCCACATCCCATCCACATTCTTGTATGAACAAGCTACACGTTACTTGAATATCTCAAAGAATGGTCATCTTGGATGATAGTCATCTGGATATGGTCCTGGGCAACTAATTCTAGATGACCCTGTTAAGAAAAGAGTTTGAACTAGATGACCTCCAGAGGTTCCTTCCAACCTCAACTATTCTGTGATTCTGTGATACTTAGCCTAATAATGTAAATGAGTGTAGTAGGAGAGAGCATCTGCTCCCCCAAGGCCATGTGTTCAACGACTTTGTCAAATTCGATGATAAGGAGAACAGGGAAACCCAAAATCCAGCTACCAGGAAGGACTGGCATGAATGACGTGAGTGAGGGGCTCCGTGCTAGTGGCTGCAACATGACCACGAGTCACAGCTGATGTGCCAGCTGATGAGGGTGGTGTGTGTCTGTATCTATCCCAGTCCTGGTGTGCGTGGGGGGTGTGTATGTCATTCACCAGTAAACTTCAAGCTGGACTCACTGGTGAGGAGGAGGCCCTGGGTCTGGATAAGAGTATCAGGTGGGTGGAGGGTTTGCCTGGGTATCTGGGGTGACCTGTGGGTGTGGAGTGCCCATAGGATGAGTTTATGTGTGTGTGTGTCTGTTTGCACCAAGCACTGAGCTGGACCAGCCAGTGAGTCGTGGACCCATGGGGTAAGAGTGTGTCATGTGTGTGACCTCCTGTTTTTGACAGTCCAAGAGGAGGAGGGGACGGGGCTCTCTTATGTCAGTCCTATATGTAGGTGCAGTTGAAGACAGCACCCTCTCTGTGTAGCTGGATGTGCCCGAGTCCTGTGCGTGTCTCTGGGACACTTGCTCAGCTTCCCTACTGGATAAACCTGCAAGTGTGAAAGCAGCAGCTGTGCCCCTCAGCCCGTGCAGAGATCCCAGGTCCCCAGGGCACCTGTTTGGGTTCCAGCAGCTCGACAGGAGTGAGTCCTGCGCCAGGGCTGCTGGAGGTGGTGAATGCTCCTAAGATCCCTTAGCAAATATTTTATAATACAACTGGCTGATTAAACCTGGATTTTGGAGTCTGTGTATGTGATTTGCATTGGAAGAAATATGATTCATATCAAATTTAATATATTCTGTTTATTTTTTGTTCTTCAGAAATATGTAAGAATTATGTTAATCCTTATTTCTAGGGGAAAATAATAAAAACATCATACTCAGTCCTGTTTTTCAGTCCACACTAAACATGGAGCTGATAAAAACCTGGAGGTTTTCTGTGTGATTCTAAATGAGCATGATTAGCAACAAAATATTTTCTGCAGTTTGAAAATTGACATTCTCTGTTGTCTTTGAGAGATATATTGAAAATCATTACAAGTCCTCTTCAATTGTTCAATAGTTTTCTCAAGTTGCTAAAATTTGCTTCACCCTTGAGCTGCTTCCTGCTCATTGCTGTCTACTTTCCATGCTATCAAAACCTATGCACCTTCACAAATGTTCATGATAGTGCTCTGCCTTTCTGGCGTTTGTGCATATCATGGCAAATTATATTCTTATAATCCCCTGCCCTCAGTCTTATATTAAATCCAAATATTTTGTCCCTTGAAAACTAAGGCTGAGGCTTATCAGATGATCTTCGTAATTAGAAACGAAGCCCATCATAGAAAGACCATTACTGTCTCATTTGGATTTGCTATGTCAGATGATGAGTTAAAATTACAGTAAAACGGCTAATTTGCAGTGCATAAACATGATACACAGAAACTAAATTTGATGCATTTTAAGATCCTTTTGTTTACAGAAATAAAGCCTCTGCTAAAGGGATTGATCTGGCTCTTGGCATAAACTCTCAATTTTCTTGATGGTCGTGAATCCCCTTAATCCTTTGCATTCTTTCTAAATGATTTTGCAGTACACATTCACTTTCTTTCCATTAAATGAGCTGTTTACACAAGTTGTTGATATGGATATACTTTTTAATTTACTTTTAAGTAATTTATATTTGTTTTGATCATTCAGAGCCAGGCCAGAACTTCATAACTTCCACAAATCAAATTGGAATTTATTTAATATAGATTACAGTTCTTCCTTGTAAATCTTTAGGAATACTCAGTACTTGTTAATGTTTGGAAACTACTTTAAGTGTTAAGTACTTAAGATAATTCACTGCTTTCCCTCATACAGGTGGAGAGGAATATAAAAATTTTCAGTGCAGAAATCTTGTCCCCTTGGAAGTCCAAATAAATTGTAATTTTACAGTATTGTGGCTGTGCCTGCAGGTCATATAACTGAGTGTATTTGACAACCAAATTGCAAAAATACAAATGTCCCCATAGCTTGAAATAGATTTAAGAGACAGCTTGTACAGAAGTGAACAAAAGGTCCAACCCCATTCACATTCCCCACTCCAGTGTGTACCAGTTGTCAAGCCATATTTTTGGATCCCCCCAGGATGTGGATAGTCCATTGGTGACAGTAGCTGAAGCAAGGCTTGGAAGCATTACTGCAGAGTTGGAGAAATTGGGAGCAAATAAGCAACCCCTGAGCTGTGGAGATGAGACAATCTGCTTGCTTCCTCCTACAGATAGGTTCTGGACACAGGGAATGGTGTCAGAGGTGCAAGGGGGAGGATGGAGCACTCCATCCACTATCTCACAGTAGGTGAAAAACCCCTGTTAGAGCAGATTGACAAACTCCATGTAGTTATGGACCAAATGGAAAGTCCTTGATAACTAGAATGTGGCCAGTAGCTCCCTGTACAGTTTGGGAATGGAAAAGTGAGCAGCTTCTCAACAAGTGGGATTTGTGCTCCAGTTTTGATTTTAAAGGCCCAACTCACTTTTGACAGACATCCAGAGCACAAAGGAGACTTTGGTTCACTTACTACTGCAAAGACAGAGCAAGGAAGTGCCATCACAAAATGTCCTTGATGCAGGCAGCAAAGACTTTCTCTTCTCCATTTTGTCTTTCTTTGTACTGCCTGTATTTAGCTTTTCCAAACTGACTGCTGCATTTACAGATGACTAGGAATGAGCTTGAGGCCCTGCTATCTCTTAAAGTACTGGAATGTAATAATATCCTACAACAGGTGTTCTCCATGCTATCCTGCTAGAGCACTGCTTGTCAAATAATGGCTTTAGGCTATGATGTTTCAAATTTTTGCCTTGGGTTAGTGGCACATCAGGAAACTGCAGATGGAGAACAATGCAGTGCACTTTGCATTTGCAAAGCCTTACTTGTGCACTCTTTTATTTTAAGGGAATTTCTTACAGGGAGAGCCTGGTGTTTAGCTTCTGGTCTTAGAGAACCAATTTGGAGGACCTTTGGAGTTGACAGGAGACACCTCAAGTGAAACTCAGGAATTCAGGGTCTGTCTGTTTGAAATCCTTGTGTTTTCAGGATAAGAATCCTAAACTTCCATTGCAGTAAACAAGCAGTGTCTGTCAAAAGGCTTACTGGCACTAAGATGGCCTCCATGGGGGACTGCACATTGTTGATGGAACAGAAATTAGGGAAAAAAAAAAGCTACTCCAGCCACTGTTAACCAGAATGCTATAAATTGTAGTATACATTGGTGTGAAGGTAGCACAAAAAGTTCTTTGATAAGTGTTATGCAATGTTTCATTTCTGCTGCTATGCAGTAGGCCATAAACAATATAAACATAAACCAGTCTGTATCATTTGGTGCATGGACTTAGATGGACCTAGATGTGGATGAGAAAGACCAGAATGCTGTCCCTAGTGGCAAAGAAAATGTACAAGATATGACTTTATTTTAAAAGTACATCCTTTTGCACAAACAAATGGACACACGTGTTGAAAATAAAAAGAAGATAAAATAGGTGTTAGCTGTGGGGAATTGTACCTTTACAGCACTCTGGCAATAATCATTTTGGACTGCTGATTTAAGTCATTGGATGAAGTAAATTCAACAAGATTTGATGCTGTGTGACTCCTGATCACATTTCTGCTGACTCGGTTTTACCATCTGAAATCATGCATAAAATAGAATCCATTTTGATAATGTAAAACTTGATTTATGATTTAGAGAGGAGATGATTTGAATGGGGCAGGGAACAAGATAAATCAAAGTTTTGGAGCAGTTTAAGAAAGGGGAAAATTTATAACATGAAGGCAAATAAGCAAAAATGAAAATTCTGTGAAAGGAAACCACATGAAGGAGAGAGGTTATCCTAACAAAGATGTGGTCACCATGCAAATGCATACTTTGACGGACAGAAAAAGAGTACAGAAATGTATTTTAATAGTGAACTACATAAAGAAATTTGTGAGTTGCTATTTACCCAATCTATCACTTTTATTGTATTGATATTGAGAGACATCCACAGAATGCTCATCTTGGTAAAAAAATCAAGAGATCTGAAGGGGAATCTGAAGAACCTAAATAACTTGTAGTTGTCAAATACTATTTCTGGACAGTACATTTATGGGGTTTTATTGCCTGTAAATGGTAGGCAGAGGAGAACCTTGAATCTTAAACAGACTGGAAGAAGTGGCATGAGATTGTTTAGATAGTTGTGCAGAAGTTTGGGTCAATGCAGTGTTGGTCATTTCATCAGGGGCACCAAAGGAAGCAGATCTCCGACTCTTGACTCTCAGGGATTACTACACAGCAAATGAGTTGTCTCCTCTGAACATTCTATATTGCTTTTGATATGATGGAGCATTAGAAGGCAAAAAAAAGAAGAAAAAAGTAGTCATTTCAGGATGGCTATTGCTCAGTGTGAAATGGGGTTGCCACACAGAATAACATCACATGTTAGGAGAACTCAGAGAACATAACTCTGAGACAGGTCATTACACAACATGTCATCATACAAGAGGTTGTTGTCAAATGTGTTAATGACTTGGAGGTTGTCTTTAGATGACAGGATGTCAGCTTCTTTGGAACATTCCTCTTGTGTTTTCTTCTTACATAGTTTGTTTTAACGGATTGTTTCTGTGGAAATTAAAATCAAATATTCTAGGGCCCTTGTGGGATGAATGTTGATATTTGTTTTCCTTTTTAACCAAGTCACACCCTTGTTGTTTCCTCAAGATAATTTTAAATTTCGATTTTTCAAAAATGCTATTTTATGTTTATTTTCACATGCTTGTTTTCTCCTGTCCAATGCAATTTTGTTTATAACTTATCATTCTATGTGCCTAATAGGACTAAATATGAGAAGACAAACAACAACATTATTATCCACACTAATCACATTTAGAAATGTTCATTTTTCTTACTGACTCTTTGAAGCAAGCCATTTCCTGATTTTTAAGGCTGGCAGAATCCAGAGTTTAAGGTGTTTATCAGTCACAGCACTCCTTCTTATGCCAATAGGCTGTTTCTCTGATCATTTGCTAGAAGTTTCAAAATATCAGGGAAAACAGCCCAGAGGTATTTTGGTTGGATCACAATGCAGATTTAAAAATATCTTAGCTTCTTGCTTATTGGTGGCACTTTACTTCAAGCAAGACACTTATGCTGGCAAAGACAGTCAGCTACATTATGCCTATGTTTTGCTTACAGTGAAATTAAGAGAATATTTCTATTGTTTCTCATAATTTAATGTTATCAGGCAGACTTTCAGAACAGTCTGGCTGCAGAACTGCAGGGGTGACACCAAAGGATCTATGTTTTAAAAAAAATAAACAGACATTTGTCAGTGAGCAAGATTATCTCTTAACTAGTTTCTGCTAAGAGTACGAATGCTGTCTTTTCTACTGTTGTATTGCTATAAGTGTACAACGTACTTTACACAGCATTACTAGTGGTAAGGAGTCAGCCCTTACTAGAAGAGCTATAGTGAAGGCCAGCTGTAAAGAAGCACATCCAAGTGTTTAAAAGACTACTGAAAGAAGAAAACAGTTTTTCAGTGGAAGTCTGAGCTGCTAGTCTGAACACTGTGCCCTGGCAGCCAAAAGGGCAAACCTCATCCTGGGGTGCATCAAACACAGCATAACTGGCCGGACAAAAGATCTGATTATCCTGCTGTATTCAGCAGTGGAGTGGCCTCACCTTGCCTACTGTGTGCAGTTCTGGGCCTCACAATATAAGAAGGATGTGAAGGTCCTTAACTGTATCCGGAGGGTAACAAAGCTGGTGAAAAGTCTAGAAGGCATGTCCTGTGAAGAGAGGCTCAGGATTTTGGGCTTGTCTAGATGGTGACTTCATTGATCTCTGCAGCTTCCTGAGGAGGGGAAGTGGAAAGGGAGTTGCTGATGTCTTCTCCCCAGTACCCAGTGACAGGATGTGTGAGAATGGTCCAATGCTGCACAGGGGGAGATTTAAACTGGATATTAGGAATCATTTATTTACCAAGAGGGTGGTCAGACACTGGAAAAGTCTTCCTAGAGACATGGTCCATGCCCCAAGCCTGTCAGTGTTTAAGAGACATTTGGACCATGTCCTTAATAATTTAACTTTTGGTCAGCCCTGAACTGGTCAAGCAGTTGGAGTAGATTGTAGATGTAGGTCCCTTCCAACTGAAATCTTCTGTTCTGTTCTGCTCTCTTTTGTTATTATTCTTATTTCTATTCTATTCTATTCTATTCTATTCTATTCTATTCTATTCTATTCTATTCTATTCTATTCTATTCTATTCTATTCTATTCTATTCTATTCTATTTATTTTGTCATGTAATATGAAAAATAAACATCCATCAAATCTGTCTGTCCTGAAACTTATTTTCTCAAATTATTCCTCACTGTTACAATTGAATGTATAGTTATTGTTATTACTAATGTTAATAATTCCTGTATGCAGTTATTTTATCCACATTCAAGCATAGTCACAAGAATATCCAATACTAAACTCTTGATAGAAAAAAAATTATTCTATGGATTAGATTATATTACAAATTAAAACACAAAATACAGTCTATAATGTGACTGTGAGGTAATTATTTTTGACTGTCTAAACTGATGTAAATAGATCTTCCAAAGAGTTGGTCTCTGCATTACTTTCCTAAAGTGTGCTTTCTGCCAGTCATAGGACAGGAAGGCAACTCATGTCCTATATAGCTGAAGATCAGGAAACCCATTTTTTCCATGCTGGTTTTAGAGACCAAATCAGGCAAGATTTTTATAACCAATTCCTACATAAAAGTTTTCCCCTTCTCCATGGGTGAAGCGCTAAGGCTTGGACAACTGGCCCAAGCCAGAGTTGACCTATAGATGAATCCTGTATATTTTATAACTGCTAACCATTGTGCTAGTAGGTGTTATACTAAATTATAACAATCCGCCTATTCTGATGTAAAAGGTGGAGGTATTGAAGTCTGAGAAACAGGCCCTGAGCCAAACCGCTAACTCAGTATGTAATCATTAGTGAAATACACATAGAATATGTAGCTTAAACATCATAAAACATGTGTATCTTGAATATATCCTTATCTTTCTTTGTGTGTGGGCAAGATAACAGGGACACAGAGACAGTTGTCTGGCCTTGTGATCTGATGTGAGACCTTGAGCATAATCCCATCAGATAAGCAGGGAAACTCCCTCAGCTTCTCCCTTGAGCCCTGGCCAGGCTCTGGGGGAATCTAATGTGAGACTGACACCAGATATTTCCACTCAAAACAAAGGTGCCAGCTATTCTGGCTTGCTGATTTTTGGGGATATAAGGCTGGACCCGCTCACAGCGACTCTGGCAGCCTCACCTGTGGGTGGACGCCCCGCGTAGGATTTCCCCCTTGCCGGGACAGGCTCTGCAAACCCTCGCTGTAACCGGGGCTGCCCGGCCACTGCGGGGCTGGGTGATGGGAACGTGTGCGAGTGGTGAGGGATCTTTCTTAATCACTATTCCCTCTCTCAGATAGTAATGATTTGATGCATTACCCTGTATTTTCCTATTTGTTTAAGTGCACTATTCTGTCTTTTCTTACTGTATGTTTTCTGTATTATTCTGTAATATTATTTAGTTATTTCTAGTAAAATACACCTGCTCTTTTCACTCTGGTGTCTGAGTTTAATTGGTATCCTTAATCAGCAAAACAATGGGTAATATTTGAAAAAGCATCTGGGGACTTTTATAGTGCTAATTACTTAATAGAGATTATCTTCTGTCACGTATATTTAAAATCCTCCCATCAAATACTTATATTTGTAAAGTACTGATTATACTTTTATTTCTGTTGCTTGTACTTCTTTTTAAAAGGAGCAATTGGTGATTGCTTTTTGGAATTGGAATTTGGAATTGGAATTTTGGAATTGGAATTTGGAAGGATCAGTAAAGTAAATCTAATTTGAGATATTACACAATGACTATTCTTCCTGTCCACAGAAAAAAAATAAAATCATTTGACTCCAGAGTTGGGCTTCTAACTTATCTTCAAGTACATTTTACAGACTGCTCAGAAGAGAACTTAGGTGAAGAACTATAAAGAAATACTGTTGTGCATAAACACTTATAAATTAAAAATTATTTGCTTTAATTTCCCTGAAGTTTTTTTAATGCATTTTCATGGAAAAGCTTGAACTTCCAGGAAAGCCAATAGAGAGGTTTCTGTAAAGATTATTTTCCCTGTTTCATTCAATTACATGAGATTTTCCCACATTATAACAATGTTTATGGTACTTCAGTTTAATCTTATTTTACCATATGTAAAATATTTTGTGTTGCGAGATAGTATCTCTTTCTTTTAGATACTTGTCTTTAATAGCAGCTGAGGATGTATTAGCCTGAGGAAAGGATATTTTATTAGGCACTGAGCTGCCTCTTTCACTGTCATTTTTGCTCCCAAAGGACTGGTCTTGAATGCAGTGAGTATTCCCAAATTGGATTATGAAATGATGGCTTCCACTCTAAGCATTTGTTTTATGAATCCAATTTAATTCCACATTGGGGCAAAAATTCTAAATCTGCTGTAGATGCAAGCTGGGTGTTTGAATCACAGTGGAATGAATATGGTTGTCTCCCAGTAGAGATTAATCTGCTTTTGCTCTTCCTAAAGGTTGATAAGATCCCTGGCTGGTGAAGATAAAGATAATCCTTGTCATGCTCTAAGGGTCATCTTCTCTTTTATATCTCCTTTTACCCAGAACAAAACAGAAAAGTCCTGGTGATCTTGCAATGTTTGACTCTACAGTGAGTATAAGAATGACATCATAAAGTGATTTTTTATCTAGAAAGATTTTAATGTAAACCTGAGAAAGAATATCAGGTGTACTGTAGTATAATGCTGTATTCTAACAGACAAAGAAATTTCCGACTTGTGCAACTCCAGTCCGTTCCTGGAGGTTGTCTAAAATGTCCACTGTGCCCCATTGCCTGAAGATTTCCCTTAGCCCTAGAACTTAAAAACTCTTTGATCAATCTTTCTACATGTTTGTGTTATTTATATTTTACTTCATGCATTATGAGGTCAGTTGCACCAGTAAAACAACTTCAAGGACTTAGCAATGCAGAGACATAATTTCAGGGGATAGGGGAAGGAGAGAACTTGCAGGGATTATGCTTTAAGAAGTGTGATACCCCCAGCTGCATATGGAAGCATGCTCACAGTATCCTATGGCTTGTGATAACTTTATACACCTCACCTGACACAGATGTGTCATGTGTGAATAAAACTCAGGTAAGATACTCAAAATGCAGTCTCAACAAATAAAGGCCTTTGTAAACAGGACACATAAAAAGAGGGAACCAGACTAAGGCAAGATGTCTAGAGAAATGCCAGAAGTCTAAAATTAAGGCAGGGCTAAAATAGTATTGGGCGTTAAGAGAATCAGAAAATCGGTGGGAGGAACACACTCAAGAGAACACCCTAACAGTAGGGCAAAATTGGTTTACAAATGGCAGAGCAGGAAAACTGATGCAAGGGTGAAAGTAAGTTATGCTAAACAAGTGCTGTTAAACAAACTGGCTTTGTGGGATCCTTTCTAAGAGCCACTGGGATGGTGACAACCATGACTACAAATTTAACTTTTTTATAGGAGCAAACATCCTCCCAGAACTTCTGCAAGAATTCAAGCTTCACAAAGAGGATTATAATTATGAGGGAGCCTGTTAAAAGGAAATTAAAGGAGCACCTGGGCTGGGGAGTTACCAGTGAAATACAATGGTGTACTATGCTGGGACCTATGCCGTTCAGTGTACTCATTTGTCTGGAAAAGAAGATAGAAAATGAGGTGGCAGGTTTCCTGATACGTTAACATTTTTGTGGGTATTAAAATTCAAAGCCAGCTGAAGAGAGTTAGGGAAAAGTCTCATGATACTGAGTGGTTAGGTGATAAAGCGGTGGATGAAATCCAGTGTTGATAAATGCAAAGTAATGCACCTGGAGAAAAACAAGCCTAAGTATGTATACACAGTGATAGCTTCTAAATTAGCTATCTAAAAATGACTCAGAGGAGAAATCGTTGTTATGGATAATTCTATGAAAACACCTCACAACATAGTGTTCTGTACCAGACAAATAAGCAAGCTAGGAATTATTAATAAAGGATAGAGAACAAATCAGGAAACATCATTATGTTGTGTACATTTACAGTGCATCCAAATCCTGAAGACTGTGTGCAGATCTGGTTGTTCTCATCACCACCTTTTAAAAAAAAGATATAGTAGAACTAAGCAAAGGTTCAGAGAAGGACCAGAGTTATGTTCAAAGCTATTGAATGGATCAGGATTCTTCAACTTTGAGGTGACTGAGTCATAGAAAATGGAAAAAAATCCACCAAGAAAACAATAAATGGCATTGAGAATAAGAATAAGGAACAACTATTACAGTTTCTTGTAATACGGAAGGGACCTTGAATAAGTTGGTGGGCAATGGGTTGCAAACAAGCTACTGCAAGAGCCTTTAATGTTATTGCCACAGGATAGTCTCGTCCATCTTAATGGAGAAGGTATAAGTTAATTAAGACTAATTCAGAGATTAAAGGTTATTAAGCATAAAATGCAAACACAATCACTGGCTCAGGACGCCCCTTAAGGTTCTAGAAACAGGGAGTGTCTAGTGTCATGCTTATTTTCTCATTATTTCATGTATCCTTAATGAATACAATCACAGAGTCATTCAGGGTGGAAGGAACCTCGGGACATGTCTCACCCAACCTCCTGCTCAAAGCAGGGCCAACTATGGGGTCAAACCAGGTTGCTCAGTGCTTTGAAAAAACTCCAGGGATACAGCCAGCACAACCTGTCTGGGCAACCTATTCTACTGCTGGGCTGCTCTTATAGTGAAAATGTTTTTCCTTGTAGTTTGTCTGAACTTCTCTTGTTTTGATTTATGCCCTTGGCCTCTCATCCTCCCACCGTGCACCAATGTGACAATCTTGACTCTATCTCCTCCTTCCTGTAGGCACTAGGGGATGCAGTTAGGTCCCTCTGAAGCTATCTCTTCTCCAGACTGAACAAGCCCAGCTCCTTCAACCTCATTTCAAAGGGCAAGTGATCTGTCCCCAACCATCTTGGTGACCTCTCCAGCAGAACTCACTCCAGTGAAATGGTGTTTTTTTAGAGGGACTTTTCATGTGTTCCAGGAAGCCAGTTCCTATATTCTTAGATTATTCACCATGACTAACTACATTTTTCTTTATTCTCTATGTGATCATACCTCCTGCTCCAAGTATCTCCCTGATTGTTTGTGCCAGACATGTGCTCGTATCAGAATGTATACTAAGGGTGAAAATTATCCTTATATATTTCATAACTTCAGATATGGGCCATAGATACCTTCCTTTTACTCCATAAAGAACATATGGCATATTATATAAATGATTAATATTTAATCATAGATCACCTTACATTTTATGGCCACAGTCAAACATCTATCTACAGAATTGTACAGACAGTATTATGAATCAGATTAAATATGTAATTACTATGTTAAATAAAACAGCAATTCCTCTGAAGTAATAATGTCTCTGGGTGAAGTTTGGGAGAAGATTGGGTTGTCTATAACACACAAGAATAGACTAGCTAGCAGCTAGAATTACAACTACCTCATACTGTAGTCGTACAGAAAAACTGTACTATACTCTAGTGAAGGGAAATAGAAACATGATCTTTTATGATAGTCACAGGTAATTACTGAAAATGTGATTATTTTCTCTTACTACACAGCAAATACACTATGTGCAAAATGCCGTGCAAAATGTCATGCAAAAGAGAAGTCTCAACCAAATACATTTTATTGCTATTTTCCACCTCTGTGAATACTACTAATAATGTACACTGTATGTCATGGTAGGTCTGTTGGTTCAAATAATTTGTCAGTCTGACCTCACAAGAATAGGAAATCACATTATGGTGACTAATGAAAGAAATTCAGTATGGGTGCATAAAGTTTGTAATGGTTTGGGCTCAGAGGGCAACTGAGCACTGTGTAGCCCTTTTCGCCCCCCAGCACTGAGAAGGTGAAAATAAGCAGACACCACTCACTACCCCTGGAACCCTAGCACTGAGAAGGAGAGAAGCAAGAGGCCCAAGAACTTGAGATAAGGACAGAGAGGGATGATCTCACCCTTTAAGGCACAGGCAAAAAACAGGTTTGTTAGGGGTAGGAAAAAAAGAGCATAAATTTAATACAGACACTAACAACAACAGTTAACAGACAGAGTAGGACAATAAGAAGAATTACCACATCTTGAAAACACCTTCCCACATCCCTCCCTTCTTCCTGGGCTCAGCTTTGCTTCTCGTATCTCTACCTCCTCCCCGCCAGAGGACAGGAGGCAGGGACTGGGGGGATGCAGTCAGTCCTGTTGCTTTTTCCACCACAGTGGAGGCAGAACTTCTAGCATTACTCTCCATTCCAGTGCGGTCCCTCTCTAACAGGAGACAGTCCTCCACAAACTTTCTCCAACATGAATCACTCCCACAGGCGTGTGGGTCACCCCCATGTGTTGCAATCTTCCCAGCACCAAACTACAACAGCAGGGCCTTCTTCCCATGCGCTCCTGGATCCTTCTTTGGGTGCAGTCACCTGGTCAGCATGGGTCCCCCCTACCC
>NW_020799097.1:25097895-25106722 GCF_003259725.1 Athene cunicularia | reverse complement strand
CCCCCCCCCCAGGCTGCAAATCAGTATCTACTCGGCTGTAGACCTCCAAGGGCAGCAGAGGGGGGCAGCCCTGCAATCTCACTATGGGATACAGTGGATTCTCTGCTCTGGCACACCTCCCCACCTTCCTCCTCCCTTCTTCCACTGACCTCGGTGTTCGCACGGACATATCCTTGTGAGTCCTCCTCAGAACTCCCACAGCTGCTCCCAGATTTCCCTTCTTAAATATGTTATGGCAGAGGTGCAGCTAATTGGCTTGGCTTTGGTGCAAAGCTGGGTCCAACTGGGAGCTGGGGGAGCTTTGAGAAGCTTCTCACAGGGGACCACTGCTGTATCCCCCTCGCCTGCTACCAAAAACAACCCCGCCACTCACTCAAGCCAGGACAAGGTTCTGCATCTCAGAGAGTTTATTTTTAATGATATTTTAAAGTAAGCTTAACAGTGGTGAAAGTTGCTGTCTTAGAAAAAGGATGGAGCATAGGTGTTGCGTGGCCAGTTTCTGGGCCCATGTCACAGCTTTAGCTGTATCCAGGGATGACAACTCCATTAGTGGACAGGTAAGAGTCGTGTACTCATGCAATCATTGTTTCCCATTGGGTAAAGGGTTTTTTTTTTTTGTCTTATGTAATGCACCGATAAGGGTAAAGTTCATACTTTTATGCAGTACAAAGTCATGTGCTCTCTGTACTTCATGGTCTGATGTCACAGCAAGTTGATCTGGACCTTCTCACCCTTAAACAGTTGTGTGAGGAGCAGGGAGAAGGGAAAAGGCTGGGGGATCATGCTTTGGTCAGATATTGTGCCACCTTGTAGGATATTAAAGCCTGGAATAAAGGTAATTCTTATCTCATTACTCAAGATGCTCTGGGGTCATCTCTTGCTACCCTACCCACCAAGAACTAAAGCAGAAAAACTTGAGGTGCTGTTAATAGACCTGGTAAGGTTAGTAACAGGGTTAACATTAGCTATGGTGTCTAAAATAAGTAATTATGTCCCAAAGGAAAACAAAGATCTCTTGTGGCTGTGCATACAGTCTAACAAAGTTCTTGTGCAATTGTTTCTGCTAGCACAGATGCACAGTCTTTGAAAAAACCAAAACAAAACAAAACAACTAAAACCTAGGTGAGATTTGAATAGGCAAAGTGACTAACAGCACATGCAGATATTTATTCCCTGCTGTATGGCTGAGATGGAGTTATCTTTCCCCATAACTTTCCCCATAGCAGCCCTCATAGTGCTGTGCTTTGTATTGGTAGCTAGAAACCTTTCTAGCTACCAATACAAAGCAGAGCAGTACTGAGCACTGCTGTCATCAGGGCTTTCTCTCCAAATCCACATCCCCTCCAAAGACCAGTAGGCTGGGAGTAGGCAAGAGTTTGGGAAAGGACATAGATAGGACAGCCAGCCCATGGTAACCAAAGGGATATTCCATACCATATGATGCAGTGCTCAGCAATAAAAGCTAGGGGAGGCAACATTTGTTAAGGCATTTGTCTTCTGGAGCAACTGTCACACGTACTTCTGAAGTGCAGGACATCACCTGCTGATGGAATGTAGAGAAAAATCTTTTATTGTTGTTTTGTTTTGTTTGTGGGTTTTGGTTCTTTTTTCCTAAAAAAAAACCCATTTTGTTTTCCTTTGCTTTTGTGTGGCCTTTGCTCATCCTTTATTAAACTGCCTTTATCTCAACCCAGAAGTTTTTTCATCTTATTTTCATCCCCCCTGTCCTCTTGAAGAGGAGGATTGATAGAGTGGCTTGTTGGGCACCTGGTAGTCAACGAAGGTCAACCAGCCACAAAAGCCATAGTGCAGGGGGACCAGGACATTCCATTTAAGGTCATACTGCTCATGGCAGATGCTGTTTGCTCCTGCACGGTGAAGAGAGGCAGCTGGTGCAACGAGGTCAGGGAGCTGTTGCCCATTGCAGACCCAGGGAATGCACCCATTGGTGACTGCTGGCAGCAGCATTTGGTGGCTGATGGCCTGCTCCCCATCCCTTCAGCCATGACACAGGATGGTGTGGGCTGGGGGCCTGTGGCATGTAGCTGGATTCTTGCAGCAGCTGCAGGAGTTGAACCAGCAGCAGTGGGCTGCGGAGACCCACCAGCTGCTGTGCTGGAAGGAGTCTGAGCTCCACGAGGTACAGGAGTTGTTGCAGTGGCACTGGCAAGGAGATGGTGAGGCCCAACAGGAGCTTCAGGGCTTTCCACCGCAAGCTCCAGGATGTCCTCAACAGGCTCTGTTGGGAAACAAATGGCTACCAACCTGCATACATCTGCCACCTCTGTAATGAGCTGCAGCTGTGGAGGACACTCTTCATAAAGTACATCCTAGTGCACCTTGAGGGTGAGCTGCCCCTCCAGGACCTGGTCCAAAGACCCTCCTGGATACCAGGGCTAATAGAAGATGCAAAGCTTCTGCTCCCCTGATGGAAATGGACCCTGGCAGTGGCCAGCTGCCAGACTGAGCCTTAGTCTGCCCAGTTGGCACTGTGGGAGTGACCTCCCAAAAGCTACAGCACTGGGCAGCAGACAACATACAAGCCTGTAATAGATGCTCTGCTCCAGGTGCCAGAGTGTGCAGGGGAAGACATGGTGCTTCCTGGTAGCGCATGAAGCTGGCTGCTGCAGCCAAACACCCAACTGCAGCATGCCCTGGAAGACCTGGAGAGGCAACATGGTGCTCTTGAGATGCAGAACTGCCTCCTGAGAAAGGGAAGCTCTCCAGAAGCATGCAGAGAGGCTCCAGTAGAAAAATGCTAAGCTATCTGCCCTCACTGAGCAGCTGAAAGAAAGATGCAGGCATCTGCAGAAAACCACTGAGCACCACCACCACCCATCCAAAGCTCCACTGAGAAACTGTCTGTGAAATTGTTTCCTCAGCAGAGGGCAGGAGAAATAAGAGAGCCTGCTGGAGCTTTGCTTGCACAGGATACTGGCTTTAGGCCCAACTGGCTGCAGAAGGAGGGTGCGTGTTATCTGAGCACCCTAAGCCAAAGGTGTGAGGAGTTACAGGTGCAGTTTATGGAGATGATGAATGAAATCACCAGAATGGCTGAAGAAAATTCTTGACTCCCTGGGCAGATGTGCTGGGCAGAAAAGGTTCAAGCTCAAAATGCCATCAATAAAAATGTCTCTCAGCTGGGAGCACAAGGAGGACCCTGTGTTACAACTTTTGAGTCCTTATAAGCAATCTTAGAACTACACATAGTGAGGCCTTACTTCTCAGGAAGTCACTGGACATCACCTGCTGATGGGAAGTAGAGAATAAATATTTTTGTTTTCCTTTACTTCTGTGTGTAGCCTTTGCTTCTCTTTATTAAACTGAATTTTCTTTATTAAATATCCACCCATGAGCTCTTTTTTAAAATCTTATTTTCTTCTCCCCTATCCTGCTGAGGAGGGGAGTGAGAGAGATGCTTAGTGGGCACCTGACAGCCAGCCAAGGTCAACCCACTGCATCTCTGCTTCTGCTGGATATGAGAAGAGAGCAGCACAGGTTGAATTTTCAACTCATTCTATAGTTGCTTTGCTTTCTTTTCCCTTGTTTGGGGCAGAGGTGGTGCTGACTTGAAGAACTTTACTGTAATTGAACCAGGATAGACAATTAGACTCTGGGAATGTGCCTGTGTTAAGTCTGAGCACCAACAAGAGCTGAAGCTTGCTGAGCCAGCTGATGCTGCTAGTCCTCCTGTCAAGCTACAGCTGAAGGTTGCCCCACTGCTCTCAGTGAAGTACCAATCTTTGGTCATCTGCTACTGAACTGTAATGAGTTTGATTCCACCTGTGCCCAGTACATTTAAAATACTGGCAGCAGAACTTGGACCTGTGTGTGGGAAGCATCAGGCACCAGAGCTCTAGCTGAGACACCTCAGCACTGTCATCATCGCAAGCCTTCCTCAGAAAGGTTTAGACCTATGTTTGGCCAGTGGGAAAAACATATCTCAGGTACCTCCCAAGGCATCCCCTTTCTAATATGGGAGTAACAGAAGGAATGAGATGCTTTTAAATTAAAAGGAAAATAGCCTGCGAGTTTTGGAACTGTAGAAACAGGTTCAAAGGAAATTAATTGTAGAGTCAAAGCTCACTGAATCTAGGTGAGGATTTATGGTACTGTTTTAATAAATAAATTAGTCCAAACAGGTATGCAAATTTAGTCTTGGACCATGAAAATACTTTTGTTTGTTATTTTTAAGGCATTTTTGAATGTGGGACAAATACAACATACCATTCTATCATGAACACTTACCTTAACTTGTCTTTCCTTTTCATAAATAGGTTTTGTATTAGGTGGGGTCCTGAAATCTTGATACAGAAAGCATGACATATGACAGGTATTGTGTTAAAAGCACAAAGAGAAAAAGTTCCAACTGAAATTACATTATTTAGCCTTCAATCTAGACTTTCCTATACTGTTCTACATTGTGGCCATCATATTCTGCTACATCTCCATATGCTCTGAGTATGCTGCTTGTATGCTTCATTCAAGTTTCATGGCTGCTTATTTGGAAAAGAATGCTGAGAATAATTAAGATCTTAATAATTCCATAAAGAAATTAAAATTTGGAGAAGTTCAGAAAGCAGAATTTACAATTTGATTGGATACTCTGGCCTGTCAGAATTCAGGCCTCTTCCCAAACAGGACAAAAAGTCCACTTTTCTTGGGAATGGAAATTCCAGCTCCTTTGATTTTAGAATCAGATCTGACATTGCTGAAACATTTTCCTTCAATGTTGAAAATTTATTTAATGGTATTTTAAAATAGAGTATTATTAAATATAATTTATGATGAATACAATACAGGATGAATATTATCATATGAAAGAAAAAACCATGAAACTTTAAAGCAGGTAACTAATTTTAACTTTTATTTGATTTGATTATTTTTATTACACTTGAGTGAAGCTGATTAAATCCCATGAGCTTTCCAGTCACTTACATGGTACTCTACTGTGGAAATGGTTCTGTACAAACATTTTAGTCAGCTCTAATCACTGAAATTTACCTCTCTTTCTGCATTACAATCTAGGGAAATGACCTTATTTTTCTTTTTCTTTTGACAGTCCTGAAACAGCTGACAGCAGAAATGACAAAGGTACCAACAGAAAAGTTATTTTTTTCCTCTTCATTTTGATGTTATGGATCAATGTCCATTCCACTAGCAGCCTCCAAACCATAGATCACATAGCGCGTGACTTCCAAGTCAACAAGAGACATTTACAGGTTAGCAAATGTGTTCATTTCCCCCTTCGGCAATTCAGTGGGGATTCTAGGCATCTAATTCAGAGAAGCACATATGGTAAATACTTAATGGAATATAAATCTTGAGAGCACACCTTGAAATTAAATGAGATTTTCAGTGGGACTCACATTCCTGTTTTACAAAAGTCCTTTTGAGAATTGTATCCATTGTAAGCATCTGACAGTTACTTATGATCTTGGGCATACATATACTCAAGCATTTAACCTATTCCATCTGTGTTAACTTTAGTTTTATATCAGGATACCAATGTTAACAGCTCGCTGACCTACAGAAATAATTACATTGCCTTTATTCTTCCTATATTTTATTACCTGACCTTATGACAGACATCAGGATATGTATGAAGATGTCTTTTTATTATTTCTGCAACATTATTGTATTTAAAAAAAAATATTTTGAAAGGTACTATGCTGTATTTACATTCTCATTAATACCACTGAGCCACAAGGGGTGAATTTTAGAAAATAATTTTTATGGATTTACCTTAACCATGCAACATGTTTCAGGTTTTATATTTCTGTAATATATTCTAAAAATACATTGTCTCCAGGGTGTCTGAAAGTTTTAGAGGCTGGAAAGTGGCAAAAGGCCCTTTGATCTTATAGGTTTAAATTACTTCAGTCAGGGGAACTACTCAGGCTGAAATGGTTAAAAAATAGATTCTGAACCAGTGGAGGCTAATAGCAGAGTGAAGATGGTTTTCCTTTCTTATATTGGAGTGGTGTGAAATAGGAGCAAAACTTCATTCAGTTGTAATCTCTTTTAGCTAGCATACCTTCTGAGACTTGTCAGAACTCAGGAGGGCACAAAGTCCAAACTTTCAGGCAGCTGCTCTCTCCTCAGATGTCAGTGCTGGATGAAGTAATTGCTGCTCCCCATGCTGTTTGCTACTGTCATGTTCCTGGAAGTTGCTGCCCCCACAATTTTGCAGCAGAGTGGTTAATGTGAAGGTTTCCTAATATGACTCTGGCAAAACCAGCTGGGTTAGCTATAGAGCTTGTTCTGGTTTTGTTGTTTGGTTTTGGTTGTTTTTTTTGTTTTGTTTTGTTTTTCCTGTTGTTTTAAATTATATCAGAGATGTGTGCTTCCTTAATAGAAATCTATAATGGAAAATGTCTGGTTCTCAATTACACTTTGTTTCAACTATTGAGAAAGATAAAGCATCAAGGAATCTTTAGACAATAAAAAATCACTCTATTGCATTTAATGGGTATGCATTAAAACCATCTCCTCATAGGTCATCAAACAAGTATAATGCTATGATGTGGCATATAAATGTCTGGGGATAATCTACCATGTATTGATGATCTAGACGAGGGGATCGAGTGCACCCTCAGTCAGTTTGCAGATGACACCAAGTTGGGTGGGAGTGTTGATCTGCTCGAGGGCAGGGAGGCTCTGCAGAGAGACCTGGACAGGCTGGAGCCATGGGCTGAGGCCAACTGGAGGAGTTTCCATAAGGCCAAATGCCGGGGGCTGCCCTTGGGCCACAACAACCCCCAGCAGCGCTACAGGCTTGGGGAGGAGTGGCTGGAGAGCTGCCAGTCAGAGAGGGACCTGGGGGTGTTGATTGACAGCCGGATGAACAGGAGCCAGCAGTGTGCCCAGGGGGCCAAGAAGGCCAATGGCATCCTGGCTTGTGTCAGCAATAGCGTGGCCAGCAGGGACAGGGAAGGGATATGACCCCTGTACTGGGCACTGCTGAGGCCGCCCCTCGATTCCTGTGTTCAGTTTTGGGCCCCTCACTCCAAAAAGGACATTGAATGACTCGAGCGTGTCCAGAGAAGGGCAACGGAGCTGGTGCAGGGTCTGGAGCACAGGTCGTACGGGGAGCGGCTGAGGGAACTGGGGGTGTTTAGTCTGGAGAAGAGGAGGCTGAGGGGAGACCTCATCGCCCTCTACAGCTACCTGAGAGGAGGTTGCAGAGAGCTGGGCATGAGATGATTCTGTGAAATGATTAGACCTCCATTTTTTCACCAGCTTCATGAGATGAATCACATCCGGTAAAACATGTGAGTATAACATGATACCAGAATATTTTCCAAGTCTTCCCAGGGCAAACCCAGGCAAGTCATTATGAAGAATTAGGGAAGACCATAGTTTTGACCTATTGTGTATTCTTGCTTTGCACCCTCATCAGGCTTAGCTACTGGGAAACAGCATCCTTAAATGTATCTTTCCATTATCCTCATTCTATGGATAAACAATTAAATTCTCTTTCTGAAATAAATGTGAGCTTACATTGTTAGCTACACACAAAATAAATAAGCTCATCCAGATTTTTTCTGAAATGCTCATTTTTTCTTGGTACTCAAGCTAAATATAAATGAACACGTGTTCTCTGGCCTGGAGTAATCAGGTGAAAGCTTGGAGAAAGTGGAGAAAGGAATGCTGAAGAACAGGTTCAAATCAGAGAATACAAAACAATAAGTACATTTGTCTAATACATAAGTGTTATCATTAGTTGGCTGCTGTTTTGGGACATATCTGTGTCTTTGTAACACTTTCTCACTCAGTTACATTTTGAGAAATATTCCATAATTAAATATTTATTGATACTTTCCTCCAGAAAGAGTCAAATTAGATAAATTAGCATTTGTATTAAAATCAGTATCACTGAACAATTCCCAGCAAAATATATCTCTAATTAATTCAGTTACAAGTCAGGACAAAATAAACATTCCATGTTTGTAACAGCAGTGTTTCTTCACCACCTAAACGAGAAATTTTTATGAGAAATTACTTTTTTCCTAAATTCCAATGTTTTGGTTTGGGTTTTTTATGTATATTTTTTGATTGTGCAAACACATGCCTTTTCAAATTATAGTCCTTTTAACTCCTCACTTACTCCCAGGGGAGGGTCACTTTCTAAGGCAGTAGTAGGATCATATCAGAACAGCAGAAGTAACACATATGGTTCACAAACCTATATCATCTGCCACTGTTTAACTTCTGATGTTCCGGTTTACTAGAAGTCGTAATATAATACTTTATCTTGGTTTTTTTGATCATAGTTAAACTAGTGTTGGTAGCTACACTGAGACTGACTTTGTGTTTCTTTCAGTGCCTGACTTAAAAAAGGCCAGAAAAATGACTGTTAATTAGCTCTGTTGCTTTATTTAATAAGTTGCCTTGATCAGTTTCCAAGACCTTTCCTAATCTTTCTACCCAGGAATTATTCTTCTTTTTAATTTTCTTGAAGAATATTTTTTTAAATTAAATTATATTTCTTTTTAGAAAACATTTTAGACTTCTAGTTAAATTCCTTGCATTCTGTGCTTGTTTAATGGTGGATTGATTTTTAACAAAGCTAAACTTATTTTTCAAATAGAGGTCTACCACAGTAATTCCTTAGGTTCATGTGATCTAATTTCATGTGAGAATATATTCTTAGCTTCACTGTCACATTTTCACACTGAATTTCAGGAGGAGAACATTCTTAAAAATGAGATGTCTAATATAACAATTTTGCCACACTACCCCTCCTATTGTTTTCAATTTAATAGCTATTTGTAACATATATATATATATATATATATATTTTTTTTTTTTTTTTTTTTTTTTT
>NW_020799097.1:25076469-25097845 GCF_003259725.1 Athene cunicularia | reverse complement strand
TTTTTTTTTTTTTTTTTTTTCCTTTTCCCTCCAGTTGAGTTTCTCATGATTTAAATGAGAAGTTTCACAAGCAACTGGAGAACTGAAACCATAATGGAGAAAACATTTTTTTTGATGTTAATGAACATGGAAGAGGGATTTATTGTCTGCACTGCTTATTAATCAACTGGTTTACAGTATGAACAGTATCAAAAATTAATGTCACACCCTTGACTATGTTGGGGTGATGGCAATTTTAATGAGTTCATGTTCTGACATCAACTATTTTTTTCTTTATTTCTTACCTTTTTGTCATTTAAATATAATTGGCTAGAGAGGGAGTCAAGTTAGTCAGTGGAATATCATGATATCATCTTTCTTCCTAATTTGGAGAATAGTAGTCAATTGCAAATAGGTATAATGTGCTTTAATTCAAATGTTGTCCCTTTCAGGGTCTTCATGATGAATAGGAAAGCTGGAAGGGCTAATCCCAGTATCAATTTATGCCTGGTCAGTGTATACACTGTGTGGTATCAGTTGTTTTTTTCCAATGAAGGCAGTTATTTTACCTGTAACAGACTTTCACATAGTTTTCTCATGTTTTTCTCATGGCTGAAACACAAGCTGATTTTAACTAACCATTTGGCAACAAGTTATTTTGAAGTTATAAATAGCTCTTTATATAGGAATATGCCCAGCTCCTCTGCAACTGTTTTATGAGAAGACTTCTGTCTTTTGAAGATAATATTGATTTTTAGGTGACATGTTGAAGCTTCTTGTATGGCTGTGATTCTTTTTTTTCATGACTCTTTACTAAATGGATCTTACCCCGTTATTTGTTTGGTACATACTTAGGCACCACAAGAGAGAGAACAATATAAAAATATGTACAGATATAAACTATGTGAACAATTAACAGCAAAAAAATCAAATTCTAAATCTACTATAGGTCTAAAATTGCCTTGAATAATAATTTATTTTATGAAACACTCATATCAGCTATTAATACAGCAATCAGTTCTATGCTTATTCTTTAATCATGGATGTTTGCATTTTTTTCTATAGTTTGAATAATGGTATGTTAAATCATATTTTTATTTAGACATTCTAGCTTCCTGGAAGTTATAGCTAATGCCAGACATGATTTATCACTCACCTCTACCATGTCACCTTCCAGCTGTACACTAAATCATCTCCACTGACTTAAGTTAACCTTCCAAACCTCAGCACAGCTTCAAATGTAAATGTATATACTTTTATATACATACATATATAAAATTGTGTATACATATTTATGTATAATATATATATGCATACATGTATACATGCATTTTCATATCTATGTGCAAAAGTGTAATATAATACACACCAAAGTAATATTTAATCTTTATTAAGATTACCAAATGAAGCAAGAAAAAATAAGGAAATCCAAATTTAGGTAGCTCTGCAACTGACATTTTGCCTTAAAGCAATCTTTAAGAGTCAGATCGTTCAGTTTTCTGCCCAGAGGAGAATTATCTCATCTGGTATGCTTGATGCTCTCAGTGAATGGCTGTTTCATTTTTTGTATTTCTCTCAGGGCTTGTTTACTACATAATAGTAAAATCTCGCTCTAACAGTAGTTACTAATTTGTTCAGGAACCATTCTGTGACACACATTATTAGATTGTTCAGACATCAGTTGTATTATTTTCACAAAATATCTCCACAGTGAAACGCTGACATTATCCCATTTTAGAAGTACTGAACTGAAGCATGGTGATATTGATCCCAATGATTATCCACTAATTTTAGCAGATCCACTTTGTGTTATCTCTTTGCTCACTTTTCAGTGTTCTGAGTATTCTGCTGCATTTCTCCTGCTCAGGGCATGCTGTGCCTCCTGCTGACTGAATGCACTCAAAACTTCAGCAAATGAGCACCCAAATCTCAAGCTGAAAAAAACAAACACGTGGGTTGAAATTAATTTCAGTTTATTTAATGTTAAGGCATCTAATCTAAACTAGCTGTCTAAGCTGCTTCTTTCTCCAGTTAACGGAGTGACAGGCAGCTCAAGAAAGCCATTGCCTCCATCAGTTAGAAAAGAACTTCAGAACAGAATGAACTGCCTTCTGGAGGTGCTTCTCTGCACTGGCAGAAAAAAATCTGCCTTGCTTGTAGACTAGGGCTAGGTAAGATGAAACTCTTTGGGAGGGCAAAGGCAGAGATCTAAAATTTAGATATTTGGTCTAGATTAGTTCGCTGTAATCACGAGTGATAAGAACTTCCAGGGAGTGATTCATGCCAAAGTGCTCCTAAAAGGGATTTGAAGAATCACCCTCTAGAAATGCCTGTCTCCCGTCATTGACTGCAGACACTTTAGACACCTAAATTTAAGGAAGATGAATCAAATATTTATTGATTTCCTTTGATAACTGTGGCTGCAGTGATTTGTTTATCATGCAGGAATTCTGACAAAGAAGTAAAATGCATTTCTTCCTAGCGCTATACATCTTGGAGAACAACTTTCCTCATTCTTATTCTACATTCTTATTCAGTCAACCTTCATTGTGCCAGTTATTAAATTCAAAAGCTTATGCCTCCAACTACAATTTAAGTATGTGCATGTTTGTACAATTTCCTGGGCTTCTGAAAAACAGGGTTTGGAGGAGGTGTTTTTTTTTGTTTGTTTGTTTTTTGTTTTTTGTTTTTTTTTTTTTAAATCAATTATTGGGTACTGTAATCATAGAATCATAGCATGGTTAGGGTTGGAGGGACCTTAAAGATCATGTAGTTCCATGCCCTCTGTCATGTCAGGGACACCTTCCTCTAGACCAGGCCTAAAGCCCCATCCATGTAATGCTCTGTGAAGTGTGAAGAACATGGCCCGAAGAGCTACACCTCACAGGCAGGTGTAAGAGAAGGCAACGGTGACTGAAAAAAACCTCAGGAGCCCTTACTGTTTAATCCTGGCATAGATTAAGTAAATTTCTTCACTGGTATTTCATACATATTTGTAACTCTATTGCCTACTTTGTATGTTGTAACTAACAACTTCTACTTGCATTTGACCTGACTTACATTAAGGATGATTTCAAAGTATTTGGACAAAATCAAGAGACAGATTCTCACAGAGGGTGGTAATTTATGAATCAATGAATCTACTACTTCAACTTAATCTAAGCCTATTCTGCAGGGTATTACATGTATAACAGAAAATGCTGCAGGAGACGTTTCAGAGACTATACAGAGCGCTGGTATCAGAAAAGTCAGAAATAAAAACGGCTAATAGTTCTCTTTGATATATGCAGGAAATATTCAGGAGAATTTTTGAATCAAAATGATTCCACCAGGGAACCTGTCACATGGGCATGACTGTGAGTACAGCTATGGCTCCACAATGTGTCCCATTTGCCTTATCCACCTAGAGCAGAATGTAAGCGTTTATATGACAAAAGTGAAGTGCTACCCCTTTTCTACTGTATGTATATATGACAACCTTATCCTGTTCTAGTTAAGTGTCTCCTACATTGATTTCAATCACAAATTTATTAAACATCGCACTTTTATTAAATTATCTACAGGAGAGTCCCATGTTAACAGCTTCCTAGACAACATTCAATGGCTGGAGTTTGCCAGCAGTCTCTCTTTTAAAGGTAGAAATAAATTTATTTTATATTACTGAAACATGAGGGTCTAATGCCTAAAACAGTGCTACCACTCAGAGAGACATTTTCCATATATACGTGTTAACTTAGGTCTTCAGTTACTGTTGACTCACTTCTCTTTCCATAGTTCCTTGATCCTGGCCAGCCCACTCCCACACTCTGCTGGAACACCTCACATCAGTCCAGCTTCATTGCTCACCCCTCCTGGTGTCCCCACCTTGCCCCAGTGTCTCTTGTCACTCAGCTTCCTTTCCCACCACCAACAGCTTCTTGTCTTCTCTTTTATTCCTTGTTATCTGCTCATTCCCTCCAGACTGGTTCAAAATGACCAAAAATGTTGCAAGAGGTAAAAAAAATACAAGTCACTTTGAAGTAGACACCTGCCATGTGAAATTTCACTCTAAAAACTTTACTCAAGTGGAAACAAGGGAGAGATCTGTGAAATGTGCTTAAATAATACTCTTCCATACGGCCTTGTCTACCCTACAGAACATGAATAATCATGTAGGTTATGTGTAATGCTAGCCACACTTTACCAAAGAGTTTGTAAAAGGACCAGCATTTCTGAAATGGTTTCTTATCAGCTGCTATGCCCAGACGGAATCACTGATTATTTGAATATTTGGTACTGGTATTTGGATAAATGATCAGCTGCAACTGTAAGAGATTTTAGCATTATCTTGATTAATGTTTATGCTATTATTATTAAAGGGTTTTCTAATGCTTTTTTCACCAAATCATTCCATTGTGCACACCATTGTACTCCTTTTGTTTCTGGTCATATTATCACTATCCTCAGTTCCTTCCAGTTTTGCTGCACTGTCCCAAATTACATGGGGTTTTCTCACGGTTCATATAATGTTTATGCCTAATAACAATTAATCACTTGCTTTTTTTCTTCTCTAGCTGCTAGAAATTTTCTCTCAAAATTAAAATTATCATAGACACTGGATCTAGCAGAATTCCATCCTGACTCAGTAACTGCTTTCCAGTACATAAAGCTTATCACAACAAAACCATCTATTTTCTTGGAATTCTACAGTAGGAACTCTACAGTACCAGAAAAGGGACCTTCTTCATTTCCAACATTTTAAGTGTAGAAGAGTGTTTACATAATTTTAGAGGTTTATTTGGCTCCCTCTACCCTGTACCCTGTGAAAATTTAGATACATGGAAAGTAAGGCTTTAAAAGTAGGGGGATAGAAAAACTAGCAACAATGATATTTTTAAAAGCTCTCTGAAATGATTTTTTTTTTTTTTTTTTTTTTTTTTTTTTTTTTTACTTCTATGGAGTGTGGCATTTTCAGAGTGCAGAATGATAAACAATTTTATCAGGTGTCAGCCAGCATAGCCTTCTTCACTTGTACAGTGGAATAAAGCCACCTGAACTCATGTCTGCAGGAAATTTGGACTACCTTTCCCATTTAACATGTACATATTTAAATTTTTTACTTGTAGAATTAAAAATAAAGAAGAAATAAACTTTAGCAGCTCGTTTCATACCAGCAAAATATAGCCCCCATAGTTTTAAACTGCTTTTTCCTAGCTACTCAAAATAAATAAGATGATTTTTATGATCTCTACTTCTTAAGCTGAATTGTCCAGTGTGCTTTCAATGCTCATATCTCTGAAAAACACGTGACAGCTGAAGAAACAGTCACAAAGACTTTGAAAAATAATGCCTGAGAAAACACTTTTACAAATCTTGAACTTTACAGATATTATAGCATTATAACATGAAATGAATAAATACTCTAAGGCAGCAAAAGCAAATTTTAGTTTCCTGAATCCCCCTGCATCACAGTGGGTGAACAGTAGTAGCTGTGAAGCCCCATTCCCGTGTGAGCACTGGATGATGTGTACCTTTGCTTGGACATAGACAGAAGAAAGAAGGAGTTATGTGAAGAAACCAATTAGCAGATATAAACATAGAACAATTTCCTTCCCGTTCTAATGTTCCAGCCTACCTCCTTCTTCTAGGAGCAGAGATAAAAGAAGATGACATTCAAAACTATGAGGATTTGAAAGCGATAAGGAAAGCTGGTTTTCTTAATTTAATTTTTGACACACAGGCCATGTCCTGATATAATCCCCTTCTGGACCTTGTAATTAGATATTTTTTTCCTATGAATAGTCAGATGTAGTCAGAAACCAAATGGTCCCTGGCAAGATAGTGAAGGAGAGTCCTGTTGACTCTTGAGAGACTCCTCTCTGGGTTGACTAGCATGGAGAGAAGAGTAGTAACCCCGTCTTGGGACTGGTTTCCTCTCAGCAATGAAAATACCTGGGTTTGCCAGCAGTCTCTCTTTTTAAGGTAGAAATAAATTTATTTTATACTACTGAAATGCAAAGATCAACAATGAAGGTACAGAGTAAGGAAACAGTAACATGCTTTAAATATTTACTATCTCCAACAAGAAATGTCCAATGACACTGATTTGGCTTTGCAGTGGTATCTGTATGTCTTCATTCAGCAATTTTTTCCAGATGTTTATAAGACCCTGCCACAAAATATTCGAATTGTAAAACCAGGGATGTATTGCACCAAACTCTGTGACATGTGCAGTGGAAGAAGAGAAGGCCCATCTTAAATCAAGGCTTGTGCCAAAGAAATGATTTTGTCTTTTCATATAATCTCAACTGTAAATAAGCCTCTTTATAGAATCTGAATGTATATTTTTCTCACAGCAAGATACATAAAGATTTGCTTCAATTTATGAATCCATGTATATAAGCATTTTGTGACATGAAGCTTCCTAACTATTCTGTATAATAACTTAGAAACAAAAAAACCTCTACTTATAGCTTGTGATTAGTTCTTGATAAGGAGTAGAAAAGATAGCATATCTCAGCATACTGAGGCTGATAACACTGTGGGACACAGTTTGCTGAAATCTAGGGATGTTAAGAAAAAGCAAGCAATAAACCAACAGAAGTAAATGAGAAGTAAAAAAAGTTTGTCCAAACCACAAAGAATTTAAACCAGAAAAAAAACAGACAAAACCAGAGAGATAAGGGAAGACTTTTCTCTACATCACCAAAGCCTTTTTCAACTGAGTCTCAAACGTTTCTGATGTATTTTCCTCATACAACTTTAATGCCTATTTCTTGTCCAAAGTGAGTTCCCAAGTCAAGGCTGCTTTGTTCAGAAAATCCTTGCATCAACCTTCAGATGAACAAATCAGAAATATGTTATTTCACGTGTCAGTAAAATTTCTGATTGGAAATGCAGAGCCTACAAGCAAAAGCTTGTAGGTATCCCAGGTATGTGGGACACAAGCATGAAGATTATTTCCTCACACAATTCATTCTGTACTGCAAGCCTCATGATTTTGTTCTGTGTTTCATAACTGCCACGAATTTTCAAAAGCCCCAACCTCAGGAGTCTTTCTGTCTGCAAACCTCAGCTTTTCTTAAAGTGCATTTTACAAACAAGTTCTAGTCATCAGAACTGCAGGGGAAAAAGCAACAACAAAGGCTAAAAAATGCTAGAGAAAACGTTCAGCATTCAAAAAACTATATGGTAAATGGCGTGTTCACAAAGTACTTGTATTATTTCATGAATTTATGTTCATAGTAAGATTTTGAAAATGTTCTTTGGACACATCAAAGGTTTTCTTTACTGAGAGTACGGATGGAGAGTTTTTAAGTGTTTGCGTGATTTAGAGAAATCTTGGCATAAAGCCATCAGGTACACATTGACTATGTGACATACGTGTACAATTATCCCAGTCACTGAAAGGAGAAATTTTTAAATTTCTCTTCAAACTTTTTTCTCTGTAGGGAAAGATTATGAGAATTAATTAGTTTATAGCACTATCCTTTTGCTAGAATTGGGAGCTCAGAATAGAAATGCATCATTTCCACATCAGTCTGAGAGAGATAGACATAAACACATTCTTTGACAGTGTCCGTCTCCCTTTGTATTCTGTCCCTTAATAAAGTTTGCTTCTCTGCTGTCTTTCATGATTTTGCCTGTATAGCCGTTAGCTCCACATTCTCCTCTCCCCAGGGACTGTGCTTTAATTTGGTGATAGCAATCACTGTGTGTAGACATTAAGATTTTTTTGTCATTTTTCTGAACTTCATCACAAGATGATTTTCTATTAGAAAAGCAAAGTCTCTGCTTCCCAGGCAATTGCAGCCAAACTCAGAACACTGCTTGAGGCAGAAAGTGGATATAAAACAGTTCCTGCTCTTTTGTCCTTGAAATGCTTAGGGGACAAAGTGACACAAAAAACAATGAATGCCCTACCTGTTCATGTGTATGACAGGAGTTTGGCTTAGATAACAGATAAATGCTCTGGTCTCAGTCTCAAGTGAACGTTGTCAAATTAACAAGAGCCACTATATCAGCTGTCAGCTTAGTCTTTGTTCCAGCAAATGACAGATATGAGCAGCTACTCATATTTTTTTCACACCCCAAGAGCATGTGATGACATGGTGTTCATACACAATGAGATGCCATGTACCACTGGGAATAGTTTCCTCTGTACAAAACCTGTCACAGCCATGAGAAGTCATTACTGATGTGGCTACAGTTGTATGAACAGAATATGGGTGCCCTGGGAGCTGAGCACAGCTTGAGAGAAACCCATGTGAGAAAAAGATACTACTCTGTTTTCTCATTATGACACTTAATACACCTCACTTGCAAGAATATGTTTTGGGTGGTGGAGAAAATGGAAGTCCTGACCACTTTGGTCATTAAAGAAACTGTGATACTTTTTATAAAGTGACTTTACAAAGAATAGAAATTTGTGGCCTTGTGTTCTGAGAAAATCCATTTGGAAAAATTATATCCTCCCTAGCAAAATTACTCCTGTAGTTTTAATTGCCCATAACATCCTGCTTTATTTCTACTCTTAATTATTCTCTATTGCTCTTGAACACTGCTAACTTCCATATTCTCATTCAGAAGTATACATGTTTCACTGGTGGGTGAAGTGATTGCCATATATTAAGGGGATTTATCATGTCTTTCTTCAGTAGATTAAAGAATCCATTAAAATCTAATATTTTCTCCCTGGGAAGATACTTACAAACTATAATTAAGTCACCTTTCAATCTTTTTTTTTTTTTTCTTTTTTTTTTATAAGATACATTGATTCCTTTAAGTCTCTTGGTGAGGCTTTTTCTTCAGCTCTTGAATAATTGTAATAGCTCTTTTCTGTATGCTTTCAGATTTCCCAGTATCTTTTTTTAAAAGAAGAAATACAACAGAAACATGTCTACATTTTATGAAGTCAACTTTAGCTGTTGTAACAGAACTATAACTAACTATAACTATAACTATAACTATAACTAACTATAACTATAACTATAACTAACTATAAATATATATATATATATATATATAGTTTTCTGAAGTTAGTCCCAGCATAGACTGATAGAGTCATTCCTCAAATCCCAGTCCAAACTTTAGCTTTTTCTGCCACTGTGTTGCATGGAGGTTCATGTTCAGGTACTAACAATTTGTAGTGACTTGAAGTGTTTTAGAAGTCTTATCTTCCAGGTCATAATGTCTTACTCTGTATGCATGGGCAGCATTTCTTGTTCTTCAGTATATATTTTGCATATACTTTTAGGATGAGGGAGCCTGGTTTGCTGAAAAGATCCGTTTCCTCTCTATAATTATTTGTCCTTATTAGTATGTCACACTTGAGTCTGTGTGTCAGTCACGTATGTTGTGAATTGTAATTTTACAACTGGATGAAAAGTGAAAATACTAGTTTTATGTATCTGTTGAGGTAGGGCTATTAGCAGTCTTTTTCTATCTGCCAATCCACAGAAGTGTGGCGCTCAGATCACAGCTAAGCCACGCAGGAGATTATGACCTTCATGGGAACAAAAGCACAGATGCCAATATGATGGTTGCTTCTTGCTCAATTTATTAACTGTGCAATTGCTTTATGCATACCTCCCCGTACATCGCGAGATCTTTACTTCCCTGTTCTTCCGGTATCTCGCGAGATCTTTACTTCCTATTCTGTCCATACATTGTGTGATCTTCCGAGCGCCTCTCCCTACACATATCAATTCATATGTACCTGCACTAGGACTATCTTTATTTCATAATGATTGCTCATCCACAAATACTATTTGAAATATGACAGCAAACTACTTCTTAATTAATTTAGCATGTACCTGGATGTTACTGTGTAGTGCTTATTTTTTTAATTAAAATGTCATGAAATTCTAAAACAAATCTTATACAAGTCTAAATCTATTATAGTTAAACAGTTTTTAGTATCCAGATGTGTAATTTAAGAAGAGATTGAAGTCATATTTGTCTGATAATAAAGCCACATTAGCAAAGACTAATGATAATATAACAGTTTGTAAACCAAAAATATTTTTCAAAGTATATCACCCAAGGAATCTCAGTCAGCATAAACAACGCAACTCTCAGTACCAGTTGTATGTCCTCAAACACCAAATACCTATTCCCAGCAAATATGGACTGAGCACAAAAGTAAATCTATCTTTGAGGAAACTTCAACTCTGACAGGATGAAATGAGATTAAAGATAGACAGAAGGAGCAAGATTGACAAGGCTAAATTAAGCTCTTTACTTCAAACACCTAAGGGTTTCTAAAATTCAGGTGCCAGCAGCATTTATAAAACCTTACCCAGCCAGTGCCTAAGCCTGTAAAAGTCTGTAGCCTCTAGAAAGCTGATCCCCAAAGGGTTTATCCTGTCAGATTTTAATTAACTGAGAGTAATAGAAATGGTGAGTGATTCAGATTCAGGACCTTAAAAACCTCTGTAAGGCTTGGTCCAAGGCTTAGATTTCAATGGCTATATCTGTACATCACTAAACAAACTGGGACTTTGTTGAGTATCTCCAGGTCTCTCTCACTCCTGTGTGTAAGCCAAACTTGTGTAATGCATAGCTGGTACGTTTCTTAGGGTACCTCACTGGAAATCCCAGGCAAGGATGTCAGTCCTCCCAAAATAGCAAGAAGAAACTGGTGATGCAGTGCAGCAATGCAGAAAAGAGAAATTCAAATCAGTCCGACTTCAGAGTGTTAGGTTTTCTACAAAATTTTAAGTGGAGGTGACAATGCTGGTTTGAACTTGAGTCTCCCAAAGGAGTGTCAAAATACAGGCTATAAGGTTGTTCTCAGCCTTGCTCTGTTTCCACCAAAATTTAATTATTGTGCATATTAGAAGCACTTCAACAGGGATAAATGAAGAACTCCTCTCTCAAAAAGCAAGAGACCTTCCCCTAGAGCTCAGGGTTGTGCCTTTGTATAGGCACAGTTTTAATTTTTTACTGTATATTAGACAATTAAATGCACTCTGCTCACACTCCATAGTATTCAAACAACTGAATATGTACTGAAGGGAAAAACAGCACTATTATTTCAGAAGAAAAATAAAATCCTCTCTTTCTCTTTAACATTTGCTGCAGATGAGCTTAGACAGCTCCCTTCTGCAAAGTGGATTCCTCCCTTAGTTCATCCCTTTTACGGGGCAGTCCAATCTCCCAATTTGTGGGTGTCTTTCTAGTTACTTGCAAGGCATCTAATATTTAGGTTTAGCCATATTTTTATTCTCTCCCCTATGAAACTAATACTAGCCACAACAGGAAATCATCAGTCCTAAACAAAATATCTCAGGTAGGGACCTAAAAAAGTATTCTGTTAGACTTGCAGTCATTTGTTGACAGTTTTCAACAGTAATAGATCTGGTGTATTGCCTATCCCAACCTTGCATTTTTTACTAGAAAATGAGTGCATTCAAGCAAAGCACAGCTCTGAGCCTCCAAGTTTCTACTAATTTCTAGAAATCTGAGAAAAACTGTCCAAAATACAGACAGGTAGTAGTGGTAGCAATAACAATAACATGACCATTAATACTTTTCATTGCTATTGTTAAACAATAACTGGTTTTTGTTGTAGATTTTGTTGTGATTGTTGTTGACGCTGTTAGCGATGTCTTTATTAAGTGCTTTGTCTTGTAGTTTCCAGGCAGGAGTAATTCTGCTGGATGCTGTATTTGTGCATCATAAAAAGTCATCCTTTAAACAGCTAGAGGAAACCAGAAATGGGATGGGTAACAGGCATACACAACAACAAACATGAGAAAGGCCAAAGTGACAATGAGACAGTTCTGATTAGTGTAATAAGTAGAACTTGCTGCATATGTCTTGTTCTACTTTTGTCAACAATTCCACTAGTATTGTATCGCTGGTATTTTTAAAGTAGCTATTAAAAGGAGGATGGTATTTTGATTTTGTAGAAGGATAATATTTCTCTCTTCTTACCCCAGAGGCAATTAGCTCGAGCACAACAAGTTATAACTATAACTTGGATTAGCCCTTGGTCACAGTAAGACATTCAGTTTAAAGGGATCCTACACTATCGTGATTGTCTGAATATCAAGGGCTGATAATGGTCAAATATATCAACTTGACACATGATATCTAGTTAGTCTCCTACTAGTATGTACATAGATATTCAGGTTTACAAAAATTCTGCATCAAGAAATTCTGTGTGTACCAAGAAAAATATATATGGACAATTTTCTCTAAGGCTAAGGTGAAGGTAATGCTGGTGAAAGTCAAGAATAACTCAGGTAAAGTTCAAATAAAATTGCATGATAGTTTACAAGAAACTTTCTGTTATAGGCAGGATGTAGACATACTTCCCTATAAACAGCTTAGGACACAGAATTTCTCCTATACTATAAAATACCAGATTCTGTTTCTTCTGCTTTTCAGTGGTGGTAAACTCTATTACTTGTCCTTTTTCTTCCTGCCACATTTAGATGACCCTGCTCAATAACTTCTCCTCGGAAAAGATCTTTGCCTGCATGTCAAGTGAAGAAGTAAGGGCATATGAGTTCCAGTTTACTCAGAAAATGAACATTCTATTTAGGAAAAACAATTGAATGCAAGAATTTTTGGTTGCTTTTTCCTTAAAAAGAAACTTATAAAATATTTTATTGTGTGTTCTGAGAAAAGGGAAAGGGTAATGGAAAGGAAAAAGAGCTCAATTAATAGCCCTTATGGCCAGGATTTTACCCTGGGAGAGGGAGGCCCTTCTGTGCCCATATAGAGGAATGTTATGTCTTGAAAATTCTGTTTGACTTTGTGAAAATGGACTTACAAAACCCTATGAAAGACTAGAGTTTGTGGACTGGAAATTCAATGACCTGGAATAAAGTAAGATGTTATTACAGAAAATTGCAGAGTAGAGGGTGTGTATGGAAGCTTTATGTTAACAGTGATACTAACATTAAAGCAGAGAAAGAGAGATTCTGTGAATCAAAGACACTCTAAGCATTGTGTAAGAGTGATAAGTGTTCCAGCAGATCCCACAGAACCCAAACACTCAAAAATCCAGATGATTTAGAGAACCATAGAAAACAGACCATATATTATTTTGGCTGTTTCTGTTTCTCACATTGTTAAATAAAGAGTGCTTTGGTTTGTTTGGGTTTTTTTTAAAAAGTATTTAAACCTATATCACATAATGCATTAAAGATCTGTGTGGAATAGGTTTCAGGTATCTGTTTAGCCAATTATCAGGCCTAGCATAAAGGACACAGCCAGCATAAAGATGAAGCAATAACCAAATTTCATTTGATACAAAAGGGTCAGTACATGGGTGAGCACTGGAGGTACAAACAAGTCAGCCAGATTATACATAATCAACATCAACCCCACTGACCCCAACAACAACACCACACAACCAACAATGGGTGGGATAAATGGTGACATGTAGTCTCCCATAGAAGGGATGGGAGACAACTGAGTCAACAAGCCAAATACAGAAGACCAAGGAAGCCACACACTGAATCTCTACACAGCCCACACTTAACAAAAGCCAGACCTGACTGGAGCCCAGTCCCAGGGAGGCAGGAGGCCCTTCCCCAACAGGGCACTCTGCACAGGGCACCCACCTCACACACAGACACTGCCCCTGCCTGCAAGTGGTCCCAGCTTTTATCCCTCAGTGGGACACCTGACCTTTGCTTACTTAGTGCAGACACCTGGGGCTCATTTACCCAATGGCTCTGTCTGCAAGGCCGGCCCCACCCTGGGGGGAAGCTTAAAGGCAAACTCACCTCCCCTTTGTAAAGGGTTAAGGGAATCACCCATATGTCAACCTTAATTTGGGGCTTGGGGTTGAAGCCCCAGCATTTCAGTATCATACAGTCCATGATAATTAGCTAACAATTCCAAGCATCCATAGGATTTTCTTCCCAGGAGGTTATGACAGAACTTGATTGGTGTGTGAATACTCTTTGGTTGTTTTAGAGGGCACTATCTTTGTCTTGTAGGAATCAACTCATGAAATTCCAACAAATAAAAATATAGATCTTGGAGTTTGGGCCCAACACTGTTGTCATCTGGTGCCCTGTAATGGAGACTTCTAGCAGGGTTGTAAAAACTGAGATCTTTTCCCCAGTGTCCCCTCTTCCACACCTCTAGATCAAAGCAACATTTCCATCCTATTTGAAAAAAGTGTTTCACAGAATCACAAAATCATTCAGGTTGGAAAAGACCCTTGGGATCATTGAGTCCAACCATCAGCCCTACTCTGCAAATTCTCCCCCACACCATATCCCCCAACATCTCATCTAAACGACCCTTAAACACATCCAGGGATGGTGACTCCACCACATCCCTGGGCAGCCTATTCCACTATCTGACCACTCTTTCTGTGAAACATTTTTTCCTAATGTCCAGTCTAAACCTCCCCTGTTGCAGTTTAAGGCTGTTCCCTCTTGTTCTGTCGCTAATCACCTGTGAGAAGAGACCAGCACCAACCTCTCTACAATGTCCTTTCAGGTAGCTGTAGAGAGTGATGAAGTCTCCCCTCAGCCTTCTCTTCCTCAAACTAAACAGTCCCAGCTCCTTCAGTCGCTCCTCATAGGATTTATTCTCCAGGCCCTTCACCAGCTTCATTGCCCTTCTCTGCACTCGCTCCAGCACCTCGATATCTCTCTCGTATTGAGGTGCCCAGAACTGGACACAACACTCCAGGTGTGGCCTCACCAGTGCAGAGCACAGGGGGACTATCCCCTCCCTACTTCTGCTGGTCACACTATGGCTGATACAAGCCAGGATGCCGTTGGCTTTCTTGGCCACCTGGGCACACTGCTGGCTCATGTTCAGCTGCTTGTCAATTAGAACCCCCAGATCCTTCTCTGACACACAGCTCTCCAGCCACACCTCCCCAAGCCTGTAGCCATGCAGGGGGTTGTTGTGGCCCAAGTGCAGAATCTGGCACTTGACCTTGTTGAAGCTCATCCCGTTAACATTGGCCCATGGATCCAATCTATCCAAGTCTCTCTGTAGAGCCTCCCTCTCCTCATGCAGATCGACACTCCTGCTTAACTTGGTGTCATCTGTGAACTTACTGAGGATACACTCTATGTCCTTATCAAGATCATCAGTAAAGTTGTTGAACAGAAATGGTGCCAACACCGAGCCCTGAGGAACACCACTTGTGACCGGCCACCAGCTGGATTTAGCTCCACTGACCACCACTCTCTGGGACCGTCCATCCATCCAGCCAGTGCTTGACCCAGCAGACCGTTCACTCATCCAGGCCATGGGCAGCCAGTTTTTCTATGATAATTCTATAGGGAACTGTGTTGAACACTTTTCAAAAATCCAGGTAGACAATATCCACAGCTTTTTTCTCATCCAATAAGCAGGTCACCTTGTCATAGAAGGAGATCAGGTTTGCCAGGCAGGACCTGCCTTTCATAAACCCATGCAGACTACACGTGATCCACTGGTTGTCCATTATATGACTTTTAATGGCACTAGAGATGACCTGCTCCATGACCTTCCCTGGCACTGAGGTCAGACTGACAGGTCTTTTCTGGTTTCCTGGATCCTCCTTTCTGCCTCTCTTGTAGATGAGTGTCACATTTGCCACCATCTAGTCCAATGGGACCTCCTCAGTTAGCCGTGACTTGAGGTAAATCATGGACAGTGGCTTGGGGAGCACATCTGCCAACTCTTCCAGCACCCTGTGTTTAACCCATCTGGTCCCACAGACTTGTGTGCATCCAGGCAGTGTAGCAGGTCTCTGACCACCTCCTCTTCAGCTGTGCTGACCTCATTCTGCTTCCCCTCCCCATCTCTCAGCTCCTGAGGCTGGGTGTCCAGGGAACAGCCTGTTCCACCACTAAAGACTGAGGCAAAGTAGACATTGAGCACCTCAGCCTTTTCATCATCCTTAGTTACCATGTTTCCCTCTGCATCCAGTAAAGGGAGGGAGATTTTCCCTAATTCCCTCTGCATCCAGTAAAAGGAGGGAGATTTTCCCTAATCCTCCTTTTATTGTTAATGAATTTATAGAAACATTTTTTATTATCCTTAATAGCTGTAGCCAGGTTGAGCTCCAGCTGTGCCTTGGCTCTCTTAATGTTCTCCCTGCATAGTTTCACTGCATCTTTATAGTCTTCATGAGAGACTTGTCCCCTCTTCCAAAGGTCATAGATTCTCCTTTGTTCTTGAGATCCAGTCCCTGATTATCGAGGATGGTCTCCTTCCCCTGCTCCTGTACCCTTAATACTTCTCTCTTGAAGTATGTCCAGCCTTCCTGGACTCCCATATCCTTCAAATCAGCCTCCCAAGGAATTTTGTCAAATGGTCTTTTGACATGGCTACTTCGAGAAACACATTGACATATTGTACTGAGTCCAGCGGAGGACCCTCAAGCCTTGGAGGATGAAGCACACATCATATAAGGACAAGCTGAGACATGTGTTTATTCAACCTGGAGACAGAAAAGATAAGAGACATCTTGTTGCTGCATACAGCTGGAGGACTGGAGGATACAGAGGAGACAGAGCCTTACTCTTGGAGATTCACAGAACATGATGAGAGGCAATGGACAGAAGTTGGAATATGTGAAGTTCTGATTCAATATTCAGGTGGGGTTTTTTAACTGTAAGAGTGATCAAATACTGAACAAAGTCACCTAGATATGTTATGGAATCTCTACCCTTGGAAGTGTTCAGAACTGGACAGGACATAGCAAACATGGTCACTCCTAACTTGAAAATAGTGAAGGGCCATGGTTAGACTACAATACTCTGTGGAGACAAACTTTGTGCGAATATGGTAGAAATAAAGCGATAAATAAGTTAAAAAACCCCACAGCAGACCAATTATAATGCACTCAAAACACTAAAGATGAGTAATAAGCTTCAATGGTAGATGCTGAATTTATAAGTCTTGGCAAAAAGAGTATGAACTGTAAACAATGATAAAGAACTATACATCACTTAAGAAAGAATAAAACAGTAGAAGGAATTTTACAAAGAGAAAATTTATCTCCTAACCTTACCTGTTTCTACAGTTTTTATCTCCCCTGTTTTTATTCAGTTCTTTCAGAGGAATACTTTACTTACTGTCATTGTGTGTTTTTTTGTTTGGTTGATTTTGGTTTCTTTTTTTCAAGGGACATGTGATCTAGCATACTTTTTTTTTTTTATATCTCTTGCTTGATTATGCACGTTTAAGGTACACCAAACCCTTAAGTCAGCTGGGTCACGAGTGGTGCATCATCCTAAGAGAAGTAACAAGACATTCTTCTGATACATAATTTCTCTGATATTCTCCTTTTCTCCCCCAAACAGGAATAACCTTCACCATCTCCTCAGAATATTCAACTTTGATGACTACTGAGTAAAGTAGGTTATGCTCGTGGGTTTATTTATTCCCAACATTCTGCAGTTCTCTCAAGCAAAAAGAAGTGTGCAGTCAACACTCTACCCAAATCCTGCTTAGGTCATGTGAAGCTCATACAAGGACAGAGATTTATTCCACTTGACCTGTAGGCACAAGTCTTCACTAATGTGCAGACAAGCACAATTTTTGAGGAAAAGGAAGATTGCAATTTTGGACAGGTTTCTCCCCAGTCCATTCAAAACTATTTTCAGACTTCTTCAAGCTAGGTCTCTAAAAAGATTCTCTTTGCAGGAGAATAAAACATCCAGCCTTTTGCCTCAGAAAAAAAGACTAACATCTGATGAGGTTGGATAAAAAAGGTGTATATATCTTTCTGATAGATAACATGTCAAAAAAGCCAACATAAATAGCTAATGGCTGATTGGGTTGGTGCATTACCCTTTGAGGAAGTGCTTTTCCTAGCTACTGCAGGTGGCGAACTACTCATGTAGATAAATTAATGACATAATTGATTTGGCAAATCTCATATTCCAGTCAGTTAACACTGTAGTGTTGTATCTTAACTTCTGAGAAATCTCTGAGTTCAAAACATTGAAATTTTTCCATCAAAAAAACCCCAATGAGATGCTTGTTTTTATAAAACACTGTGACTCTTTCAAAATTAACTTGACTGTCTTTAGAGAAGATACTCTAAAATTGTATATAAAATAAGATAAAGTAAAAGTGGATTTGAACTTCCATTACACACAGTTGCACCTTTCATTCTGAAACCATGGCATATACACATAAGCCCAGATGATGGTTGTGTTAAAATGCAGTCTTATATTTTTCCTGTGTTTGTGTCCTGGTCATGTAATTTGGATATGTCTCAACCCCAGGTGTAAGCCTGAAGGCAAGATCCAATTGTTGACATCTGTTGGAGAACAGAGAGAGGGGCAATTTCTAGGTCCTGAGAACTTCAGATAGACAGACATCTCTGAGGGAAAGCGTGTGCTGCCAGCATGTGTTGGCACACACACAGAGATCCCTGTAGCATCACACATCCTCTGCATGTATATGATCTAACAATTTGGCCGTGATGGCCTGGAAAAGAAGACTGCTCTGTAAAGCTGAGGGGAACACATTTGTATTTCTAGTTCCCAAAGGATGGACAAGAAAGCCACGTACAGTATTCTTAGGATGTCTGCCAAGTCTCTGAGGTGGGAATCCTAAACAAAAGATGACTCACCGCAGAACTTCTCATGGAAGGTAACCAGAATTGTTGAGAAAGGGCAAGGAGTGTGCCTCTGTATGTCTCAGAAGAACAATAGAGAGCAAGGGGCAAAACCAACAGCTGTTGAGGCTGAGGTCCCCAGAACAGCAGCCTTGGACAGGAAGTCTGTTGCTCCTTACTAGCAATGCTTTAGATCATATTGCTAATAGAGTCCCAGGAAACTATACATCACTTAGGGACAATGGCAGATGTGTCAAACTGTTGGATTTCACTGAGGCTGGGCAACACACTCTGAGTGGCGAATAGCCCAGGAAGAAGGACACTGTCAACACACTGACAGCTGTAGGAAGAGGACAGGCTGATAATGAACAAAGTCCAGGAGTGACAATGCTCCTTTCTTTCAATAATTTAGGTTTTCTAGATTGCCTTAATATGTTTCTCTCATCGTCCCTCACTCCATCAAACTTTAACTCTTCAGCTCCTTTATCTAAAGACATGGCCTCTCATGGGGAAGTCCTGCTCATTTTGGAGTGCTCAGGTGACATGATGTATTTTTCCAGGCACTGGGGTACGTTCCAGTTGGAGGCATTTAACTACTTTTCATCAGGAGCGCAGGGAGTTGATGCTTGTCCTTTTTCATGACTGACAGAAAGGTCATAACATGTCATTTGAAAATCCCATGGAAAATATATTATGCAACAAAAAACATTTACCAGAATTTTGTGTGAAACAATCTAGCTCAGCGTCTGTGTCCTGATGAACTTCAATATACAGGACAGGACTTTCTTTTCATCCAAGCAATCAGGTTCCATGGAATGCAAAATCTGACTTGTAAGATCAGTGGTGAGCTTTCTAAAATTAAAAGTGTGGATTTATTAGTGAGATTAAACCAAAGCCATATAATAGCAGAGACAGGTTCACAAGAATAAGATGAACATTAGAAACAATCAGTCAGTCGAGCTCCAAACCATGTGCTGAGATCAAATAGTAGTGTTCAGTCAAGTTCTGCTCTATGCCAGGAAAAAAGTAGCAGCCTAATGTGTTGCATTTAAGACATATATTTTTGTGTAGCACAGAATGACATCAAATTACACCTGTCAGGAAACTGAGATTCTGATATAACTTAAATCATGATTTCCAAATAGCCAAATTCTGAGCTGTGAGGAACACCTGCCAACATAACTAATAGTGAGGACAAAAAGCCTTTGGTAGCAAGTCCCTTGAGAAGGAGATAATAATATATATGCCCTGTTCAATAAAGCTCTTAGCCTGAGGTATTGCCAGTATGCAAAGAAAAGAAAGCTTACTTTTAATTTTTTATGCTGTCCCCCTTCATCTTGATACGTTTGTTCCATTTTCCTCAAAGAGGTTCTCGATTAGTTTAACAGAAGTTTTCTTTTCTAAAACCAAATCCAGTTCTCTGTGGAAGCCTTTGATGGGAGTTTCCATATGAAGAGAGATTAAAGAAATGAAGGCTAATTATTATGGAAATAATAAGCGCAAGAGAAGATATAAAAAACCAGGCATGTATAATAGTTCCTACTGTGGAGAAGGTCAGTCAGGCTTTCTTGGTTATGCTTTACCAAAGCAAAAGAAGAAAACACTATAAATTAAAAACTCAACAGATTTAATTATATATACACAATTTTTTTTCAAAAGAAATCTCACTTTACACAATACATAGCTACAAGAATTTACTTAAACAGTAGGGAAAGTTTGTTGTGGAAAAAAATAGATAGTCTCAGGACAGTATGTCCTACATGGATTTGTTTCTAAAATGTAAATCTGGTAAACAGGAGGGTCAAAGGTCAGGTAATGCAAAGGTATGCAAAGGTAACCATGGATTAGAACTTAGAGGACGTCAGAGAGCAGTCAGATCCACAGCCCAACTCTTTCTCCTTTGTGCCCTCTACTCCAAATATTACCCATTACTGATGTATTTTGAGTGACAGAGTAAAAATTGACTGCAATGTTGTGGTCACAGCAAGCTCCAGCTGGTCTAGCAGTCTTTCACAGGATGCTGCAGCTGCTTTAAATCAGAGGAGCAATCTCTTAAGATTTAGCTAAACCTGGCCACTTTTTTTTGGATATAGTTAAAGCATTTGTGCTACTGCCACACAAAAAACAGACAAATGAACATCATGAGAACAAAATGCTGGCAGTCTTCTTCACATGATGCCACAACTTTTTGTCAAGTGATGGAAAGTGCACAAGCTTTGAATTGACACCTGTTTGCATATAGCAGTGTAGGAGATGGAGTGCCATAGATAATCAAAACACAGGGGTCCTTCCATAACTGCTAGACCTATGTTTAACCAGAAGGTGAAGATATAAAAGCAAGTGACATTCGCAATCTCTTAAAGAGACTTGAAGTGTCATGTAAAGGTATGTTTTCTTCTCATACTTAGAAGGATATACTGGGTCATAGGGAAGGAAGGTTGCAGAGAAACAGGTTATGAACTGGATGTATTTTTTGGTCCAGGAAGAGGTCACTGAATAGTCATTAAAGGACTTTCTAAGAACAGGCTGTCACGTCCCGCTCAGACGAGGGGGACAAGTGACTCGGATTAGCAAATCCTCAATTGGAGCAGACAACAAGTCTCCAAGTTCAAGCATTTATTAACTACCTACAATGTACTAATTGAACACATGATAATTGGCCAAGTACAGAGCAAGCTGTGGCGAGCAATATAATATGCCTTGCATTTCTTAATGGAAAAAGGAAAAGAGGGAGATAGAGGGAATGGGTTAATACAGAAGTTCACTGGTCTGGGTTCCTGTGCTGATCCTGACGGTGAAGATTCCAGGAGGCAGCTGTCTTTTTCGCTGTCATCAGTCTTCTTTGCTTCACTGCTTTCCCCAGGTGGGCTG
>NW_020799097.1:25032715-25076419 GCF_003259725.1 Athene cunicularia | reverse complement strand
TGGTCGGGGCAGAGGGAAGCAGGGAGAGGGGCAGAGAGAGAGACCTTTCTTCTCCCCTTTGATTTATACCCACTTTCCTTGGGTCCGTCCCCTAGGTCGACCCACAGACCTACCTATCCCATGTACGGGGAGGGGTAAGGTGTTCCATGGGATGATGTAATTAGCATGATTATGACATATCGTTAGCATATTGAGGGGTGTTAACTTTAATATGCATTTCGTGGATAATGAAGCAAAGGTCATTCACCAGACACATGGCCCTTGAAATTTGCCCAGGTGCCCCAGAGAAGAGCCGTCCTGTCTCCACAGGGCTCTCTCCCCCAGATACATCAGGCAGCCTTATCAGCTTCGGCCTCCACAGAAAGCACCCTGTGACTCATGGTTTTGTCTTGCGAGTGCATGAGGCATTTCTTCAATCAGCCTCAACTTTTGCTTTCCCAGGCTGTTTGTCTTAGTTTCTCACAGGCCTGGTTTCTCGTCTCTCACACAACCAAACACGTTTAAGGAGAATTATAATTGATCTTTTCATGCAGCAGGAGGGCAGATAAGATATTTTGCAGAGAACCTTTCTATGAATTCAGCCCAGAAGTCCACCATTGCATTAACTTGTCTATTAATCTGCTGTAATTCATAATAGATACATTGTGAAACTTCAGGCCTTGGCCATTCCCTGTATTGATGATATGGGGAACAAGATGACTTTCAGATGTGCAAGGCCTGCTGCGCTTAATAAAAAATACAGTATATAAAATCCCTACCTGGCTGAGGACCAGGAGAGAAAGTTTACTTGGTACAGCAAGCACAGACAGATTTGCCAGCTCACTTGTAGGTATTCCTTTCTGGGTTTGTCAAGGCAGCATAAGTTCAGGTGTGTCTTCATCTGTCAGCGTTGATGCATTGTGCAGTACAAATGCCATACAAACAAATGTAAGCATTGTATCCTCAGTTCCTTGACATGTTCTCTCAAAGGTACTACTGATGTTGACCTTTGACCATAGAAATCCTCTGGTTTACTGCCACAGAGTATAGCCTTTTTTTTTTTTAAACCTGAGGGCTTTTTCAGCATGTCTACATAGACAAATTTATTGGCGCAGCATTTTTTATTTTTTGGAAGGGAGGGGAGGAAGCCACAGAGAATGGGATTACAGACATCCCATTCCAAAACAGGGTTGAGTAAGGTTCATAGAAATTCACTGGTATAGCAATAGTGGCAAAAGAATATTGTTATAGACCTGCTATTATAGCTTTCTTTGAAGACTCTATACCAGAAAGAAGGTTATCCCTTTATACTTATAAGGTTGTTAAAATATTATTACTCTACTGTAACTGTCACTATGGATATTCCTTCTAACACACCTCTGATTCCTGGAGGTGGTTTTGCTGAAGAACAAAAGCACCTCACTAAATGTAACACACTGACTGGTGACACAGGAGTTACACAGTGAACTTGTGTGATGAATGTAACCCAGTAGTTTAAATGTAAATTGCTATTGGTTCATGTCGTGTAGCTCTACAAGTGTAGCTATTTCTTATTCAATGTTGTGTTGGGATGGGGCATCTGTAGGACTAGTCTCTGTTGTCTTCTCACAAGAAAAATATATTAATCTGTAATTTTTTTTTTTTACTACACAGTTATCAAGGGTAGTATCTGAGTTTAAAAAAAATTAAACATTACTATGACATTAAGAAATGAATTATATATACAATGCTTATGCTTGAGAGTTCATGCTAAGGAAATATTTTCCATCCCATTAGGTGAAGTTGTTGTTATACATGGTCTCCTTGATGTGTAATTGGTACAGAGAATGCTAAATAGGCAGGCACAAATAGCAGCCATCTCTTAGAACAAAGGTATTTTAATTGTGGTTATACATACAGGAGAAACTGGTAGATGCAAGTAGACATCAACAATTTGTATCTGCTGTATGTATATATAATGTATAACAAGCTTTAAGGTCCAAAAAAAGGATTATTGCCCAATATTTCTGTTAGAATATTGTTACAGAATCTTATTCTTTCAGTATTTAAAAATTTCATAAATTGAAGGCTAAACTGAGTCATAGCTAGGTTTTATTAATTTGTTCTTTTGCCAGCATTGCCCTTTACCATAATATGTTATTTTTCTCATTTTAGGCAATAGCTTTTTATTTTTGCTTGAACTCTTCTTTCTGCTGTTTATTCCCCTGATATATTTGTAGAAAACAATTATATCCTCACTAAGCTTTTTGGGTTGTTTTGTTTGTTTGTTTGTTTGTTTGTTTGGTTTTGTTTTTATTTGTTTGGTTTTGGTTTTGTTTTTTTTCCTGCTTTTTACCTGCTAGGCTGAAGAAGTTTTTGGGTTTGGTTTTCTCTCATGCACCATAAGTTCTACAGCATAATGGTCATTTTAATGGACCTTTTCTTATACATCTTGAAGAAACTTTACTGAGTTTTGGTGACTACATGCAAGATTTCAGAGTAAGTTTCATTAATGTTAAGAGCATTAATACTTCCATACCTGACCAGTTTGTGTCAGAAGTCAAACGGCCGAGGAATGTGATTTGAACATTATTACTGTGAGAATGCCCCAGATTGGCAAAGTTGATGGGTTTGGTCCTAACCAACAACAAAAAGATACTGTAGTTATTCAAACCACATTTCTTACTGTAGCTTTAACAAATTTCCATGCATAACTGTGAACTTTAAATCTTTAATTAACCCTTTTTCCTCTTCAGGTTACTCTTTGTGAGTAAGAAGTGTATGGTTACTAGGCTAGATTTGTCAGACAGAAGAGGTTGTTCCACTCATTCACTGCCTCTAAAAAAAGTTTTTGTCTCTGTTTTCCCCCTTATCTTACTACCTCTCAGTGATGAAGGAATTCCATCTTCTCCCCAGTGTCTACCAAGTACAGTTGTACTGTATTTGCTTTTCCTTTGTCTTACTTTTCTACCAGCTGAGTAAAAGAGAGACCAAAAGAAGAGGAGATGAGCAGTCTGGCAGGAGGGCAATGTGCCCAGTAGCAGGGATAGGGAAGAGAAGAAGAGAACTTGAGTAAGAAAAGGTGATGAAAGCAAGAACTTTCTTTTACCTCCTTTCTTCCTATGAAACAAGGCATTGCACTCTCCTCAGGTTTTTGCTGTGGCTGTCTTTTCTGAGGCCCCAAAGTGTTCTAACACTTGAATAGAGTTGATGTAGGTATCCTGAAATGACAGACCATCAATGTGAAAGAGCACCAGCAGTCACTGTAATTATTATTAGGGTTAGTTAATTTGGGTTTATTAGTTAGTATATCAGGGTTATAGTGCATTGATGGTTATTTTTTCATTGCTTGTAACATGGCAGAGTTCTGGTTTGCAGCTGTTGTGCACCATTCTGTATTTTCTCTCTTTTTCTCCTTGTATACAGAACCTGCTCTCATGCACTAAATTCTGCTGCACCATTGCACTTCAAACAGCCTCTTGTTGCCAGGTGATCCATCCCAGATGATTCAGCTGACTTTTTCATTATTGCAGTTTCTCCCTGTTCTTGCCCATTGACTGTGTAGTGCAAGCTGTTCACAGAGTGTAAGTTCTTTTCGACAGGCATCCTAAACTTGTCCGGGCTCTGTAAAAGGCATTGTTCTCAGAATCTTGCCAACATAGCTGCAGTTATATTACACAGTGGATAAAGATGATTTTCCTATCCCTTTTCTACCATGTTAGGAGTGGCTGTAAATATGTTTAAGAGAACTACTCTGCACAGTGTTTTTTGGTGCTAGCTGAATCCCTCAGATTCATGGTAGCCAAGTCAGATGCAGGTATTTGTTCTTTCCCTATGATCAACAATACTCCAGCTTTGCTAAGAGACAAAATTTATCTTTGGAATACCGGTCTAATAGTTTGCTTCCTCCTTTTCTGCCCTTCCCCTCCATGTATCCCTTTGCAGTCACAGTCAAGCACTAGGAATAATTTTCCCTAGAAGAGGAATGGAGGGAAACATATTTATATATCTCATTGATCCTGGGAAGGTTTTTGCCAAAATTGCTAGTAGTTACATGTTTCTTTTCTTGATATTACACAATATCATGTAATGGATTTAGTTTTGTATAGTGTTTTTACTATATTATCTTTTGAGTAGATTAATAGTTTCTGTAATTCAGAATTCTTTTATCTTTTTTCTTATTCAGTCGTACTCTCAAATTAATTGTTTCATGAAGAATTCAGCATTCTGAGCTACTTCTAGACCCCTAAATATAAAGGGAATACATGCCTACCACACCTGGCAGATATTATTTTCAGATTACAGATATAGCTATAAAGCATATATCTATCAAGTGACTTGCCAAAGGTCATACAGACAGTCTGCAGCAAGGTCAGATCCAGTGATTTTACCAGAGGAAACATACTTCCTCCTAGCAGTTGTGGCACAGCCTGTTATTGGCAGGAAGATGTACTGAGAAACGTTGACTGTGGACTTCAAGGAATTAACTTTTCTTTTAATTAGACAAAATAATTAGCTATGACTTAACATAAAAGTTCATTAGTGAAATGCATGAAGTGACATTGCAGCCTAACCAAGGTACAGAAGAATCTATTTTTATTTCAGTGAAATAACATTAAAAAATAATGAAAGATATAATTATTGGATATGGGAGGTTAGTCACATTTTCCAAAATAAATTCAATTTTAACTGACACTGAGACTGACAAATTTAAATACAGGAGGATTTATTTTAGAAAAAAGAGAAGGGAATATAGTTTAATAGTATAATACCTTTAACAAATTGGACTATGCAGTTGCTACTGGTGACTTCAATAATTGCATGCTATATCGTTCTTGAGTCTGCAGTAACAAGGCTTTTCACTTAACACCCTGATTTTCCTGAAGTTATGGTTCTCATATGATATAACATATAATGTATTGTTTGTTTTTTAAGGGTAACATTTAAATAGAAAAGTCACCAGACAGTTTGAAGAGGTATAGGCTGACTGTTTAATTGTTTCATTTATTTATAGTTCTCTTGCTTCAAATGAAATCTGATGTTTTTCTTTGTCTGGTTATGTGATTAGATTTAAGAGTGGATTAATGGAGATAACTCTGATTAAAAAAGCTATTCTGCTGAAAGCCATGAAGCATTTCTGCTTCTGTTATTACTCCCCAATTTCCATTAAACAGAAAATTCAGACCTTTAAGGGGGAGAACCCTGTGTACTGCAACTTCCGTTGTAGTTTATAGAAGTATAATGAAGACTAAGACTTGTAGCTAAAAGGAACATATATGCTTTCTTCTTAATAACCCTATTTCCTAAACTGTACATAAGGCTCCATCAAACCTTTGCATCCCCTTTTACATCCACTTGATCTTCTACAGGTCATGTGAAATGCATAAAAGCTTGCAGAAGCTAACATATGTATTCCATTAGGGCTGCAGTCAGAGCTCAGTAGTGCAGAAAAAGATCAGAAAAGAGAGAACATGGGTTTTGCTTTCATGTTATAAGATGACTTGGTTCTTTTGAAATTAAATGGACAGAAGGTATCAGACAGTAGAGACCCTCTTTGTTGGAAAAGTCATCATAAATCCCAGTGACTGGGAGCTGAAGGTAGACTAATTCAAACTATGGAAAGGGCTCATTTGTCTAGGAATGAAGGTAATTAACCACTAGAATGGCTTACTTTATAACAGGTAAGTTATGGTAGGTTCTTCATTGCTACCTGATTGTCTTTCAAAAGATGTACTCTCTAACACTACTAGAGGTTGCTGTTTTGGTTCACAAATGGAATAGTGAGCGATACAGTATTGTCACACAGACAGCAAGATGAAATAATCTGCCCCTAAAAGTATAAATCTGTTTAATTTTAGGACTGGGTCAATGTGGAAGAGTTTCCTTATGGTACTTGTTGTAAACTATGATATGGAGATATTTGTTAGGCTTGTAAAGTTCTGGTATAGCAAAAGGCATTTAAGTGTGGTGGAAGTGGTCTACTTGCACCAGATGAGAGGATCACACAGAGCAATTCAACTTCTGCAAAGATGGCCATCCAGATCCTCTGTGGCTGCATATGTATTCCCACCATTCATTCATCACCCCAGAGTTGTTCTGACCCCAGGCAGAATGCCTTCTGGTGGGTATACTTTGTGGTTTGAAAATCTACCTTATACTTAAACATCCTTCATTATACAGGTACTTGACTGTAGAATTAAGCCATTTTCATATAAAATTCAAAAACCTTGTTAGTAGGTATGCTATAAAAATGTTTTTAATGCTACAAAGTTAAAAAGATGTGAGGCCAAGTAATATCTGTGTTTATGCAGTTCTTTGGATATTGACTTGTTTGTGGGTATAAATAAGACAACTTGCCTAGAGGTGAAATATTAGTTCAACTCAGTGAAAACTAAATGGACACTCATTTTGTATTTAACTGTCATCTGTCTCTGCATCTGGATATGCTGTATTATGAATTAGTAGCAAAAGCTGGTCTACATCTCTTCAAATTTTTAGTGACTAGTCAGAGCTTTGTCATGTGGGTAATCCCTGTGCTAATGTAATATAATTATACAGTTAAACCTGGGGTCCCTGACAAATTAGTCAAACAGTAAATCTTTTCTTCAGCACCACCTGCAAATTTTCATAGGGAATTTTATTTCCAATTACAAATAGGATCAGTAGAGATGACATCATGGTCATGGTAAGAAATATTCAGGTTATATTTTTTTCATAAATCTGATTAAAATTTACTACTCTGTAGAGCAGCAGTAATACTTCCAGGTGAAGTCTCCAGAAAAAAGTAGTTGGCTGAGAACAGATATGTTCCCCAGTCCCTTGTAGATTTGACATTTCACTTTTGGACACTTTTGGAGCACTGCATCTACTATGATGTTTCCAATGCTCACTTGATACAACTTTCTGTTTTATTTCAGTGAGTAATCAACAAAATGTCACACCAAGATGTTTGACTCTGCTGACACTACCATTTTAACTTTTTTTTAAGCACACTTATTTTTCTTAAAATGCATCTCTCATGTAGTCTGAAATTATTGAATAGTATTAGGAGAAATGGAATAGTTAACTGATGATGTAAATAACCACGGGAAATACAAAAGTACATAAATGTAGTGTAATGGCAGCCATCATAAACAGACTGGTGAATTACTAATGGTGACCTTTACTAGGAGTGGATGATTAATTACCTAAAGTGGTTAAAGCAAAAAAATACTGTTATATTATTAGAAATAAAATTGCTTAAAGGAATTTTTAAACTTTTGCATAACCCAAGTTTTTCTGTCTTGATTAGACTGTGAATAAGGCAAGATGTGAAGGATTTGCATATTTAAGGTTAGTTAGGGAGAATGACAGGTTAAGTAGGCATTCTCAAAGACCAACACATGGGTACGTTTTTAACAATGGCCTAATTCATTAAATGAATTCTTGGTTTGGACTTCTGGCCCCAAATGCCACTTGCATTATGCATCAGTTGCCTATAAGTACATTTTGTTATTAGTTATGGTTATTGATGCTCCTTTCGTGTTTAGTACTTTGCCAGTACATATGTGCTGAAGGTTTTACCAGGTAGAAAGAAAGGCTATATGAAATTGGGTAAAACTCATTTTATGTTAAGAAAATATTGCAAGCTCACATTTTCCTATGCACAGTAGAAACAAAACAGCACGATATGGCTTCTCTCCCATATCTCCAAGGCACTTCCTCAGTTAGAAGTTTATCTGCAAAGCTTTTTCTCCATTTAATATCACACAGCAGGTGCATCTCTGGCTCCAGACTGAATTCACTGTCTTTTCTAAAGGTTCCTGGACTGTTTCTAGTACACACACACTCTGAAAACTCCACCAAGAAAATAGACAGTAAAGCCTCTCCAATCAGCATGGTTTCTGGACTACCATATATGCAGTGGGTATTTTGAGGAATAGCTCCAGTTTTTAAAGCTCTGAACATTAACATGTTCTGAATGAATGGCAGCCACCAGTCCAAAGAATAATGGCACCTCCATTTCAGCTTGGCCCATCTTTTCAGCATAGTCCAATACAGTGACTGTCATTATAGGCCATCTAGAACAGAAAGAAAAAAAAAAAAGAAAAAAGTTAATTTACAGATTGCATATGGTACAAATCAAACTTTCACAACAAACCTTTTTCCGATAGGACATTTTCACATTTAAAAAAAAAGTTATTTGATTAACACCCTAATTACCTTGGAGTTTTTTGCCTTTGTGTTTGATTTTATTCCTCTCCTTCTACCTTGGATATTTTTTGTTTCTGTGAAATCTGAGTTAGTCAGAGACTGCTGTTTTTGTTCAACTGGAGAACTTTTTACTGCTGCTGCTATTCCATTCTCAGCTGTCACAGTTAAATCCCTAATCTCTTCCCCTGCTATTTCCTTCAGTAGTCTTCAGGAATTTGGCTTAATTTTGAGCCTAGCTGTGTTCTACATACTATACGTTTAGTTTGCATCAGTACTGCATAAAGCCCCTCTGAAGGTTTTTCCAGCTCAGGATTCTGATTTATTTCTAGGATCGTGAAACATTTAAACATTTCCCACATAACCTCATATCATTTTAATGGTAGTTGCTTTCAACTTTCCTCTGACAAAGGAACATGAGTTTTCAATTTTGGATTGCAATGTTTCTGCAAAGTCCTTTGTTCCTCTTCAGCAACTCCATAGAAGAGGTTTCCTGGGGTCCTTGCCTCACACTGACATATGAGGAGTGCCAGGATGACATTTTGTACTCTCTCATTGGTTGCTCTACCAGAAGCCGTCAAAAGGAATGCAATATGCTGATCCCAATGCCTTTGATACTGTTCTAAAATGATGGCCAGCTGAGCCCTTCAAATCTAATTGAATTTTACATCCATCTCATTGTACCATTGGTGCTCAGGGCAGGAACAAATTACGTGGATTCCCAGAATCTTCCAGGCCAGCTGAAATATTTTGGGTTAGAATTTTCCCCTTCACTCATACAAAGTCACTAGAGATGTCAAAAATTCATTCATTCATTAGCAGAGCTGGATGGAAAAGAGTATGTGATTTTGGTGAAAAAGCTACATTGTTAAAGTTTCTTTGTTTTGCAAACGGGGATGAAAATTAAAAAAAAAATAATAATTTGGGGGGAAGATTGATGGGGTTTCAGGACAAGAAGTTTTCAAGAAGTGAGTGAGCCAGAAAGGAATTTTTTGGCTATCTAAGTGTCCTTCTGGAAGGTTTTTGTTAACTGACAGAAATTAACATTGGCTGAAGCCAGCACAGCTGTGGAAAGAGAGGTCCCTGCCCAAACAGCTCTCCATACTCTAGATCTGGGAGCAGTTCAGTCTTTCTAAACCCCGGAGAATAAAGACACAACTGCACTGTGGAGTGAGGTACAGACAAGTCCAAGCTTGGTTATCAGCCATTTAGCCTTGTCATAGGATTGTTATGCAAGCTCGATGCAGGGCCATGCCTATAGCACCATGTTCAGCTGCACTAGTACACATGGACAAACCATGTGACATCATCACCTCAGCATAAGGATCCATTCCTCAGTGTAGGAATGACCAACTGAGGGTTGGTACTGAGGGCTCAGAAAGTTTCTTTCAAGTTCACTGACAGAAATTGGAGGTAAATAATTACTGTTGATGATAAAAGACAATGCTTGGTGTGGATATGTGTGTGTCGAGCAATATGCTTTTGAATGGATAACTGATATGTAGGATCTTGAGTTCTAAAAGGATAACGATTTTCTGAAATCAGTGGCCCATTAATAGTCAAGCAAAAGCAGAATGATAAACCTGTTTACATGATTACATCAAAACCAGCATCACAGCTATTCATTGTTAGTGTCACACATGAATTTGAATTTATCTGCAAAGCTGTGCAGTTAAATCTAATAAAGAGGTGGGAAAACTAATGATGTATCCAAAGAAAACTTGATTTTAACATTGGCCTTTGGAAACTGGGAAAAAAATAGGAAATACTATATTTTGCAACAGAGAAATAGAGAACCCTTTTTTTAGTGTTTAGAAAACAATCTTAGGAGGCAGCATATGGCTAGTTATAGCTCTGACATGAAACTTTTCTGACTCTTAAACCAATTAGAACAACATTTTAAAGTCTGGGTTTTAAATATAACTAATATATTAAGCAGGGAATTCAATGAGGAGTGAATTCCCTCAGCTTCCTTGAGAATCAAGTCCACTGATTTAGGAGGATAAATGTGAGTGCTTAGCTTGATAAAATTAAGTATAGTGATTTGACAGTGCTGGCCTAATCAGCATTTGTATCTTATTTTATCTGTGTGTGGAACAGGACTACTAATATGAATGAAGATTATTCAATAGTATCTATAAGTCGCTTTCAGACAAACTGCATATAATATTTTACAAATGCAAAGTATGATTAACATCTATAATCTGAAATGTAGTTGTTGGACAGACTCCTTGTATATAATTTTGCTGTAAGGGTACAGTCTCATCATGAGAGGCCTTTTTCTTACAGTAAAATGATTATCTTTTTGAAATACATTATTTAAGTATACTAGTGCTAGCCAATATTCATTTGATGCAGAGGAAAATGTCGAGTATATTATTCAATAGCTATTCGCTCTGTACCAGAGACAATAACTAGTGGTAATACCAGGTGGAAAATTGCCGCAATGAAGAATTCACCAATATAGTATGATGAACTCCCTCAGAAAGTTACTGTACTTTTTTAGAATCACAATTGCTTTGTTACTAGCTGCCAAATAGTGGTTTTGGCAGGGTTGTGTCAATGAATACTCTCAAAAGTACCCTTCAGTGGATAGTAAAAAAATGAAATAGCAATTCTCTCATTGAGTGATGATTGCTCTGGATAGACCCTGTAGTATAGTATAATGCAAACACTAAACTATATGATTTATTTATAGACCCTTGGTTGCAATGACTCACCAGTTATTTCAATGGTTTGGGGCTACTTGGCATGTTTCTTTAATTGAAAGTTACTGGAAAAAGGAGTAAAGGCCATCTTCTAATACAAGTCCTATGAGATTTTTACAGTCTTAAGATTTATAAAATATTACTTGCAGAACCTTTAGTAATGTTTCTTCTCTCAAGGTAAGTAACCCATGGATAGCAGAAAAGGTTGTTATCCAGGTCCCATTGAGAGGTGCACAAGGATGGAAAGGACAGTTTCAGTATTCTTGGTTCTTGGTTGCTCAGGGAGAGGATGTTACCCAGTGACATGAAAAAGAAGCTGCAGGGATTATCTGTAGAATAAAGGAAAACATGGTCTCTAGCAAATTACAGATACAGTATGTGATAACATTCATCAGACTCATCAGGGAACTGATGGGAACCAGTCTTTCTCAGACAGCAACAAACAAATAACAAATTAAATTCTAGCTGCTCTATCTCCTATGGTGTGTCGGTACTTTTTAAAAAATAAGAACTTAGATGTTGTCTTATTCCATTTTTTTCTTTCCATTACTTACTGTAAGGCCAGACTTATGCTGGCTCTGTACTGTATGTGATAAATATGTTCTGTGATGTACCAATCTAGTTCTGACAAACTTTACAGGGAAAAAAAAAGAGGAATGCTAAATATAGGGAAGAAAACCACGAATGGTGGGGGACTTGCAGAAAGTCAGTTAACCCTGAAATCAACAATAGTGGGTTTATAGTTGTTAATAACTAGAAGGTTCCACTTTCAGTCTAGCCATATATATTCAGATTTACTGAACAGAATTCACAGTTTTTGAAGTGCCTTACTCCTGTTTGAAATTCTAGCCAGTGTGACTTCAGGTGAAGATTCATCCCTTCTAACTTCTGGTACTCAATAGAGTTGCATAAATAAGGACCTCGTTCTCCTCGTGTTTGTTTTTGCAAACAGAAAACCAGTGATACCTCTAGAAGTATTACAGATCCAAAATGGTCAGAGTTGACTCTAGTTACTAGGAAGGGCCAGAAAGATGAAGGACACCAAACCTGAGGACACCAGCACCTCTGAACTGCATGGGATCAGGCACCTAACAGGGTGTCACCACAGAAAACACAAAATCACTTTTTTCCCTTTCCAGAAATGAGCCCAAGGTTAGGTCAGGTGAATCATGTATAGAAGCTGTAGCAGACTGGATTTTCTGGGCCAAAAAATGTTCACGAGATTGCATTTTCCTAAAGGACTGAGCACCCTACCTCTGCAGAAAGTGTTGCAGGATATGATCAGGTGAATGATAAACAATTGAAGAAATGGTAAGTTATTGACTGTATATTTTATTTAGCAATTAATCACACTAGCAGTTTGAATATATGAATTGTTCTTTAACAGGAATCACTCATGGGCAGAGTGCTTCCTAGAAGGTTGACTCAGTCAAAAGTGTTTTTTTTACTTTTCTGAAACCTAAGGCTGGATAGTTGTTTTTTAAATGATTTTTTTAAAGAAGTCTTGACTTCAAATGTCTGAAAATTTCATAAGCAGCTATTTAATGCTGAAAATGTGAACTGTTCGGTTATCTCTCCTTCCTCAAATGGATTTGTATTAACTATAAAAATCCCTCCTGTTACACACTTTGAAAACATATTTGATAATAGTCTTGATAAAATTTTGAAATATCATAAAAAGATTCATTTCAACTCTTGAAGAGAGAATGACTTTCCACCTCATTTTTTCCAAAGTAGTTTTTCATTTTTCAACCATTCTAACGTGTCAAAACACTGCAAAGTTTAGAAGTACTCAGAATTCCACAGGACCAGGCACCTGATGGATCATCACCACAGCAACATTCTACAAATACAAAATGAGAATTCTTTTTCCTCCAGAAACACGCAGGGACCTGTTACCACACCTCCCTCCACAGTCTATTAGAGAGTATGCTTTTCACCAGAAGCAGATGTCTACATGAACAAAACAATTTGAATGCTTTTTATTTCTCCTCCTACAAGCTTCTCTTTACAATGCTGAAGCTTTAAAAGTTGCCCCAATGTAATGTAAAATCTGTAGGAGTTTATTCCCACTTCTGTAAATCTTCTCTGGGATTTGTAGTGCATTTTGCATTTTTCTTCTGCTCCTATTACTGACTGCTTTCTGTTTCTGGTGGAAAACCATCATTTTTTGAGTAATTATGCTATCTCTATATGTGTATGATGATCAGCTTTAATATATTTACCAGCACTTTCTTCTCCCTCCCTCATGAATCCATAACAACCCTCTCAGTGCTGCCTGATAAAATAAAGACTTCTAATGTTTGCTGTAGGAGCAAAGCAGACAGTGTCAGTATAGCAGTGGCACTGAAAAAAACTGTGCAAGCTGAAAATTTTAATGAGGAGCATGTTTTACGGAAAGAAAAGTCTACTTTTTATTTGTAGATGTTAGCTTGCATGAAGCCTTCATTCTGCAATGTAAAACTGACTAAAAGGACCCCTTCTGCAATGAGAAATCAAAATCTATTCTCTTTTAAGAAGTTTTCTTTTATGTAAGGACCACCAAGAAAGAAACTTCCAAACAAGGCTTCTCTGCTCCTGCAGAGGTTTGAATTGAAATCTCTCCTCACATTTCCTGAACTGCAGGTGAGATATCAGCCTCTCACTCTGTCGGCCTTAGAGATCAGCATGGAACTGGCTTAAGGTGGCTTGATATAGATTTGCTATTTGCAAATTAAAATCCTTCATCTCTGAAAAGAATCCAAAATAGAATACAGTCTTTATTAACTGTGGTCCTAAATTTTTTTTAATGGCTCTTACCTCAGAGTGTCTTTCAAGAGTTGTCTTTTCAGACCTATTATATGGTCCTAATTCTTTTAGGTATTGAGCACATTTGTGAAACTATTGGGGTAGCTCATGCAAACTTAGTTTTTTTAGGCTAAGAAATTTTATGACCAGAAATAAGAGAGATGTAAGAAGTATCAAGGCTTTTTTTTTTTTTTTTCCCCCCATATAAAATAGTTTAGAATAAATAACTTGAGGAATGAGCGGCTAATAAACATATTTTACCACTATTAGATTAAGTTAGAGGGGCAAGATCGTGTCTGATTATCTTAAGACACTTTATATTACATTACTGGCACCCCAACTTCATTCATTTGCCTCTGACGTGTGCATATATTTTCAGTCTGCAGAAGTCAAAACCTTTCGTGAAACTTAAAAAAATTAGATGAGATGCTTGTCCCAGGAGGTAATTTTATTGCTAGCATTTCTTCATATATTTTACTCCTGTTTTTCCAAATTTAATTCCTTTACTCCTTTTATTATTTTTATTCAGCATTTACATATGTCTCCTTTGTACTACTGTAGCACATGAATTTGCCGTGACATATCTATGCTGCATGACAAATTGTTAAGTAAAATTCTTGTTGTCCGTTACAATGAAAGCCTGATCTCTTTGGGCTGGCTTTCTTGAAGTCCTGTTTTCTCAGCTAATGTCTGGAGGTCAGTATCATTCATCTGTAGGCTTTGCACTTTTAAAAAATGACAGACCATGATTAGACAGGGGCTGCTCTCTGACAGTTTCCAGTGGGTGATTTTTTCTGACAGTGCATTCCCCTGACAGTGTAATCCTGCTAGAACACTTCAGATCAAAATGACTTCCAATATCTTAAAATTTTCTAGAATTTAAAAGGAGGTGTGATCATTTGGAACAAGGTTTTTTTGTTGTTTGTCATAGTGAAGAGTACTTTAATGGACTGAAACATTGATACTGCAGTATGGTACTACTGAGAATAAGATACTAGACCTTTGTGAAGTAGTTGAGCTGGAATTCAAGCAAACTAAATCAGGGATATGAAAGAGAATCAAATTCTGTTCTTCTTGCTATAATTCTTGGTGCAATAATCAGGAAAGAATTTGTCTGTGTATAAGTAGTTTAGATATTCCAGATCCTTTCCAAAGCTGGACTAAGCCTTTTAGACTAGATGGCCTGTATTTTGACCTGGGACAGGGCTTAAAAGTTTTTGTGTATTTAAAAACATACATCAGTGAACATGTCCTGTACAATTTAAAGTGGTGAAGCTTGAGTTCCCATTTTTTTACCCTGAGGAGATGGAGTTGCTTTATAGCCTGTGCTAAACAGAGCAGATGTTTAGAGGACCTTTCGGGGCTTTCAGTTATAACTGAAATGACCTACTTTGCAGTCATCTCTTTCTGTGAGACTGGAGGAACAAGTCTCATTTGGTCTCTGTGAAGCACCATATATTACAGAAGATGTGCACTGGGACGTTGTTCTACTGGTGTGTAAGTCAGAGAGTTTCATTAGGCAGAGGAACTAAGGGGGAAGAGCCGCCTTCTAGCCACAGATTGGAGAAAAGGGGATGATGAGAGGTATCAGGGGAGGCTTAGAGGCATTTTCTGCTGTTTCTTACATTTGGGTGGAGGAATTTCCATGAAAAAAAGGAGGCATATCACAAATTACATGAGATTTCAAGTATTTAGAGTATTTGCTCTGAAAATGATAATAGAAAAGGATGCTTAAGGAGCTGATGGTAAGAGTTCAGGTCTATATACAATGCATGCTGTAGAATAGTGAGAGACAGTGGAGTTTGTTAAAGCAGTGTGTGTGGGGAGAAGCTGCCACAAGCAGGAGAGGGGCTAGCAGGACACCAACACCATGGGAACAGCCACAGCCTAACCACAGGCTGCTCAGGAAGAAGGGTGGCAGATCACTACCCTGCACTGGGAGATGCCATTTACTACCCTTACAGAAAGGATGATCTGCATCTCCACTTTTTTGGGAGCTAAGGTGTATTCTCTATCAATCAGGAATGCTCCTGGAAAGACTCAGTCAGTCTATGATTTCATAAAAGTCAATATGTCTGCCACACTCTAAGGTCTATTCCTGGACATCTCTGTGAAGCACAGATAACAGCACCTGTTAACCTGTCAGCTAAAATGCATTACATGGTCCTCGTATACTGTGGACCTGCTATTAATTTTTTGTGAATGTTTTTCCACATCTTTTGAAAATTATTATGAAAGTGCAGATTGTATTATGGTAATATGCAAAGGCCTCTGTTCGCATTGCTAGATACTGTCTCATTCTTTTCATATTGCTGTTAGTGAAATGGCACGGGAGAAAATCCAATACTCCATGCTCCTTGGTTACATGCCAAAGTGGTAAAGCAGCAAATTCAGGCCCCACTGTTCATGATGGCAGTCTGTAAAACAGGAATAATTTTCTATTGAATACCTGATTGAATTACTCGTGAATTGCTTCTCTGCTGAGAAAATGATATTGGAGGTTGGCAGGCAGTCACCATTTTTATTTGCTAGAGGGTATTATCTGAATTTGCCTGTCAGGTGATTGCCTGGTTAGTCCCTTCCCAATACAAATAACTGTGTATTTCAAAATGTGATAAATAATAGTAATAAAGTTTATAGGAGAAAAAGAATATTCTTGCTGCTACAAGGAATAGCACTTAACCCAGCCATTTATCTACCGCTTACAAAAAAATGGGCTGATCAGATGATAATGTATTCCAGTGGTTTGCAAAAATAAAGAGGGGGAAGAATCACTGTTTGATCTCCCTCCCTCATCTTCTTGTAGCTACAGTTTATAATAGTTTTACGTTTAATTGGTATTTTATTTCTTTATGCTTATGAGGTTTGATAATTTGAACAGCCCTTGCAGTGGTATCATTTTGTTCAGTGAGTCAAACATTGCAAAATTGTGCATTTTTATGTAATTGAGATGATTTTTCCTGGTAGCTTGTGGAAAATGTCATAAAAATTTGTGTGCATTGGTCAGCTCATTTAATGCGATATCTCACTTTTTCAGCTGATAGGCATTTTTTCCTGATACTCCATCGTTGTGCTGCATATCAATTTTTTCTATACGTTAATGGTAAAATAATGAACAACATAATGCTTCCCAAGGCAGAAATACAATGTTCATTTCCCCTTTGTTGAAGGAGAATGTAGCCATTAGGAACAGTGTTTCCCAGCTGCTCCTTGGAGGGAAGGGCCAGTATACTGCTAACAGATATATGGATTTCATTCAGACCACAGAAAACTTACGTCAAAGCTTAAACTTAGCACTTAACTGTGTTCCTCTGTCCTCGACTGTGAAGCAGTGAGACAGATTCCTCTCATTTCACTGCTGCTGCTTGAAGTGATGGATTACACCAGACAGACTGAAAGAGTTAAGTAAAGTAGACAGCTTGTGGGAATACCATACCCATGACAGATTCTCCTCAAAATGCATAGCATGTCTTTTGCAATGATCCTCTTTGTCCTTTTGGTTATAATGGAGCTTTTGACAACAAATACTAGATCTATTTTCACAGACAGACATCAAGCACCAAAGTGTAAAGTTCAGCAGCTGGAAGGAAGGGACTAACACCATGTCTTATACCTGATCTATCATCAGGAACAGCAAATACAAGGCACTTCATTGCAGAGGTTCAGTGACTTAACTCTTTGATTTAAATCCAGCTCAGATCTGAACCACTAATGAAGAGGCTTGTATGGCTGCTGCCAATGGTGTACCTGTTCTGCCTGTAAAGAGGACTTCAGCTTCCAGGAGTGTCAATCCAGAAGGCTGGTTCAGACAGGCAGTGAAACCTGCAGTTGCCCCTTGGGTTTTTGAGTGCGATGTGCTGTAACTCTTCCATATGCATGAAACTCCTTCGTGGGGAGGTTGAGAAAAGGAAAGAGGCATGCACTTGCAGCAGAAAGACTCCTGGTGTGACAAACACCTGGCTGTTAAAAGGTTGCTCGACACTGCTGGGATATTTTAGGTAGGGGACTTACCTTTTCATTAAACAATGGTATTAGACCAGATCAGACTGGCAGTACAAAGCACCTGCCATGAGAGCCACTAACAGAAATCTTGGACTGGAAGTTATGGACTATTTTCATGTTGGTAACAACAAAAGATATGGTGGATTCCTAAATAATTCCTTCTCTTGGGGTGATAAGGGAAAGACTAGGAAGGTCTCGCTTTAGACATCAGCTGTTCAGAAGAGGCTTGTCCATTCCAAGCAGAAAACTCTTTCTCAAACCAATGGTCACCATCTTTTAGACAGTGTCAGAGTATGTGAGAATGACCATGAAGAGAATTATAAACCACCTAAGACAATTTCTCTCAAAGTGTTCTTTTTTTCTAGAAGAGCTGGTAAAGTTGTGGCCAGATTAACTCCAGCAATAGTCTTTCAACTTCTTGTGGCAGAGCTGACAAACCATATTCAACTGTAGGCCTAGGACTGAAGTGAAAATCACCACTGCAAAGTTCCTTTCTTGCAGAGCCCCAGCAAGAAAATGATGTGAAAGAAAATCCTCTCATTGAGAAGTGATATTCCTTCTCCTGGTTTACGTAACGCTTACTGAAGACAAAGTGGTACCTAACTGCATCTTTGTCACCAAGGTGGCATCTATAACGTAACACAAGATAAAAGGACAGCTGAGTTAAAGTAAGACTTTTTCAACAGAGATGGTGTGCAGGAACTGTCTTTGCTGGGTGTATGTGCTTATTGACTTGCTTTCAATGGAAAATTAGCCATCTTATGAAGATATTCCTTAAAACAACATTTGGAACATGTGGAAGTAGGTGAGATCATACTGCAAATGCATCGAATTCCATGCGACATTAAATATGAATTTCACAGAATCCTGAATTGAAGCCAAGTCTGATGGTCTCATTACTCTAATTCAGAAAAAAAATTCATACATAATTTAATGGTGAATGTAGCAATAGCAGTTATGCTAAATATACTCTGTAGAGCCTTCTCATAGCGGGTTCCTTTAACTAACATGGCAATTTCATAAAAAGAAATATATTAAAACAATTTGTAATGACTTGTACATGGGATAATTTCTTGACACTCCCTGCCCAGACAATCTTCTCTGTTAAAAGTGATCTGTAGCATAGGGGAAGCAAACAAATACCTTACAACATGCGTTCCCAAATTGTGCTCAATGAAACTAATTTAAAGTAATCAGTGTCTTGTCCACAGAACTTTTTTTATTTAAAAGTGATGATAAATGTACATGATAGTTCTGAAGAAAATTGGAGCATTGATCTGTGTATCCAAAAAGTCTTGAAGTCTTGAGGTTGAAATGACTTTTTTATTGGGAACACTATCATATGGTTTAAATAAGAAGACACATGCTTAACATCCATTCTAGTATTTAATATTGTGGTCAAATAAGGTTGAGATCTAGCTCATATGGTGCAGAGTCCTGTTGCAACCACTTACTGCATTAATTAGGACAGATTTTATGAAAGCAGAGAAGGTACTTATACCCTCACTAGATCTAGCTTTTGTTAAGCACTCTTAACAATCTTTGAACTCTTTGGTAAATGAAGCTCTGAACTTCAGAGTTGTAGCTTTTACATAATTATTCTTAATATCTGTTAAGTAATATATATTAATCCAAATATTAAGAAAAACTCCAAAACCTTGCTGATGTACAGGTACATCAATCTAAATATGGTCTAAAGGAAGCTATTAATACTGAAAAATATTCCTCCTAAGAAGGTTTACAGGCTAATGAGCATCGCTATGCTTCTGAGGGTATGTTGAAAATGGTGACAAATGGCAACGATGTGAAGTGCATAATAATAACAACATAAAAATAGTAAAATACTTAATCTTCTCATTACAATAAAGAGTGCTACATAGTCTCAGTTGACGTCAATATCCTGGACTGGGATATAATCTGTCTAATTTAAGCACCTAGCTTTCACATATGTGCATCTAAAGACATCAAGTAAGAACAAGATATCTGTCTATTTTTTAGGCACCCGCTTGACAGAATGCCTTAGGAGATGATCCTGAAGGCTATAGGGGCCCAGGAAGACTGGGCACTCTTTCAGAAGGCAGTCTTAATGGCACTGGAGCAGGTGGTTCCCAGGTGCTCTAAGAGAAGTCAGCACCAGGGTAGACTACCCTGGTTGAACAGGGAGCTTTGGCTGCAACTCAGGGAGAAAAGGAGAGTTTACAGCCTTTGGAAGAAGGGGCTAGTGATGCACAATGATTTCAAAGATGCTGTGAGGCTATGCAGGGTGGAAATCAGAAGGTCTAAAGCTCAGCTGGAAATTAATTTGGCTTCAGAAATCAAGGACAACAAGAAATGTTTCAATAATTATGTCAGTAGCAAAAGAAAGACCAGGGAGAGCCTCCATCCCCTGCTAGATGCAGGAAGAAACATGGTGACAAGTGATGAGGAAAAGGCCTGAAGTGCTTAATGGCTTCTTTGCCTCTGTCTTCAATAACAAGACTAGTTGTACTGAGGGAATCCAGCCTCCTCAGCCAGAAGACAGAGACTGGCAGATCGACCTCCCCACAATCCAGGAGGAGACAGTCAGTGACCTGCTGCATCACACAGACACACACAAGTCTATGGGAGCGTATGGGATACACCCGAGGGTGCTGAAGGAGCTGGCTGGGGTGCTCACCAAGCTGCTTTCCATCATTTACCAGCAGTCCTGGCTGACCGGGGAGGTCCCGACTGATTGGAAACTGGTCAATATGACACCCATCCATAGAAGTTGGAAGGATGATCTGGGAAATTACAGGCCTGTCAGCTTGACTTTGGTGCCCGGGAAGCTGATGGAGCAGCTCATCCTGAGTATCATCACACAACACGTGTGGGACAACCAGATCACTCCAAAAAGGACATTGAATGACTTGAGCATGTCCAGAGAAGGGCAACGGAGCTGGTGCAGGGTCTGGAGCACAGTTTGTACAAGGAGCGGCTGAGGGAACTGGGGGTGTTTAGTCTGGAGAAGAGGAGGCTGAGGGGAGACCTCATCGCCCTCTACAGCTCCCTGAAAGGAGGTTGCAGAGAGCTGGGGATGAGCCTCTTTAACTAGGTAACAAGTGATAGGACAAGACATAATGCCCTCAAGTTGCACCAGGGAAGATTTAGACTGGATATTAGGAAGCATTTCTTTACAGAACGGGTTGTTGGGCGTTGGAATGGGCTGCCCAGGGAGGTGGTGGAGTCCCCATCCCTGGAGCTGTTTAAGAGTTGCACTGACACAGCACTTAGGGTTATGGTGTAGCTGGGAATTGTCAATGTTAGGTTAATGATTGGACTCGATGATCTTCAAGGTCTTTTCCAACCTAGATGATTCTGTGATTCTGTTATTGTGTAACATGCTAGGTTCCTTAGCTACCCTTTATTTACAGATGTGGGTTCAGAGCCAGAGAAAAGACTAGGACTGAAGTTACTCTCTAATATTTTGTAGGCAGTAGACCAGCTCTCCCCTCCTTGTTATACTCTGTGTTGCACATTGTTGTAATTTCCCACCAGAAATTGACATCCCTCATTTGTACCTGTACAGGTGACCACTCTCTAAACAAGATTTATGCAAGTGTCCAGATTTTGAAACTGAAAACTCCCACACGGAAAAGCAAAACATATTTTCACAAAACCTTTGTGAAGCACAGTTGAATATACAGCTGAATTAGCATGACTGAGAGGAAAGTAAGCTCTGGTAAAGAGGTGGAAGTGAAGAGAGTCTGGACAGAGAAGAATGTCTGGACAGAGAAGTTTAAACTAGGTCTACTACTGACAGAATTAGTAATCTGGAATGACAACTTGGAACATTTGTCTAAAGCCAGACAGAAGATCTGTGTCGCATCAGCAAACCAGTTATGTATTTCAAATTCTAATGGGCTCCCTAAGCAGTGACCCAACTTCCTCTTAACTCAGGTTAGCAGTATGGTGTAGATCTCTGGCAGGAGTACTTGTTTATGTATGCGTATATATTCATTACTTTTCTTCATGTGAGTAGAGTGGGTGCAGAATGACAAAACTGAAGATGTTTTGGTCATGCAGCTGTGCTCCTGTCAGTGAGAGCTAAGGTCCTGTGCTCAATTGCATGGCATTTCTGTTTATGGGAAATTAACTGTTTGGGAATGACTCCTGATACACAATTTTGCTGCTTTGGAGGACTGCAACACATGTATGTAAAGGAAAATTTTGTACACGGGCTTCCTGGTGGTAAAGGCAAATTAATGTCTCTGTCAGCCTTTATGCTGTCAGTGCTTATTTATTCAAAACAACAGCTTATTATGATATGACACTTGTGAAAGACCCAGAGGGAAGGATTTAGACAGGCATTCAGAATTCAGTAGGATAAATAAGAGTGGTTGTCATCTCCAGAACAACCTACCAGTAGAACTTGCAGGTAGCATAGCTACCTGGTTTAAATTGCAGTTTTGTCTTTTCTAAAAGAACAGAGGTTATATGTTGATTTAACATTTTATTAACTGATTTAACTGGAATCCACAGAATTAGATATCTACAAAGATCCAGGAAAGAGTTGTGTTATATGTTGATCCTTGAACCACTATAATTTTGGACAGAGTATTTCCACTTTCACCAATTAATTACTAACACAAAAGCTAAAGCACTTGTGGCTCTCGTGACTACTTGCTGGCAGTTATCTGGAGAATGTTAAATGTTATCTTTCTGTAGAATGACTTGCACTACAAAGTATGGTCATACTCATAAAACCTGGAAAAACATATTAAAGATCAGTGTCTGTGTAGTGGCTTGTATTTAAAAAACAAAACAAAAACAAAACAACAAAACCGTTTCTGGCTTCTACTTTGCTAAAGATTATCCTGAGGTACAGGGACAAGTGGAATACCATACAGTCATGCATAAATCTGATTTGCTTTCTATCCATCCAATGAAGTAATCAAGGAGATTCAGCTCCATATCACTCTTCCTTGATTCTATGTCTACTTGCACCTTGTAACACTACTGCTTGCCTACATCTGCCGTATGCGTAGTCCAATTTGAATGGATGGGATGCCCAGAAACAGGTATATCCACTTCAGGAGACACACAGGCAGTTTTTCTGTACCAAACACTGCTCAGAGGAGTAGGGCTTCAGTTCCATTAGTCACTTTGGTTAATGTCATGCTTGCATTCTGCAGCTCTCCCTTGAGCATGTTACAAAGACACTTTTACATTCTTGTCTGAATAGTCCACAAAACCCATCTTCCTGGACACAAATGTTTGTGACTATACCTATACAGTGGAATTTATGGATATGGAAGTTTAAGTGCTTTGCTAAAACAAGACCATAAGAAGTACAGGTAATGGAAAATGCATGACCTTCGCTGATAAGATATCCTAGTGGTTTATGACTCTCATTTCTAAGAGTAATATTTTCAATTTAAAATTTGTAGCTTTCACATTTGAAGTATCTGGTGACTCTTTCATATCCGAGAATTTTACAATGCATAATTAACTCTCACATAAGATTGCAAAGTAAGGCTTACACAGAATCTACAGAGAATGCTGGTCTTAGGCAAGCCTACTGCTTAAGGGTGTATTTCGTCCTATAAACTAATTCATTTAGCTTTGTTGCTAGCCAATTAACTGTCAAGGTAAATTTGTACTTTATTGCCTTCTGATGTATATTCTTATCTAAAGCATGGAGATGACTTATTTTCCAAGCATTATCAGATGTTATAAAGAAGGTAGGTCTTCTCTCACCAGCTCAATGGAAGAGACAGCTGACATACCATCAAACAAATAATACTGCTGCCATTTATTTCTGTCACAGAAATGTATTAAATAAACATATCTGAAGATGTTGAATGATTTAGAAACAATAAAACTCCACAAAATTGTTTCTGTCAAAGCCTGTCAATGACTTTGTTAAGAGATCAACTAATTAATTTGTTAACTTTAAAAATAGGTGCAAATCATGTTTTTAAGAGTTAGAATTAAGAGGGGAGAAAAATAATGATTTATATCTAAGGCATCTCAAGTAAATATAAATATAAATATATCTCCTTAATATAAAAGCCTTTAAGCAGTACTCCAAGAGGAATGAAAAGATTCAGAACAAGATTTATTTGCCATGATCTTAGTAAAAATTTTTCATCTAGATCTACCAATTTGTATTTATGCAGGTGCTCAACCAGATATTTCTTTGCAGAGGCAGTTTTTGTTACTCTTGTTTTCATTTTATTTTATATTTTTTTTTTCAGGTTACATTTTACTTCTCAATTGGTTAAAAAAAAGATAAAAAATAAAGTTAATAACATTGTTTTGAAAGTGAAAGAATAATCTTGTTGAGGTGCCATTGCACTATTGTATATTATAATTCTAAATAATTATTGCTGAGATAAATTTAGTACATATTAATTCCTGTCCTTGAGCCTTTAGACTGTATTGATCGTCTGAGTCCTTAGGCTTTAAAATTCTACTTATATTTTCTAATTCAATATGCTTCATGATTTAGCCTCTGTGATAGATAAAATGTTAAGTCTCCAGCATGCTGTGTTGCATAACTTAAAAGGCATATTTTCCGATGTACACTTCTGCCTAGTAACCATAGATCTGTTCCTGAGTAAGCTGATGAGTTTGGAAAGCCAGGTTAATGGTACATAGCTTCCACTGGGAACTTTCCAGCACATAGGGAGTATAATGCTGTAAAGCTGATCAGACACTTAATCAATGATCACACCTAAATACCTGTTGGATTATCATGATAAAGAGATCGTACATAGGCAATTAACAAGAGCAGGACACAGAAGGCAATCAAAAGTACTTAAAGGAATTTGATTTCAAAAGAAATATACACACCTGGGCTAGTGGTCTAGATTGCAGATATCTTCACTGAACCAGCCAGGTCCCACTTCCTTTACTGTCAGTTGTGAATGAAAAAGGTACTTCGGGGAATGCATTTTACTCCATTATTATGGGCATCTACATTAGAATGAGATGAATTATGTCCTAGTATTGCCTATTTTTTCAGAGCAATTAAAGACTGGTTAAATAAGAGGTAGATATCTATAACCAGTCAGGTGAATCTTACACATTTTGGTAGAAAAGATTGAGTTGAATAACTCCAAGGAAAAAGAGGTTAATTGGGAGTGGCAGGTAAAATTAGGAATGTCCTAGGAAATAAATTGTGTCAGTGAAGTAAATGTAGAGTTGTTAGTACTACTTCAAAGTAAGTATCTTTTGGGAAAACCTCTGTACACTAGAAGCAGAATCCAATGGAAGCTCAATGAAAATAGAATATTTTACAAGTAAAAATGAGACATTGCTCTGAGTAGTTAGACATAAAACTTCAAGACACAACACTCAATATTCATGGCAAACTTTCTTCTCATAAATTAGGAGTTTGTACATTAGGATAAAAAAATCCACCCACATTCTCGTGTTTGTGGAAAGATTTTAGTTTGACTTTCATATTTAAAAACAGTGACTAAAACCATCAATGTTAAGTCCTAGTTAGTGGTCTACTAAATGCATATTTACAGACAATAGTTACTAGTTTTCTCATTAGCTGGTGTTACATAACTTTCTAATAAACATTAGTAGAGATATAATTGAAAACAATGATTAATTTTTGAGAATTGTGTGCTAATAATATATAACCACAGTTCTGCTAGTTTAAAACTGAAAACTATGCTTTGTTGTCTCTCTCAATTTAGTAGCTAGATTCAGAAGATGCAAAGTTATCCTGGCTGACCAGGGAGGTCTCAGATTGGAACCTGGTCAATGTGAAGGGTCAGAAAGATGATCTGGGAAATTACAGGCCTGTCATCTTGACTTCGGTGCCCGGGAAGCTGATGGAGCAGCTCATCCTGAGTACCATCACACAACACGTGTGGGACAAACAGATGCTCAGGCCCAGTCAGCATGGGTTTATGAAAGTCAGGTCCTGCCTGACAAACCTGATCTCCTTCTACGACAGGGCAACCTGCTTACTGGATGAGGGAAGGGATGTGGATGTTGTTTACCTTGACTTTAGTAAGGCCTTTGACACCGTTTCACACAGCATTCTCCTGGCAAAAATGGTTCCTCATGGCTTGGATGGGCACAGTCTTTGCTGGGTAAAAACCTGTCTGTATGGCCGGGCCCAAAGAGTTGTGGTGAACGGAGTTAAATCCAGTTGGTGGCCGGTCACGAGTGGTGTCCCCCAGGGCTCGGTGTTGGGGCCACTCCTGTTTAACATCTTTATTGATGATCTAGACGAGGGGATCGAGTGCACCCTCAGTCAGTTTGCAGGTGACACCCAGTTGGGTGGGAGTGTTGATCTGCTCGAGGGCAGGGAGGCTCTGCAGAGAGACCTGGACAGGCTGGAGCCATGGGCTGAGGCCAACTGGGGGAGTTTCCATAAGGCCAAATGCCGGGGGCTGCCCTTGGGCCACAACAACCCCCAGCAGCGCTACAGGCTTGGGGAGGCGTGGCTGGAGAGCTGCCAGTCAGAGAGGGACCTGGGGGTGTGATTGACAGCCGGCTGAACAGGAGCCAGCAATGTGCCCAGGTGGCCAAGAAGGCCAATGGCATCCTGGCTTGTGTCAGCAATAGTGTGGCCAGCAGGGACAGGGAAGGGATCTGACCCCTGTACTCGGCACTGCTGAGGCCGCCCCTCGATTCTTGTGTTCAGTTTTGGGCCCCTCACTCCAAAAAGGACATTGAATGACTCGAGCGTGTCCAGAGAAGGGCAACGAAGCTGGTGCAGGGTCTGGAGCACAGGTCGTACGGGGAGCGGCTGAGGGAACTGGGGGAGTTTAGTCTGGAGAAGAGGAGGCTGAGGGGAGACCTCATCGCCCTCTACAGCTACCTGGGGATGAGCCTCCTTAACCAAGTAATATTTGATAGGACAACACATAATGCCCATGAGTTGCACCAGGGAAGGTTTAGACTAGATGTCAAGGAAGCATTTCTTTACAGAACGGGTTGTTGGGCGTTGGAATGGGCTGCCCAGGGAGGTGGTGGAGTCTCCATCCCTGGAGGTGTTTAAGAGTTGGGTTGACAGAGCGCTGAGGGATCTGGTGTAGTTGGGAACTGTCAATGTTAGGTTAATGGTTGGACTAGGTGATCTTCAAGGTCTTTTACAACCTTTAAGTTTCTGTGAAAGTTGAAAGACTGTCTCAATAGAAGAATAAGGGGGAATGGAGTCCTATATCAAGAATAAAATTTGAAGCAAAGAGAAAATTATCCATTTGGTACTGAATATGGGCTAAACTAAGCATGTCTCTGTACAGGCCTGTAGTGAGACATTTTGGCACCTGGAAGCTGCCTCAGCTGGCCCTCTGCCTCCTGCCAGCTGCTGCATCTACCTCCTCTGGACCTGCTCACTCCAGACCGAGGAGCTGCAGCAGCACCAGTGACCAAAGTGTCAGACATTTGCTGCTTTGGTGTGCTCTTTGCTATGACTCTGTGGTTATGTTTTTTACTGTAGAAATGTTTTGATGCTCAGATAAAAAACTCACATTACAGCAGTTCTTTTTGCTGTGGTCTGCTTCTTGTTCTTTCTCAAAAACATTAAAGATTTTTAATATGAATAATATACCACTGCATAATGGTAGTTGTGTGAGATGTTTTACAGTTTTACATAATGGGGAAAGGAAGCCGTGGGTATATCCAGTGTATCTTGGCAGAGTTTCTCTATGATTCATGAGAGAAATGAGAACTATGAGAGCTGCCAGGCTTAAGAGATCTAATATCACTAAGGCCCAGGAGAATCTATTTAAGAGCACCGAGAGAGGTCCACAGAATGATTCCAGGGTCATCCAGATCACTGTGAACACCTGACATTTGGGATTTATTATTTTAGCTTTCCAATTACTAATGAAGTTTATATGTAGAAAATATTAATTTCTCCTGCATTAATTTTTGTATGTAGTGAATTTATATTTGAAAATATAGTTTTATATATTTGCTTCTCTAACTTTAAAACTTTTGTTTCTCCTTTATGTCACAAATTGCCAGTGGCTATGAAATATTAATGCTAATACTAATATAAATAATGAATTAAACAATGAAAGATTTGGCTTTAAAAGTCTACCTCTTACATGAGTACAGACTTAAAGGTGCACATAAAGATAGGAAAGCATCTTTATTTCTTCCAAGTAAAGAATTGCTTGTTTGTAAATCAGACATAATCTTGTTACTTTATGTTTCTACTTGGGGCATAAATGGTAACCGCTTAACAAGGTGAACTCCCTGTCTAGTCTCTCCCAATATTTGTTATTCTAATTTATTTTAGCAGAGAGAACATAAATTCCCTCAGAGGCTGAACTAAACCCTGGTTTTGCTGCAGGCTCCTGATCTTGCATTCTTTGTGTCACTCCTGATGCCTTCAGAGGGTGTGCAAAGGGAGCAGTTCAGACCCCAAAACTCTGTATCTGGAGAAAGGCAATTTAATATTTTTCAGTTTCACTTACCAGTTCCTGCTCTGATGACAGCCTTGCTGCACATCTTGCAGTTTTAACAATCTTTGCTTTCTTTTTGTTGTTGCTTAGGTATAAAATGATGATGTAGTTTTCCATAACATGCTGTTTCCTTGCAATATTCTCACTCAGTAGGGTAGCTCTCTATTGATTATTTATTTTTGGAAGAACCTTAGCACAGCCCTACACTGTAAGCCCTTGTCTCTTGAGAGTTTACTTTATAAAGTCTGTGTGCCTTCATGAAAGAATACAACACCTGAAAGTAGAATTACATTTTGAATTTTGGTGTGTCTGTGCAGTACATATTCAGCCCTACCTACAATATGGAAGGGTAAAAATCTCTCTTTAATCATGCTATTTTCTCAGGTTATATTTGCCTGAAATTGATTTGCCATCTTCTAAGCCTTGTTGTTAAGGGACCATAAAACAGCTGGAAAATGGATGTATTTATTTATCTGGAAGTCTCCTGTGCTAAACAGCCACGATGGCAAGTTTAGGCAAATTCCCACAGATCTGCAGTGGATGTGCCTGGACTTGAGAGAAACAAGCTCTGATTAGAGAGTTTATTTTCTTGACTGACTGGTTAACTCAGTTGGGTTGAACAGGCAAAATGCAAATTCTGACCCTCATCCCTAAGGTTTTGCTTATTTGTCCTAGTAAAACCCCTGTGCTTGATGGTCATTATGTAAGTCTGGGTTTAAATTTTTGGGATCATTAAGAACCAGCTCAAGCCCTCATCAAGACTACAAGGATAAACCTGAGCTACTTGATACTCAGCAAGCTAATTTTCTTCCCTTAGTCACAAAGATTTAATTGGCTTAAAGAACAGTCCTTCACTGAAAGGAGGAAAGAGAGTGATTAAGTACATGACTGCCCCTTCTCCATAGTTTAAGTAAGTATTCACTGTCCTCTCTAGCTCCTTGGTAAAACAACTGTTAGAGCACCTGACTCTTTCCCAGATTCTACAGTAGCAACTTCTTCCTAATTTGAGACTGAGTCCCATGAGGTTTCTGTTTGCCCTGTGGGGCAGAGAGGTTTCACCGCAGGCAGAGCTGCTCTGTGGCATCAGCTGCCTTGCCAGTCCATCTCACTTGGTCCTTCTAGGCCCTACCAGTGCCCATCACACCTTTGCGAACAAGTTTGGCTCCATAGTGATTTCTGCACTGTGAACACAGCGCTTTTCACCTATAAGAAACCTGTTATGCAGACTCTGTCATCTAGCTGTTCTAAACATGGGGCATTTGCAGCCCAATATGGACAGAACCAAGGGTAAAGAGTCAATACGCATTCAGACAGTTAGCTGCCCCACATTTCTATGCCTTCATAAAATTATTAAATCTTCCTTGACATTGCAAGATTTCTTCTTAACAGAGACAACACACTTATCATAAAAGAACATATATAAATTGAATATGTCTCAGCCCTGTCCATTGACTCATTTTCTTTCTTTTTCTCTCCATGAGAAATTAACAGATAAATGCTTCCCTTTTGCTTCTGTCCCACCTGGAGCCCTTGAGAGAAAGATGGGGGTGCATCCTCCTTTTGGCATCAGTCACTCTGCTTATACTAGTATACTCTGAATGACTCCTCTGTGCAGACAGCTGTTTTGTGGGAGACAGAATACAAAGAGACATTCATATTAACAATCCTGCCGGCATTTGTGAAAGAGTGTGGACTTTGTGTGCCTGCTACAGTGCTTCTTAGTGGTCATTAAGGAGAACTTCTGAGTCACTGTACCTTGGATCAAAATGAGACTACATACTTTACCTATATATTATATATTAATATAATGCTATATATAATTAATACATAAGAAACCCAAGAGAAAAGAGTGTTTTTAGGGCTATTATCAGACTTACTGGATTGACAAACAGAAAGTGTCCCACACCACTTAAGAACATTCTTTCATTAAGGAAGGTCTGATAGAGAGTTAGGTGAGATGAATTTAGAAATAGCTAACATAGTAACCAATGCACAGACCTATAACTGATCTACCCACCCTGCAATAAAGTGAGAAAATTAGCATCATGGAGCCATCCAGACTGATCCATTTGACTCACTGGTATTTCTGCATTCCGAAACATTGCAAATTCTGGAAGATCATTTTCAAGTTAGGATGATGTTTTATGTGTGATGCCATAAATCATTGAAGAGATTAGAAAAGTTTTAACAGCTGCTGGATATAAAAATGTATCTATTCTTGAAAATATCTTAACATATTTGTCTTTGATCCTAGCTTGTGGCAGAGCAGGTGAGTGTCCAGATCTGGGTGGGAGTATTTATCAGCAAACTCTTATACCATATTCACCCTACTGCTGTCTGAATACAAGTGGATGTCAGGTTACTGTGACAAATACTACAGAGAATGAAGAGATTATTATTATTCTTTAGGAAAAAAAAAATACACTTGATTTGCATATCTTGCAAAATCCATCTATTCTCTTTTAGTATGTACTTTCAGGGGAGCTGATACAACACAATCAACACTAAGGTACCATATCAAATTGAGAAAACACAAAGAACATTTGTTCAACACATGTCTTTTTGTATAAGCAGCGAGTGCACTGTGAGTTTCTAGAGCTTCATCTTAAGGTGAAGAGCACCTATATTGTAATGAGTTACAGAAAGAAGAGAGTCCTCTGGATCTTTATTCTTTTTCATATTATTAAAATAAAAGAATTACTGTTCATTCAAAGGTGAGCATTTATGAACATTGGATATTTTTTTATTGCTGGAATAAAAATTAACAGATTTTGGATAGATTTAAAATTATTCCATGTTTGTCATCATGACTTGAACTCATATGTTTTATCAAAATAATTATACTTTTTAGAATCCTGTTCCCCTTCAAATCAGCTTCCAAATTCCTACTGATTTATTAGAGCCAGGGCTTCACTCACAGTTTTTAAAATGTACACTTTGATTTTGCACATCATCTCCACAAAATTACGCTGATTATCTAGTAATAATTTATTTGAATAATGAGATCTGTGAAGTTGTAGCATAATTTATTTGCATTTTGTATTAAATAGTGACTGAGATATTTGAGATAATTGTGCTTGCTGAAACACCCAAGGAATATAAAGAGATCCATACAAATCTTGAATGAAATATAATTTATAATTACCAGAAAGTTTGTAATTTAAAGCTTTTCAGCAGCTTTCATGATAAACTTCTTCAATTCAATCCAAATATTAGGTCCTCAGCAACGTGGACATTTTATTTGGTCATTCATCAACCCTCATACTTGTGGGAAGCTTCTGCAATGCCTGATACATAATCCATAATATATGGATTTCTCTTTGGGCCTCCATTTCTCGTGGACCACAGATCAGAAGAAACCAAAGTCAAAGATATGCATCCTAGCTTTGTTTGAGAAATTTGTTGTAGGCCATGTAGAAACTTCCATTTTTTGTTTCCTTATTCAATTCTAAACTCTGGTAAAATAGAGAACTACAAACGAAGGTGTGTCATACCAGCCAAGCCCTTATCCTTTCCAAGGCATAGGACATCCCTCTCTTGAAATCCTTGGCTAAAGGAGTGCATCTGCTCTGTTCAATGTTACATAAACCATTGTCAGAATCCAGGAGGAGGGTGAAGTTATTCCAGGGAACTGCCAGGAATGGACAGAAAAGATGGATACTAGAAGGAGTGACCATGGCAGAAAAGTGTGGCACCAAACCAAGAACCCTGTGGTTTGATGGCATCTGTAACTAACCATCTCTGGATTTTTGCTTCCATTGTGGTCTCATTCCTGTCCATCATAGTCTCTAGTTAACTTTTTTCTGTAGTAAGCTAGACTACAGAAGACCAGCTAGAACTGGTAATATATAACAACACATCAGACTTCTACAGTGATATTCTTCACTACATGCAAATACTAAGTATTTTTGCTTGATGTATTTTGACAGTGGTAGGTATTTTCAATACAACTTGAAGTTATGCTTTTTCTAAGTTATTCTTATAATTTTTTAGGTTTTTATACACAAGAGGCTGTAATTCCCAGTGGGAGAACTTACACCCATCTCCTTCACACACACATTCAGCTCTGCTTTTTTGAAATGGTAGCCAAGATACACAGGACACGAAGCTGGCTTTGCAGATGTGATCCTGAATCTCTCGTTGAATCTCCACTGCAGTCCTGTGGAACTGTACAGATCTATTTTTGTGGAACAAGAATAAGGATTGGGATCTGAAAGAGTTATTGCTATGAGTGAATTTGACTGCCCTGGAACTCAGAAAATTCCAGGCACCTCAAAAGGGATAAGGCAGTTGGATGCTTTTGTATGTGTACTGTTAGACAAAGTACAAGGATTAATGGGATTTGTTGAAGAATTATTCAGTATAATATTTTGTAACTATAAAATTGTATACAATTTACAAACTATATATTGAACTGTCAAGCTGTGCACACTGTTAGCCCACATAATAGCAGGACTGCTTGTAATCTTGTGCCTTCTCACTTATTGCCTCCCAGTGTCTGTAACACACTTCTTGTGCCTTGTCCTTAATTATCCTCCAATTCTATATGAGCTGTGAAGCCTGTGCCCCTGTTTAGTTGAGCTCTCCAGAGTGCAAAGGTCTGCCTGCAGGGAGGAGGGTGAGGGACAATAGCCCTTTAAAGGGAAAGAACTCATTTATCTCTGCATCCTGTAAATACAAATCCCCTCCAAGATACTCTGTCAGCCCATTTATGACAGGGTTTTAGGATAAGCAGTCTCTCAGCTATAGGATGACTGCTATTTTACTGCTATGATTGCTCCTGATCAAACTGCATTTGGGACCTGATGTGGGTGCCCATGCTCCCTCTACAGCACAGCAAGGCAGGTGAGCATATTTGATAATCTTGAGGAGGACACCCTGGCTGTCAAAAGTTTATGCACTTAAACTGCGCAGACCAGATCTTCTCCATGGACCATTTCAGAAACGTGTTATTATTTTTAGCAGGACTAATCTGACAAAGGGCTGTATGTGCCTGCATCCGGCAGACTGGCTTTGTCTTCACTGTGTCTGCATGTGTAGGTTTGTTTTTTTTCGGCCCATGATCAGAGGAGATAAAGCTAATGCAAGTGCTAGCCTTGCAGTGTCTCCACAGGCAGAGGAGCCTTGGGAATGTGTGCAGCTTTGCTGGGATAGAGACATAAGGCTACCTGAGCTTGACTCAACCCCACTGTTTTTGATAGAAGAAACTCCAAACCACTGCAGTATACCATAAGGCTATTCTTCCCCCACCCCTTCCCCCCTTCCCCCTTTCCTCCCACCTGTAATCTCTCACAGCTCAGAGTAGCAGCTGTCATTCAGGATTTCACACATTTTAAAACTGCTGACTTCAAAAACTCCTTATGCTTGATCCTGGTGTTTCTGAGCTGTCAGCAAAGCCTGAAGTCTTTACCCACCTATTAACCCCAAGACCTATTCATCAGTGATATGTTGGTAAACACTAGGTGCTACTAAGGAAGCAACCTGGTATGCTACCAACAATGCTTTTCAGTGTATGGTGGTATTGCATATAACTAAAATGTGGCAGCAGAACCGCATGGGACTGTACCACATCAACAGCCCCATTGCCTTATACAATATTGAAATGTTGGCATTGCAGAACCCGCAAAAAATTTTAGACTGAACATTTTTATCAGGTTCCAGTTACAAAGCACTCCAAATGCCACCAGTGGCTTATTCTTAGGATCTCTGCTTCTGTACACAAGGACAAGAAACAGTTATTTACAGAACATAGTACATCACTGAAAGTAGGGCCCACTTCATTTCAGCAGAAATTTTAATACATAGGAGGCACTACCATTTTCATTACTGTCAATTTTCTGTCCAGTGTTTCTTACTGGGAGAAAGAGGGTTCGAAATTACTGCATTTGTCTCAGAGAACATATTAAACTGAGATGGATAGATAAAAGGAGCGTGTGGGGCAGGCAATTGTTTACTTTTTTCATACAAGATGTTTCTCTTTCCAGTAGAGACTAAGCTTTGAAACTTCAAGATATAATTTCTACTTGAAAATTAGGTAGTGAAAGATAAACACTTCTGAAAAATGTCCCCTTTCTCTCATCCCAGTGACAACTTCTGGCTCAAGCTGGCACTTCTGCTTTACATTCTGTACTACAAGGTACAGTACTGAGCTGCGGCAATTTTCGGTGCATGTCTTTCAGTCAAGCCAGTGTAAATGAAGCTGTCCGCAATGAGAACAGAGATGTCTGCCAGAAATTAAATAAAAGCCTATGCTAAAATGCATTGATCCCGCTATTTCATGGTTTGTAATGTTATTAATATATTTTTTCTTTCTGCATCCAGCCTCAAACTCAGATTAAATAAATGTCAAAAACATGTAGGGCTGCTGCTACTGTACAGAAATTTTAAAATGCTTTTTAAAACTTAGTGTTGTCTGAGTTCTGCTGAATTTAAACTATGCTCTCGTTTTCTGTGTCCTTAATAACTTTATTATGCCTTGACTGTAATGTTTGAGAGAGGAACCTTTGTCTCTACTGCTCCCTAGGTGAGTTCACACATCTGTCTGGTGTGAATTCTGCTTACTCTCGCTCCACCCTCATTTTGTGTCTTAAGTGTTCTCACCTTGAAAAGGTGCAATTCACATATCAGCCTGGTGCTTCAGGAAATGACAGATTCTGCAGCCAGAGAACATTACAAATTCCTAGGCCTACATGCCTCATCTGTACTTTTGTCTTCATTTTCTCTTGTTTTTCTTAATTTTGTTCTTTTATTCTTTTCTGAGGAGCTCTTTTTTGTAGTTCCCTTTTCCCCAAATCCTTATTTTATTCTGGATAATACAAAATTTGGGTATCAGACACTGGGCGTGGTGCTGTAAAATATATTTTATAGAACACCTCTATATTTTACATAGCAGCTTAAGGAAAAAAGTACACATGGAAAATAATATTTTTTTTAAATTAAATGAAGGTTCTACTTTGTAAACTCTGAAGAAGTCTGCATGGCTTTACACAAGAACCTGAGATTACTTTTGTATTTACTTAAAATCTTTCTTTTGCATTAATAGGTAATTTGCAGAGTGGTATAAATATACAATTTAAGATTAGAACACTGACCCATGTACATACCTGTATTATGAGGGGATCTTTTCCCTACAGGCATCATCTTCTGGATCAGAAAAGTAGAATAACACATATAGTAGATAAGAAGGACCTGTACTCGTCAAAGTTTTAGTGACATCAGAGAAGGTAGATGTGGGTTCTGGTGGCTGTTAATCACAAAATCAGCTAGGTTGGAAAGGAACTTGAAGATCATCTAGTCCAATTGCTAATCTAGCATTGACAGTTCCCAACTACACCAGATCCCTCAGTGCTATGTCAACCCAACTCTTAAACACCTCCAGGGATGGGGACTCCACCACCTCCCTGGGCAGCCCATTCCAACGCCTAAAAACCCGTTCTGTAAAGAAATGCTTCCTAATATCTAGTCTAAACCTTCCCTGGCGCAACTTGAGGCCATTAACTCTTCTCCTATCGCTGATTACTTGGTTAAAGAGACTCATCCCCAGCTCTCTGCACCCTCCTTTCAGGGAGCTGTAGAGGGCGATGAGGTCTCCCCTCAGCCTCCTCTTCTCCAGACTAAACACCCCCAGTTCCCTCAGCCGCTCCCCGTACGACCTGTGCTCCAGACCCTGCACCAGCTCCGTTGCCCTTCTCTGGACACGCTCAAGTCATTCAATGTCCTTTTTGGAGTGAGGGGCCCAAAACTGAACACAGGAATTGAGGGGCGGCCTCAGCAGTGCCGAGTACAGGGGTCAGATCCCTTCCCTGTCCCTGCTGGCCACGCTATTGCTGACACAAGCCAGGATGCCATTGGCCTTCTTGGCCCCCTGGGCACACTGCTGGCTCCTGTTCAGCCGGCTGTCAATCAACCCCCCCAGGTCCCTCGCTGACTGGCAGCTCTCCAGCCACTCCTCCCCAAGCCTGTAGCGCTGCTGGGGGTTGTTGTGGCCCAAGGGCAGCCCCCGGCATTTGGCCTTATGGAAACTCCTCCAGTTGGGCTCAGCCCATGGCTCCAGCCTGTCCAGGTCTCTCTGCAGAGCCTCCCTGCCCTCAAGCAGATCAACACTCCCACCCAACTGGGTGTCACCTGCAAACTGACTGAGGGTGCACTCGATCCCCTCGTCTAGATCATCAGTAAAGATGTTAAACAGGAGTGGCCCCAACACCGAGCCCTGGGGGACACCACTTGTGACCGGCTGCCAACTGGATTTAACTCCGTTCACCACAACTCTTTGGGCCTGGCCATACAGACAGGTTTTTACCCAGCAAAGCATATGTCCATCTAAGCCATGAGGAACCATTTTTGCCAGGAGAATGCTGTGGGAAATGGTGTCAAAGGCCTTACTAAAGTCAAGATAAATTCTATCCACAGCCTTTCCCTCATTCAATAAGCAAGTTGTCCTGTCATAGAAGAAGATTGGGTTTGTCAGGCAAGACCTGCCTTTCATAAACCCATGCTGACTGGGCCTGAGCATCTGTTTGTCCCTCATGTGTTGTGTGATGGTACTCAGGATGAGCTGCTCCATCAGCTTCCCGGGCACCGAAGTCAAGCTGACAGGCCTGTAATTTCCTGGATCGTCTTTCCAACCCTTCTTATAGATGGGTGTCATATTGACCAATTTCCAATCTGTCAGTCAGGACTGCTGCTAAATGATGGAAAGCAGCTTGGCGAGCACCCCAGCCAGCTCCTTCAGCACCCTCGGGTGTATCCCATCCGCTCCCATAGACTTGTGTGTGTCTGTGTGATGCAGCAGGTCACTGACTGTCTCCTCCTGGACTGTGGGGGGAGATCGTTCTGCCAGTCTCTATCTTCTGTCTTAGGAGGCTGGGTTCCCTCAGTACAACTAGTCATTATTGAAGACAGAGGCAAAGAAGCCATTAAGCACCTCAGGCCTTTTCTTCATCACTTGTCACCATGTTTCTTCCTGCATCTAGCAGAGGTTGGAGACTTTCCCTGGTCTTTCTTTTGCTACTGACATAATTATCGAAATATTTCTTGTTGTCCTTGATTGCTGAAGCTAGATTAATATCCATCTGGGCTTTAGCCCTCCTGATTTCTGCCCTGTATATGCTCACAGCCTCTTTGTAATCACTGTGAGTTACTAGCCCCTTCTTCCAAAAGCTGTAAACTCTCCTTTTGTCCCCGAGTTACAGCCAAAGCTCCCTGTTCAACCAGGGTGGTCTTTGCTGCTGGCTTCACTTACAGCACCTGGGGACCGCCTGCTCCTGTGTCATTAAGACTTTCTTCTTAATGAGTGTCCAGCCTTCCTGGCCCCCTATACCCTTCAGGATCAGGGTCCCATCAGGATTAATGGTAGTGTCTGACCTTGCCGAGAGAGTATACCTCTGTGACATTTTTCATTCAGGAGAAACAAGTAAACAATTACAAAATCTCTTTTTGTAATGACAAAGATCAAGTCCCAGAGCACAGAGAAGCTTGTTGAACACACACACACACACACACACAGATTGAAAGCGCACGAGTCAGAGGCATTGATTTGGGTGAAGGAAAAAGATCTCTACATGCCAAGAGAGAAGTACAGGGCATACACTGGAAAGAGCATTTATTTTGAAGTAAATGGAAAATTAGGTTGCTTTACAAAGAAATTTCACTCTTCTTCTTGGTTCCAGAGGAATGGGACTTTATGTACATTTATTGCAAAATAAACAGGGATGAAGCAAATAAATATTTGACTAAATTAAAAAAAAAAAATATCAGTGAAGGTGGATGTATCTCTTGTCCATTTTGTGGAAACAAGGACATGCCAGTTCAGATGGGCTAGAGTCTCTGTTATTGCTATGTTTGTAAATGAAACCTGTATCCTTTAAAACAAAGAGAGAAAGAGCTGAGATGGAAGGCAGAAAAGCAAAGGTAAAACATACTGCTTTGGTTCCTTATGTTGACTCTCCCTGGCAAAGGACACATCTCCAAAACCTCAGAAGATTCAGACAGAGCAAAGCATTAGTTATCAGATATCGAAAGCTGTTCCTCATTACATTTTATTCCTTTGATTTTGTATAAGCCATCTATGTTATACCATTATGTTGCCTCTAACATCTGTTGAATTTCAGAATATTTTCAGAATAAAGCAGGTCTGAGTTATGTTTCCTGAGACAACTGCAAGTATGAAAATCTGGGCAGCAATGTTACAGAAGAAAGAACTTGGACAGAACAAAAAAATACTTAAAATAAAAAACAAACAACAAGTTTCTTAGGAGGGAAACTCAGCAGCTATGTATATACTACAAAGCTGATTCTAGTCAAACTTTATTAGGAAATTAAAAAAGATGTACTTTGTCCTACAATAACTACGACATGAGAGATCTACTTCAACCAAATATTATTCAGCACTAATATATAAGTGAGGTTTACAGCAGCAAAAGAACTTTTCTCTGTGTAGAGCATCTGTCACTCCAATGGATGAATTAACTGTAACAGGAAAAAAATATATTTCTTTCGCTGGTGGCAGCCATGTTGCCATTATAAGGATTTCCCTATGTGCTTCTATCTGAATAGTTCTGTTTACAGAAGCAACTCTTGTAGTTGAAATGAAGCCAGTAGAGGATTTTCCAAAAAAAGGGAAAAAGGAAACAAAAAAGAAATGAGATATTATAAAGAGTGGGTGGTAGAAAAGAAAGGATGAAAACATAAATTAGATAAGGGAGACAGCTAAAGGCAGAAAAATTTCAGTACCTTCACTCAGTCTTACCCATTCAAAAATTGTCACTCAAAGAGCTGCACATAACATGGCAGCTATTCTCTCCCCTCAGACCATCTATTTGGCTTCCATAATATTGACTCTAGTCCCAGGACATAATGACCAGATTTTTTCCCTACCTCCTGTGACAGACTGATAATTTGCAGTCAGTTATATTTCCTTCTCAAAGGCACCCCTAAACTTTAAAGGCTTGCCATAAGGCTTAGGAAGCATTATACCAATGTAAAAAGCAACAGCTATAAATTTCACATTTTTGAGAAAATCCAAATGGCCAAGCTGTATTTCTTCAGCATCAACTGTCAGCACATAGTCAAGCTTGGTGTCTATTTATCATTTTACAGGCTATGTTAATGTATTCACTTTTATTTTTGTTACATTATTGCATGCTACAGAACTGTAACAGATGCTGGTAGCAAATAAGATGTTTATGTCTGAAAAGTTGTTTCTACAGTAGCTCTTGGTCTGTAAACAGAACATGTCTTTTAAGATACTTATTTCAAAATCAATGAAAATAACCATGTGAATATAGGATGTAGGGAATGAACCACGGATTAATAATGAAAATGCAAGTCTCTGCTATATGCATAAAAAACAAACAAAACCAGTATGCTTAACAATAGATCTTTCTCAAGGTTGATATTCCTAGAAATAACTAAAAAAAACTTAGGGTAAGTCCCTTTGGCTGTTAGTTGAACTTAGCATTCTAAATCCTATCTCAAATCAATCAGTTTTATTTATACTGTGAGCAACTTTTAGGAAAAGGAAGAGCAGAAGGACTGAGTTTTTCTTATGTCAAAGGCACCTATGATTTCTGTGATTTCCATAAGTGCATTTTCATCACTTTAATTACTGTTTTCCTGTTTCTAATAAGAAGTTGGTGAAAGCTATTCCACAGCAGCTATTGGAGTCTGACTGTTTAATTGGTTTCCATTTGCCACAAGGTGAGAGTTGATTTTAAAGAAGCAGTACATGGACTTTCTGAATTAAAAAATGCACACTGGAAATGTTTTTTCTTTTAACCAGAAAACCTCTGAAGAATGGATGAACTGAAAGTAAGAGCAGAAAGTTTTTGTTTGTTTCTTAATAAAAACACAGGATAAATATACTTAATTTTCCAGAAGAGAGAGTTTTCTTAATGGTTATTATCTGAATTAGTTTTATTGTCTGTTTGATAAAATTATGCAATGTTAACTTCACTAAATTACACTTGAGTAGCCAATAAGTGCCCAGTGCACCATGTTACAAACTTGAGTACACCATGGGAAGGAGAAAGTGTTATGGTGGTTTTCAGCCAATACACACAGCTTTATCAAAAAACATTATGATAAATTTTAGGTATTGTGAAACACTAATACACATAACATTGTGTGATCACCTATGTATATCCAGCAGTGTCCCAGTTCATTTAGTTAGATTAAACAAGACCTTCTAGAATGAAATTTTTTTGGGGAGAAAACATTCTAGCTTGCTAGCCATCTAGAAGATATTAATAAAAAGAAAAAATAATCACAGAACGGTTTAGGTTGCAACAGATCTTTAAATATCTAGCCCTGCCCTTGGGCAGGGACACCTTGCACTAGATCAGGTTGCTCAAAACCCCATCCACCCTGACCTTCAACACTTCCAATGATGGGGCATCCACATCTCTGAGCAACCTGTTCCAGTGTCTCACCATACTCATGATAAAAAATTTCCTCTTTATAACCAATCTAAACTTATCCTCTTTCAGTTTAAACCGTTGTTCCTTGTTCTGTCACTGTTTTTCCAATTATCATGCCTAGCATAAAGGACACAGCCAGCATAAAGATGAACCAATAACCAAATTGTATTTGATATAAAAGGGCCAGTACATGGGTGAGCACTGAGGGTACAAACGGGTCAGATTTATGTATAACTGACATCAATCTCACTGACCCCAACAACAACACCACACAACCAACAATGGGTGGAATAAATGGTGACATGCAGTCTCCCATAGAAGGGATGGGAGACAACTGAGTCAACAAGCCAAATACAGAAGACCAAGGAAGCCACACACTGAATCTCTACACAGCCCACACTTACAAAAGCCAGACCTGACTGGAGCCCAGTCCCAGGGAGGCAGGAGGCCCTTCCCCAACAAGGAACTCTGCACAGGACATCCACCTCACACACAGACACTGCCCCTGCCTGCAAGTGGTCCCAGCTTTTATCCCTCAGTGGGACACCTGACCTTTGCTTACTTAGTGCAGACACCTGGGGCTCATTTACCCAATGGCTCTGTCTGCAAGGCCGGCCCCACCCTAGAGCGAAGCCTAAAGGTAAACTCACCCCCCCTTTGGGAAGGGCTGTGGGAATCACCCATATGTCAACCTTAATTTGGGGCTTAAGGTTGAAACCCCAGCATTTTAGACACTCAGGCTTCAGTAAAATGTTTCCCTCTATCTTTCTTGAAAGCCCTCTTTATATATTGAAAGGCCAGAATAAGGCCTCCCTGGAGCCTTGTCCAGGCTGAACAACCCCAACTGTCAGCCTCTATCCATAGGAGAGTTGTTCCAACCCTCTGTTCATTCTTGTGGCCCTCCTCCACCAGGTCCCTGTCTTCTTTGTACTATGGATGTAGTACTGAAGATGGGCTCTCATGAGAGTGGATTGAAGGGGGAGAATCATCTCCCTTGACATGCTGATCATGCCTCTCTATATGCAGTCCAGAATATGATTCGCTTTCTGGGCTACAAGCACACATTGCTGCCTTATGTCCAATTTTTCATGTGCCAATATTCCCAAGTCCTTTTTCGCTAGGCTGCTCTCAGTTCATCCCCCTATTTGTACTGATATTGGGGATTGCCCAGACCCTTGCGCAGGACCTTGCACTTGGCCTTATTGAACTTCATAAGGTTTACACTGGCCCAATCCTCAAGCCTCTCAAGGTCCCTCTGGACAGCATCCCTTCCTTCTAATGAATCAACTGCACCACTCAGTTTGGTGTTTGCAAACTTGCTGAGGGTGCACTCAATCCCACTATGTCACTGATGTAGATATTAAATAATAATGGTCCCAATATGGACCCTTGAGGGATGACACTTGGTGATTTCCACTTGGACTGTGAGCCACTGACTACAACACTTTGGAAACAGTCATTCAGCCAATTTCTTATCTGTCTAACAGTTTATCCATCAAACCCATATCTCTCCAATTCAGAGGTAAGAACTTTGTGGGGGAATATATCAAAGGCCTTACGTAAGTCTGGGCAGACCTATCACATCTGTAGCTCTTCCCTTGTTCACTGATGCAGTCACTCCACTGTAGAAGGCCACCAGATTCAGGCACAATTATCCCATGATGAACCCATATTGAAGGATTTGATTATTTAAAGTGGAACTAGGACCATATCTATTTGTGTGTATGTGTTGCTGGTATGCCCCTGTAGCCTGAAGATCACAAAAATGCCAGAAACCAGGGGTAGACAATACTAGGATTTATACTTATTAGTCATATTCAGTGCACCTGTTTCAAAAATTAAGTTAATTTCTACAGATCACCTCTTTCACCCTCTTCTCCCTATATCTTCATTAATGCAAATGTGATGTACAGAATGTCTCAAAATTAATTACAATGGATTAAGGAAAATCCCATTCCTGGCCCTGCCAAATAATATAAATGACCGCTGTGTATGAAATTGCTGACTAATGATGAATTCAGACCATTAGAGGAAAAGAGCCTTTGAAAAAGATCAGCTGCTTAGTCTAAAACCATATGTTGCTTATAAAAATGAAGTTGTGAAATAATAAGATAAAACAATTCTATACTTCACGAGTATGACTAAGATGTGCAGTCACATCAGCTAAATGTAAGCAGTAATGCATAGGAGTAAAGAATTGCCTGTGAAGTCTGTCCTGTGGCTTTGAATGTATTCTTGGTCTAGGTTCATGGTACATTTGATTTAATTATTACGACTGGGACCCAGACAGGATAATTCCCCTCTCCTTCAAATATTTGAAAATGGTACAAAGTATACAATTTTCTGTTGATTAGCTCGAGGTGTAACAGAAGGAAATTGAAGCTTGTGCATTTCATTCTTTACTGGCAGACATGTAATCAGATGTCTACTGCATATTAGATAGATGTCTCTCTTTTTGCTTTATCTTTAATACTCCTAGGTTTTGTCAATACACAAGTAAGCAGATGGATCCTGCCCATTTTATTTAATTAAAAAAAACCCACGTCTCATCTTTTTATTTCAAATAAACAAACATGTTTTACTTTAAATATATGTGGTAAACTGTTACCTCTGAAACCAAATTTATTTTTGGTCAACACCCTCTACTTAGGTTGTCCAAACCACATTCAACTTTTCTGAAAGCATAACCATATGTTATAAAATTAATTCAATTTTGAAATGCCTTATCATCTGGCATTTTTATCTTTGAGATGATTTCCTAATTATTTTCCTATGCTACAGATGTGTTTTCTGAGTTGCAACATCTGGCACTTAGTAACTGGGTCTTTGCTTCAGGCAGTAGCCATCTTTGGTCTAAAATGGCAGTAAGTCTAATTTTAGATTTTTCATACTCTTACTACTTTATATCTCTCTCCACTATGTTATGACATATTTGGATAAATTAATGGATGATACCATGGCTGTCAGTTGCTCATTCTATCTGCCAATTACTATTTCATTATAGATACACACAAGATTTACAAGAGGCAGTAGATCCTGTACAATCCTGGTCTCTTGGTCAAAGTAAGCAAATCCATGATCTCTCTGCCCCCCTCTTGTAATATTTTTCCTATTTCTTTTTTCACTTTCCATTTTTTAAATTTTTCCTTTTTTTTTTTCTTTCATTTTTCCTTCCTTCCTTCCTTCCTTCCTTCCTTCCTTCCTTCCTTCCTTCCTTCCTTCCTTCCTTCCTTCCTTCCT
>NW_020799097.1:24999015-25032665 GCF_003259725.1 Athene cunicularia | reverse complement strand
AGAGACAGCCTCTCCTCTCCTCTCCTCTCTGCAGTTATTGTCAAAATGATTTCTTAGGAATCAAAAACCATAGTTTTGAAAGATTAAATAGAAATATTTACCTCCATCCCAAAGGAAGCAAGCAGAGTAGATGCCATATGGAGCTGTCCAGTAGCTGATTAAATGTTACTGTTGCACAACAAAAAATGCAAAACGCATCCAGAAAGGGTTGCTCATCCTAATCATATAAGAAGTTAAAATGTATGGTAGCTGATCTGATGTGGAAAGTAATATTGGTTTTTAAATGGTAGTATAGGATAAGTGCAAGTTTAATTCATGAGGCTGGTCTAGGGAAAGGAATGTGTAATTTGAAGTATTGAGTGTGGGAGTTGTCAGCAGATGCTGAGCATTTAAAATTCAAGTGCTTTCACAAAGACTTCGGTAAATAAATCATTATATTGTCCCTTACTGATTCCATTTTAGTTATTGGTGTCTAGACATTATATTACTGGAGTAATACAGAAGCCCAGCTAAATGACACTTGAACTCCAAGCTAAAAACTGTAGTTTCCCACTAACTGCTACTTGCAGTGGTTTGCTATTAAAGAACCAAACCAACTCTCCACCCTAATTCCAACCCCAGAAAAAAAATATGTATACTAGTTCCTTGTATGGTTCTCATGTTCTCTGTGGACAATAAATGTAATTTTATTACTATGAGACCTTGAATTTTTCAAGAAATTTTGCTGTTCCAAATCATGTCTTTTCTATGTGCTCGCTAGGAGGTTTGACAAGCCACTCTTTCCACAGGTTTTCCTCTCCCTAAAAACATGGTTAAACCTTGCCACTCTTGCTGACAGTATTGCAGAAAAGAAACCTTCTCATTAGCTATCTGCAGGCCAGAACTTCTGTGGTCTGCTTACCATGCTCAGCACATGAGCTCAGAATGTAAGATCACTTTTACAATGTTCAAATCTGTCTTCTGAGACCCGCTAAGTGCCATGTTTTTTTCCATGTTGTACTGTGAGATTGGTGAAAGCAAAGAAAGATGGAAGAGCTAGAGGCAAGGCTAAGGAGATGTTCAGAGCAGATTGGCTGGGAGTGCTTCTGTGTGGTGGGAAAATAATAGAATCCTAGAATGGTTTGTGTTGAAAGGCTAAGTTAAAGGTGATCTAGTTCCAACCTCCTGCAATGGGCAGGGACACCTTCCACTAGAACATCATCCATTACCAGTGAAAGTACCTTGCCTCCTGTGTGCTTGAAGACTAACATTTCTGTAGTTGGCATAGTGAGTCTCAGCTACAACATGTCAAAACCTGAATAAATAATGTAATGTAAGATGTGGGCATTTCAGTGTTTTTATTCCACAGAGCCTGACATGGAATACTGTTTTCATTTAAACCCCCAAATTTCTAAAATTCCACGTTCAGGCTTTATCATTTTATATATCTAACACCCACACACACTCTGTCTTACTACTGAAAGCAGTTAAGTGCATCATTACTCTTCTTCTTACTCAATTTTCCCTTCAAAAAATACAAGATAAGTATCCACTGTGGGACTTCTGTGCACTTGCTGCTTGTCTCCCTTCCCAAACCACATTGCAAAAAAACCAAGGAAATCTGAGCATCTCATCTGAGATGTATGTGGGACACTAAGGTGATATTTGTATGTGTAAACTAAACAGTGCTGATGCATATCGTCCAGCAAACTTTATCCACATTCCAGCTATCAAACTCTACCATTCTCCAGGGCAGTGTAATCCAGCCTGCTCTTTGGAAATACTTGCTGGGGGGGTACATGTACCTCAGGGAATATTTGAAAAGGGTAACTGCATAAGGAATTCACCTCCAAAGGCCCATGTCTGTGCCCTGATACTTCTTGTTTAGAGAGGAATAAGCCTTTAAAGGCATGTCATAACTACGTATGACTCATGCAGATAGGATTAACCTGTAATTTACTTCTTTTTTTCTTTATGATTGAAATGTTCAGAATTGACACAGTAATCACAAATAACTGGGTCATGGCTGAAGTTCCCGTGCTTCTTTAAGGCGCTCCAAAGTGAAAGTATGTACAGATTTCACGGTATGTTTTACCTATTTTCCTACAGTGTAGAAAAATATCCTAGTCCATCTTCTCATGGATTACTAGCACTCACTTCATATGACTTAAATTAACGTTTGTGGATCTGGGTAAAAGAATACATACATTGATGAACAACTGCTTTGATGAAAGTTATTTCAGCATAACTAGGCCTCTGCAAAATATGTTGCCTTCTTTCATTACCTAGACTTCTTTTAGACAGAATTTTAAGATACAGAATTTATTTAAAGACATAGAAATTCATCTTTACACACCCTGCTCATCATGGAATTGGATATGCTTTTGCAGGTTAGTTGCTCTAAAGCAAGAATATGATTCATGCATCTCCTTCTAGTATTGATGAAAAAGCCTAAGGAAATTGCCGTAACTTAGCAAATCATGACCTTATCCTTTCAGATCTTCAAATTCATCCTTGCTGAGGAAGGTCATTGTCAGAGCATATAGCTTGGCCTGTGGGCATTTAGCAGCTGAGACAAAGACAGTCTGTCCTCTAAGACTATTTTTACCAGATACCTGCATAGCTATGTAAAATTAAGCTGAGATGTACAGTTTCATTAAGAAGTCCTAATCAATCTGTTGTTCAGATGTCCTGGTTGTCTTAGGAACCTGGAGACGAGTCAAATTCTCTTTGTTCCAAGTGTTCACACATTATATGTTCCTATCCCCTACAAAATTTTACAAGCTTTCTGTTTGATCCTGACAATACATCCACTTATGCCAGTGGTTACTTTTCCTTCTGATTTGCTATCTTCCCTCCTTACCTCTTTCAGTCTGATTTAGGTATCTTTTTTACACAATCTACCAAAGACTATGGATAAATATAGAAGGAGGATAAATGTGCCTGACACTTGCAGGTTGCTGCTGTCACCAGGAAAAGTAGCTGCAGAAGGGATTTAGCAGAAAAGAGAAAATAATGACTAGAAGGAAGGATCCAAAAGAGGAAAAGAAAGAGAGAGAACTCTGCCACAAGAGTATGTGGATTGTACAAAAGCATTCAAGTAGTTCCTTTAGCCCTTGCTTTGTATTGAGGAGAATATATTCAGAAAATTATAATATTTTTTTGTTAGAGGCAGAAAATATATTTTATATTTCTGTTTTTCTTTATAAGTGAATGGAGAAGCTATGGTGAACAGCTTATTCAAAACAAGGGACTGAATGGCCTAATTTCTCCAGCAGAGCAGATCCCAGTGATCATATGATAAAGTCTTGGGAACAAAAAAAATCAAGATTAATAAGCCATGAGAGGGGTGAATAGACCACAAAGGTCAACTTAAATTCAAGCTGAAAGTGGCAATGATATTTAGCAGCAGCCTCAATATAATGTGTCAGATGGGAAGCCAGGTGTCTTAATCACAACACTTTATCTGTTCCCAGTCTGATCTGCTTTTGTCTCATTTTCTATCTCCTCTACCTTTGCAGGCCTGTTGTGCAATACCGACATTGGTTATGACTTGCCAGTTGAACATCTCAAGGGAACCTTTTCTCTCATTCATAACTGAGGCTCAATTTCCAAATTCCATCTTCAAAAATATGGATGTGTTTGACTTTGTGATGGAAATGTAACTCTATAAATGCCTAGCTTTATAGCTAGAACTACTTCTGTCTCTTAAAAAAGGAAGAACAACCTTTTCTTTCAGGTTTTGAAAATGAGAGCCGATCCATCATTACGTGTTGTGGATTTGGCACACAGTTCAAGGTGTTTTGTCACCTTCACTCACAGGAGCCCTGATTTCTTGTTATCTAGCATCCAGTGTTGCCCTTCTCTGTTTCAGTGTCTTTCAGTCAAGTTTCATTATTCTCAGAACTGTATTCAGTCAGATCATCCATATCTCTTTTTATTCATTCCCTGAAGTTTCTGCAAAATGTGGACTTTAGAAATAAATCTATTTTATTATTAAATACATACAAATAGGGGCAGTCCCTGCTGCAGAAATTGTGTTCTAGTGAATTTATACCATATGTATCACTGCAGCTTGAAAAATCTCCTTCAGTCAGATCTCATCAGTGTTGTTAGTTTATTCAGCTGAAACACTCATACGTGCCACTCAATTTTAGTGGCTTTAAAAACTGCATGGATTAAAAGAATACTGTATTATTAGATAGAGCTACATTGAGAGAGTTTGCTTTCAGCAGATGTTTTAGTATACTAAATATAATCTAATCATGATTAGATAAATTTTATTTTCATTCTAGGTTTTGTGATGGTTAGAAGCTGCAAATATTTTACAATCCTAAAAAAAATAATGACAAAAATTATGTCCAAGGATGTCTTATTCAGGATGTGAGATTTAGTGTAAATAGGATCAACAAATGTATTTAAATTTTTAAAGTTAAATTTAAATCAACTAATTCTTCCCAATCCTCTTTCCCAGCAAAATTGGATGTTTTTCCCTCTCACCAGTTCTCCAGGTCAGAAACATTTCATTAACAGGCTACCAACCAATAATGAATAACCAGTATTATGGACTAAAAAAAATTACCAAATTTTGCACACAGTAATCAAACATATTCCTGACAACTCTCAATGCCCACTGATGTCCTTCAGAAGCTACAGAAGGCTAAAGAGCTGGACCTAAACCCCCTGTTTTTGAAAAAGATAATTTGCCATCAGATTACTTGATCTGTTACATTAGTAAGTTAGTTTAATTGACTTTTGACAGTACATCTTTAAAGATGATGTAATTTGGGGCAAAAATATTTCAATACAATGTAACATATTTAAAAGTATTCCTTTATAATGCTCAAATATTGGGATGAAGATATTGTTAGGTGAAGACAAACATGGATACATGTATGTATGGTACATATAGATCTTTGTATACATAGCTATACATAGATCACCTAGGATTTTATAATCTGGTAAAAAGCATTAGCTACAATAGAAAGGAATATTACTAGGGGCTTCTACCTTACTAAAGCATGAATCTGTATGGATAGGTTCCTGCAAGACTACTAAAAAAGAGAAACTCTTGGGAGTTGTGTTATTAACATTTACCCTTCCAGAGAGATATAAGGTAAAAAATGTTACTAGTAGTGATAGAGGCCATACATGATAGCTAGTACACAGATGTAATAACCAAAATATGTTTACATGTGTGGTGGTTTCACCTTGGTTAAATAACAGGTACCCACCAAGTCACTCTATCACTTCCCCCTCTTCCCCCTTTTTTTCTCCACAGGGCAAAGAGGGGAAAGAAAATAAGATAGGCAAAAAACCCCCAACCCTTGTGGGTAAAACAAAAGTAGTTTTAATATAAGCAAAGCGAAGCAAAGGTCCGCACGCGGAAGCATAAAAAAGAAATCAGATTTATTCTCTCCTTCCCATGAAGGGGCGATGTGGGGCCTTCTCAGGAGCAGGGCTCCAATACGAGCAGTGGTTGCCTCGGAGGACCAAGGGTGACCCCACCCCCTTCCTCCTTTCTCCCAGCTTTATCCTGAGCAGACGCCATATGGTCTGGAATATCCCTTTGGTCAGTTCGGGTCAGCTGTCCTGGCTGTGTCCCCTCCCAAGATCTTGCCCACCCCGTCCCACTGAGGGGGGAAATGTCAGAAAGAGCCTTGGTGCTGTGTAAGCCCTGCTCAGCAGTAGCCACAACACCAGGGTGCTACCAACACCCTGCCAGCTCCCAGCATAAAACACAGCACTGTGAGGGCTGCTGTAGGGGAAAACCAATTCCAGATCAGCCAGACCCAGTACAATCGAAAATCATGAGAGTTAACATAATTTTAGATGTAATTTCATAGTTTTTATTCACAGAAAATGTTGAATTGTAGGCAAAACTCTTAGACCATAAGTTCATGGACATTAGTGGGACATTTAAATAAAATTGGTCCATAAGTAAGGGGGCTTTTTGTAAAAAACTTTATGGTTAAAGAAGCCTAACTAGCAAGATCAACAAAATTTACATGGCTAAGGAAAGTAAAAACTGTAATGCAAGCTTTTCTGTGTCATAAAGGCAAGGGGTAAAAATCCTGTATAGAAGAATTTTAGAACTAATTAAATGAATAATTCATAGGAGGCAAAAAAGATATTAGGAGCAGAGAACTAGAAAAAATGGCAAAAAAGACGGTTCATCAAAGAACACTACATTTATCATATATAAGCATAGACAAGACCCGTCGAAGATCAAACTGATTTCAACCTTGTAAGAAAACTGAAACAGTTAATAAGAACTATTTAGAGATATATAAAAAAAAAAAAAAAACAAAACAAAACCCAAAAAAACAAAAACCCACAAAAAACAGGGAAATATGATCTAGAAATGGCTGAAATACCACATTTTTTTGTCTCATTTGTGATAGATAAAGTTGTTCTCAGACCTGTGTGCATAACAGCATGGTTTTGAAAGAAGACGGATGGCAGACTAGGACTATCAACAGAACCAGGATGTATTCACAACTTTGAGGCCAGGTAGGTTTTAGCCAAGAATGGTCATTGTCATTCTCTATGCAAAGTCATGGTGGTCAGGGGAGTTTCCAAATGATTGGTAAAAGAAAGGTTAAGTTTATACCTACCTTTAAAAAAGTCAACAATGAAGAATTGTGAAATAATAGGATGATCAGCTTCATCATAGGCTCTAAACTGATAGCCTATTCTATTAGAAAACATTTCCAAACACACAAAGAATAAGGCAGCAATCAGAAACAGGAAACGTGGATTTATGAAGGCCATATCATGTCTGATCAGTAGGATTGCTTTTTGAGATTAAATGACTGGCTATGTGAATGAGGAAAAAGGGTGGATGTAATGTAACTTGATTCAAGGAAGGCTTTTAAGACCATCTCCTACAGCTGTTTCATTTAGAAGTGGAGGAACTGAAGGTTAATCCTGTTAGATGAATTAAAAATTCACTGGACTGCCCAGCTCAGAGAGTTGTAGCCAATGGTTTGAAATTCAGTGGGTGGCCAGTAACACATGGAATATCCTGGTGGTTGAAACTGAAGCCAAAATTCTTCAATATCTTTTTCAGTAACCTGGATGGTGAGACAGAAAACATCCTTAGCAAATTTACAGGAAAATACTAAGCTGGGTAGATCTGACATGGGGTTTGGTGAAACTAGCTCAGTTCAAGATGAAAACAAGACTTACAGATGTCAAGATCAAATTTCTCAGAATTCAAATGCAGGAAGAACTTGAATATGAAATCTCAGGCCCTGTCTCATGCCTTTAAATAAACCTACACAGTCTATAGGATGGGAAAATAACAAGCACATTGAAAATAAAAAAATAAGCAAATGCAGGAGCATTATTCAGACCAGAGTAGAATGTAAGATTTAAAAAAAAAAAAAAAAAAAAAGAAAGGAAAGAAGGACCAAAAAAAAGAAGAAAAACAATATAGATAGCAGTTCATACAAATCACACCAAAGATAGATTTTATCCAACTGTATCTTTCTCAAGATAACTTATTTTAAAGGCGAAGAAATGTAGTAAGTTTGCCCTGTCTGGAATTCAGAAATTACTTGTATGTCTACAAGTGAAATTAGTAAACTGAAGATGTTGAAGAAGATGCGGTTTATCAGAAGAACTGAAGTTGAACTAAGAGTTGAACAAAGGACAGATGACAGTGGGTTTTGCAAAAGTTCAAGTTTTCAAGCAAGGGGTAAGTAATCCTAAATGATGGATCTTGGAAATGATTTTGCTTAATATTTTCATTAATGGTGTAAACACAAACAATGAGATGTGTTACTGAACGACAGATGTGATTAAAAGCTAAAAAAAAAAAGCTAAAGGACTCATAATACTATATCGTAAAGTGAATGGTTTTGGGGGATGGAGTAATAACAACGTGTTAGATTTTCAAAACTTAAAATACAAGGTAATGTAGAAATGAGATAGAAGCTAAAATTTCTGGTTGTTTGTCAGCTGGACAGGCAAATGAAAAGAAAGACATGGCTGTATCAGTTGCTTAATATAAGGTTACAGAAAGACTGCAAAATACTAATGACATACATTTCTTAGGAGATCAAAGGTATTTGCAAATTGTATTGATATATTACTACTGAACATACAAAATAAAGATGTAGATGTTAATGTACAAGAAGCCTCTGCTTCTGTTTTACGAAAAGATCAAGGGTGGCAGTGGTGTAACAAATGACAAAAAAGAAAGGGATCTGTTCAAAGTAAGGGCCAAGATGAGAATGGATGTTTATAATCTGGCAATGTCTAAGTTTATTTCAGGTATTCAGATTAAAGTTTATAGTCACAGGAAGAATGAGAATCAACAGAGGAAGTTTCAGATAAAATCTGTGAATTTCAATGAGAATTATTTTCATATGTTGAATTTTCTTTCCACTAAAGCTCAAAGTGAAATTTAAGGTGTTTGTCTGCCCACAGAGACCCAAACTGAAGACATTAATTGCTAAAGCAAATTTCTGCCATCTGCTTAACAATATACAACCACAAGTGAATAGGAAAGGGATAAGACATCCTTTCTGCTTGGGGTTGAAGCAAATATCTTATTTTTGGTGTGAGATCATATTTACAGCAAACTTGGTCAGTCTGGGGTTTGAGGTGGGATACAAGCTTTGAGCACAGGGCTGTTTTGGGATTCAGTTTATCTGTAAGAGTAGGGAGGAATTCAAGAACGTTCTGTAGCAGTCAAAAGAAATCAGTAGTACTAAGAAATTTTCAATTGCATATATTCTGTTGATGGAAGATGCTGTTTTTCCAAACTATTTTTTACAGGAATTGGATATTCCTAACTCAGTGAGAAAAAGTGTCAAATGGGCAGGAAAGGGATGAAAACTTACTTATTAGGGAAATACCAGTAGAGACATTGCTGAATTATTTGGGGACCAATTAAAAGTATGTATATTTCTTGTTCTATTTTATTCATCCCAGAAGTTAAATTTACCACTGCTTAGGTGAATTCACTGACCTATTAAATATAATATTTGCTCTTGTAAGATTAAGGACCTCTGAATATCTTCCAGGAGTATGTTTCAGTTTGTGTAAACAGTTGCGAAATAGGCAGAGATTTGGATTGGAATTTCCCAGATCCCAAATGCAGGCTAAATTCAGTGTTTGAGGTCTTGCTTTCACACTTCTGCACATTTGTAAGGTATCAGGAAGCTGTGTTAATTCTCAAAATATTTAAGCAGTGAAAAATATGTTTTCTGGTCATTCCTTATGGAAGCTCCAATAAAGAGCTCAACCAACGAATCATAATACACAAATAAAAATCTCACTCCTTAATTCCTCATAGGCCTTTTATGTTTCAAACATTTGCTGTCAGCCTTGTAAGACACCTCATGTGCTGGTGTGTCATTGATGAACATTTGATATTTTATTTATATTGAGGAGATTATGAACAGTTTTCCCTTTGAGTGAAAAGTCATCAGGCTGAAAAAACTGAACTGTGGGTTGGTATTCACATACCCCGAGGTCAGATACATAACCTAGCTAACCAGTATTCCTAGGCTCCTTATATAATCAATGCAGAAAAACAGTTTTATCTTTGCAGGTTTATTCAGAGCAGGACCTTGGGGTTTCAGGAGAGAACCCTGCCACAGTGATACTGATTATCCTGCAGCAGTCAAGTGTCTGGATGCTGAAATTGGTATGTGCATTTCCACTGCAGTATTTTAGTTTTGACAAATCAATGTTTTCCGTCAAAATTAGTTTGCTGAAAAATTCCCAGTCAGTGCCAGTTGGCATGTGATTACAGCTAGAGTGAGTCAGCCACATACATTGTCCGCTGGCACACATAGCTGTTATTCAGACTGACACTATGATATGATGAGTATTTGGCAGGTTGGTCTTAGTACAGTGGTAAAGAGATGCCTGTGTCATCTTCCTGTCCTCAAGCCTCAATAGTGACCCTGTAGAAGTTACAAGTTCTCTGCATATAGCGCAACTCTGGATGCAAATGACTGTTGGAAGGACCTGGAAGAAAATGGGGGGGGTTGATTTAAATTTTTAATTTGACTGGAGAGGTTGAGCAATAGCAAACACCTGGTTAACACAGGGTAAGTAATTACTTTTTCTTAGGAGAACAAACAGAGCAAACTAGAAAAAATATTTAATCTATGGGGAATATTTTCATTAACTTGAAGTTTTTCTTACTGATAAATGAATTCTGATAGTCTGTAAAAACTGTCACAATACAAAATTTATTTTTTTTGTCAAAAAGAGAAACTGATTTTTTTAACTTGAGCTACTTGCCATATTTGACCTAAATTCATGAATAATTGCTCACTACATACTGCTCCCCTCCCCCATCAAATGACACTTCTGGCCAGCTGTAGTCAGTTTGAGGAGAAGAAGCCTCACTCAGAAAAGAGATATGAGGAAATACTAAATTTTGTGGTACTCCAGTTCTGCAGAATCATGTGTATGGACTCACTGACTGCAATGCATGGTTAGGTGATGAGCTGATTCAGGGCCTTCTACTTTGCAGGATGTAACTCCGGTACTTCTCTCTGTGATGTAAGAATATTTCACACAACAGTACAAATCTTCCCATTCTCTTCCACTTACCTGAAGGCAATGGTTCTGCTTAAATAACAACTACTTTCTGTTTTCACACAGCTGTACCTTCCACCTTAGTGTTACCTCAACATGAGGTGGCCTGAGTTGTCTTTTTCTTGTCAGAACACTCCTTCTGAAATAAACCTCATTGCTACAGTCTCCATCCCAATCACTACTAGCTTCTGTGCTGCTCTTCCTCAATTTGTTGAATGTATCTTTTGCAATACTGAAAATTCTCCCCTTATTTTTACTGTGACTTTTTTATCATGATATCTTCCATAATTCGATCAAGCTTTGGATTTCCATTGTCTTCCTAGCATTTCTTTCCAGTTTGTAAGGCATTCCTACCATAGTACTTTCAGCAAGTGCTTTCCTCTCACTCTTCCCTCTTCTGTCCAATTAAACTTGAAACCATGATACATCTGCCCCTATGTTCAACTAGCCATGTTACTTCTTCGTGAGAAAGGTGCCTAAATTTTCAAGCACATCTCTTTCTATAATGGAGGAATTGGCTGACACCTTCTCTGTCATGTAATTTGTATATATATAGTTGTTAATCATAATCATAAAATCATAGAATAAATTAGAGTGGAAGGGATACCTAGAGGACATCTGGTTCAAACTCTAAATACTGCTATTGTTTATTGAAAACAGTAGAATCTATTCTATTCCTGTTCACACTCTATGTTCTGTGACTCTGGTAATGAATAAAATGACAATTAAAACTATTTTCCAAATGTCATGCAATACACTTTGTATTCTTTGATGATAAATGCAATCAACCTGAAGGAATTAAACATTTTGGATGTTCTAAACTGTTTGATCTGGTTAAAAGGAGTGATTATGGGAAGATTTATCACAGTTAGGAACCAAGTACCCTCACAGATTATTAAAGACAGCCTATTATAACAGAGTTCTTCAAAAGAGGGCAAGTGTGAGCTGCATCATTTCAGAGCTACCCCTAGTTTAGTTTATTTTGAATAATCTGGAATGAACTTGCTTTAAGAGGATCAACTGCCATTTCAGTTTGTAAATTGCTTGTGAGGAATGTATGATGTCTGATCTGGTTAATTGAAGGTCATGCCAATCATAAGACTAACCTGAAAATATATTAAAAAAGAAGAGCTTAGCAGTCCCAGTTAAAATGTGAAGTATCTGCAGTATGCCTAATTGTTACTGTTTGAAAATTGATCCTCATTCTTTTTTGAAGCAACATTTTTGTTCTAAATTAAGGATAATGATCCTAGTTAATATTCTTATTGACTAAATCAGAAATATGCAAAGACTTGTTTGATCTTTGTCATATTGTTATGAAATTGAGCTGGATTTGAGATACATGAGAGCCAGAGAAGACCAAAGAGAACTGCAGGGTAATTGCATCCTTGTTAAGGCTGAGGGAATTTTAGATTTGACTTTCCTTAGAACAGCTATATTACAGTTCAGACTGAATTACAGTCTGAATACAGTCTGATGTCCTGTGTAGTAAATTACTGGTGCATCTCAGCTGGGTAACAGTTTTAAAATACAGCAACATGAATTAAAAACTAAAATGGCATGTGGTTTTTGTAGCATAAATAAGAGCTATTAGAAAAAAAATTTCCTTTTCTATTTCAATGGAGGTCTTTCACTGGATTGTATCCCAAAAGGTAGGACTTCTCAGATGGGGTAATATGGGTCAATGAGCTGCTGTGCAGAGTTTTCTCAGTCTTTTATAATTATTTTTATGTTCCTTGGAGGTAGAGACCATTTCTGATTTTGTGTATGCAGGGCTTTGTCCGTGCTTATCTCATGGGGCTTCTATATACACTATAAGACTATTATTTGTATTTTAATAACAAAGTTCTTTTGATACATGTGGAATGTATTAGGTCATCTTCTCCATCTCATGGTTAACGAAGAATTGTTTCCTCACTGAATTTGCAATCGCTTTGACCAAGCTACATTTAAATAGTTCAGACCAAATATGCTTCTATTTTTCACTGGGAGGCTTTCATTATTTCACGACATTAACATATGTGATGTGTATTACAGTAAAAGTCTGCTATTTCACTATTGCTATTATGACTTTATTACTCATTCTTTTTTATATAGTATTCAAATTCATAAGATAAAAACGGACTTTTTTTTTTTTTTTTTTTTGGTCTTAAGTACTAACAGTAAAATATGCAACTCATCTTTCAGAAGGAAAACTTGCCCTGATGCTCCCAGGCTGCTGGGACCAGGTTCAGAGTTTAGTAGTAATGCAATAGATGTTTCTAAATTCATTAAACAACTCTGTGAATAACAAGTAACCCTTGCTTTTAATCTTACAGAGGTAGACTAATTAATGAAATTTGCTTATATTGATCCAACAGCACAACATAAAAAAACTTATTCGACGCAAGTCAGTGGTCAAGAGTGTACAGTCTTCTGTAGATCTGTAGATCTTTAACCAGAGAACAGGGAAAATGTATAGTGCTTGCTCACCTACTAGGGTTTTTGGGGCTGGCCAAACTTTATCAGACAGTGTCACTGATGAAAGTATTAACACTGTGATGTTTTAGCAGTAAATCAAGATTTATTAAGGACTAGTAGCACTTAATCATTAACCAATTAAAAAATTCACAAAATAATTCAGTAAAATATGTTAAAATTAAAAAAACCAGATTCTGGTTATTTTAACTACAGATTCAAAGATAACAAGATTCACAGTAACTTACTATATGGTACCTTAAAACTACATATATACCTCCACATTCACAAACATGAGACATACAAACATGCAGACAGACAAAAGTATCTGGATCCAGTGAAATAAGTATGTACCCAAAGTCATGAAAATAACTGTGTGTACCCAAACACATCAGTAATCAGAGTGGGTGAAAGAGAAGCTAGCTCAAAGTTAAAATTTCCCCTCTTCTCAAGTTTAGAGTAAATATTCACAATGCATTGACATTCCTCAACGGGCAATAACTGAAACTCAAGTGGGTTGACTAAGCCCTGGTCTCTCATCGGCTCTAAATGGGAGATGATACCTTAAGGATTTTGGTACTGGAGAGGCATCCCAATTCAGTAGAGATGTTGGTCACAGGCCTGCTGCAATCCAGGAGACCTCAAAGGGTCTCACTTGGGGTCACTATTTATAGGGTCCAAAATAATTGACTTTTGTCAGATACTTTTTCACTCTGGCCTAGCTTGAACAATGAAGTATTCTGGTGTCTTCCACCAGTTGCACAAGAACTTGATGGATGTGAAATTGTGTTATTGTTCTCCCTTGACTACATCTCAGGTACAGGTGTACTAGGTTGTTAGGAGGTGATGGACTGTTAGAACCATTCACACGTAGTCAGGACAGCAGGAGCCAGGCTTGTCAAGGGGTGCCTTAATGCTCTGGTTCACTGCCATTAGCAGCCCTTACCTCCCCAGGTTAGTATGTGGCCCAGGATGGGGTTGAAATTGCACCAAGCACTGAGCAGCCTAGCAAGAAGGGGGAGTGGGGGGTGTGGGGGGGTGGAAGTAGGTATTACACCACTACAGACAGAAAACTGTAAAGCAGAACATTGACCTATACTGCTGAAATGTATTCCCCTATACCTGTTCTTATAATGCAGTAGAAGGCGTGGAACCTAAGCATATTGTGAAGCATCCAGCAATGCTGCAGAGATGTGCTTACAGGAGGAGAATCACAGAGGGAACAGGCTCAACTCCTCCTATAGCTTGTGGTGTGCCTCAGGCACCCCTTTGTGACCAGAAACTTAAGGACCAAATCACTTGCTTCTTCAGTGGAGCCATCAGGGGAAAGGGAGGGAGAGAAAAAAAAAAAACAAAAAACCAAAACAAAACCAAACACAAAAAGACCAGAAGAATATGCAGGAAGGTCTACATGTTGAATCTTGCAGAGATTTTCCACGTCAAGGGGTAATACTACTAAAAGGATGAAGATCTCTGGCCTATAGTCTTTGATCAGACTCTAAATTAAAATTAAGTGAAATTCTAGGTAGATGTTGAAATATATTCCTCAGCGCTAATAAATTTCTAATAAGCTGGATATCAAACTATATAAATCATACATGCAGTCTTGCTCTGTAATAGCACAAAACAAAGATTGAATAATTTTTAGTATAGTCTTAAGGAAGAGATTGTTCTTTCTAAGCTCAGTTAGGTAGTTTGTTATGCATGAATTCATTATCCCAGCAGACTGGTTCTCACAGCTGAGCATGTCCGATGGATTTAAGTGTGAGAGTAACATAGTCTTACACCTAATGGTTACAGAGATTTCCAAAGCAACTGGCATTTGCTATTTTAAAATAATTTCACAGTAGCTGAAAACTAAGAGACAACATGAGCTTAAAAAACAATGGAAAGGTGAAGTACATTTCCATCCTGTTCAAAGGCACCACTGTAAACTGGCAAAGGGAGCCTGTACTACATCTCCTGAGTGACCACGTTTTGTGTCCAAATATGTACCACTGAGCCCAGGAATCCCCCAGCAGTGTGAGCTGTCTCTGCTTTGTTTTGCTGTTTCGGAGAGGGATGAAGACATCCTGCTGTTTGCTGTTAGTCTTCAGGGAGGTCTTATTTCTGCACTCCTGCACATGGATATACCAAGCAATGTATGACCCAGAAAGTGAGACAGTTATGAAGAGATGCCCTTTGCAAGGGCCAACAGACAAAGAAAGAATATTTACAGCATTAGCAGGGATAATATTCAATCCCACTAGGTCAAGGCGATATTGTAGGTAAGTGATTAAGCCAGAAAAAAATATTATTCTTTTAAAAGTGAAGAAAGCAAAAGCTAATTAAAGTTGGAAAGGACTGTCTTAGCTCTGGAAAGCATTAGCAGTCAGAAAGTTCATTGCTGAAAGGTAAATTCCTTAACTAAATACAAGCTGTACAATTAACTGAAAATATTTTAAAATTACAGAATTTACCTTATGAAAATGCTTAGACTTTCTGATTGTCTCACTTTCCTAATGACAAAGTTAATCCTTTTATTCCTCTATTCATCATCAAAGCAGACCTCTGCTGCATAACATTAAAATGGCAGCTCCCACTGAAAGAAACAACTCCATTTGGTAAATGGAAATCCTGACAGAGTGACAGCATGTATGAAAACTTCATTGAATATTTCTGTCCTCTATGTGCATGATCAGTTGAGTTGCAACACACATGTTTAGAAGTATGCATGTGTCTAGAAAATATTGTCTACGTTTAGCTCTGTAAATCAATTTTTAAAAAATCACAGATCCTTTGTTTCCTGCGCTATTCCCCTTGTCATTAGACTCTATAGCATAGTGACATCCAACAACTGATACTAATTTCAAGGGACTCAGATGTGCTGCTTTGACACAGACCAGCATTAGAGGCTGTTCAGCAGCAGCAGCTACCCTGCTCTCACCGTAAAACTAGTGGCCCTCTGACTCCTTCCAACACAGACAGAGGTGGGCATCATGTACAAGGTCTGTCAGAAAACAGGAGCTGTAAAGATAAGGAGGAAGCATTTCTCTTCAACACTAAGTTTAGCTTCTTGCATTCCCCAGAAGGTTTATCAAGACATGCATGGGTTTTCCCAGTTGATATAGACCAGAATAAACCTGTCTTATTCTTGACACTTACATACTAGGCTCTGGACCAAGATGCTGCACATTACTTTCTCTATTCCAGTTGTCCCAGCTATGAGGGAGATTTCCTCTATCAGAGGAACACACAGAAAACAGGAAAACCATGTCATAGTCCGCTCCAGTTATATCCTATCAGTTTATCATTGCTCATATTACCCTGCACCTCTCCTAGAAGCTGCACCCAGTTCAGTTTTCCAGAGTTACTTCTGGAATTCTGCATCAGGTAGTCACTGGTTTGTATTTTAGTGAACTTTAATATATCGGGTACTTGTTGTGCCTTATTAAATGCCCATTTTTATGCACATGAAAAAATTAGCATCATCTGTAGAATGGGACCAAGAAGAACAGTTTTCAGGAGACCATGCCAGACACGTTAAGCCATATTTGGACTGTTCAGTACAAAAGGAGCCTTAAACTTGGGTAAAAAGCACAATTGTGTCATAAACTGCTGTATTAGGGAAGAACATGCAGTAGTTTAATAGCTAAATATATCAGACCTGAGGATAGTATTACTAGATATTATCCTTCTTTTAAATAGAAATGCCTAGGCAGGAGGTCAGAAAAGTATATAATACCATTCATGTTCTTTTTTATTGATATACTTTTAAGAGCTACTTGAACCTGTCACATAGGGCTTCATCTGGTGCTCTTTGAAGTTAATGGAAATCATTGAATTGACTTAAGGCCATAGTTCAAGCCTATAATTGATCTAAATGAGGTGCTAATAGGCTATGTATATTAATATCTCTACTTTGCTGCCTCCAGTTGCTGGCACTACCATTTTACTGTATCTTGTCTTAAGCAAAATTCATAAACCTCTGGGAGAAATTACTTTTCTTTAATAGAGTTACCTAAAAAATGCACAACTGAAACATGAATATTGAGGAAGGGGCAAAGACAATCTCAAATAACTAAAGTTTGGTGGGGTGTTTTATATGCTTGTCAAGAAAAAGAAGAAAAAGTAAAAATATTGGATATGTAAATCATGAACCTATAAACAAGAAATTCTAGAGACTTCAAAATATTTTTCTTTTTTTAACCTTTGTCAAGCAGCAAAGACAAATAACATGAAGCTGAATACCCTCAGACTACCAAATCCATTTTTACTGAAGATGATCTTCAAATATTTCTGAATGTTCCTGAGTTTTTCAAGAAAAAAAATGTGCCACATCATTGTTAATTTAATATAACTGCATGTATTTTTTTGTCAAGACTTCATAGCAATGCCAAAGAAACCAAGATTGGAACATAATTAATGGACTGACATCCCATTGTACAAAATGAAATTTTCTTGCTTCAGCTAACATTTTTGGAAAGGGGATGAAAAAAAATTTAAAACTTCAGATCTATGCACAGATTGCCTCCACTAAATCCTGAACCAGTGTCATATGTATTGTCACTAATTACCAAAAAATCAGCAGTTGTATAGCATCAAGATTCTTATGGGAAGTATATGACTAGGACAGCCACTTTTAGAAAAAGCAGGGCTTGTTTTAACAAAAGAGGGACTTGGCACACCTCTAGCCTGATGATATGATCCATTACACAGGTACAGGAAATCTGTCACTTCCCAGAAGAGCAGTCCCTTTGTACATGCACAGCACATGAAGCACTTCCACAGGAGCACTGGGCCTGTGTCACCTGTGCAGCTGCTCTGCCATGAACCTGTTGCCTGGCTGGGAAGGCAACCCAGAAAAATCGCAGCTGGTGTAGAATGTCAGGCTGAGGGCTCTTTTAAGTGCAAAATCTTTTACAATCTAGGTTTGGATAGGAGAAAAAGGTACATGGCAGAAGACCTGCAAGCGAAGAAAGACATTCATAAATGTTTTAACCACTTTCTGCCTTTTTATTGGTATAGGTTTTGGTTGCAAGATAATCCTGATGTAATGCAACCATACTTTTTCTGCAATTTAACTAGCTCTTAATTTAAAGAACCTAAAAAAGAAAGCAAAGAACTTTGTCAAGTTTATTGTCACAGCCTTATCAACCAAAGCTTTTTAGATTACAGAATGTCTAAAAAGAAATATAAATAGACTCTAATGTAATACGTATTTTTAAAAATAAAGTGTAAAACAATGCAGTTAATTAGTTAGTAAATGATAGAAGCTTTGCACATTGCATTAGGAACATCTGTTATACTTAACATTAAACGTTGTCTAACACTGTCTGCTTTTTAGTTACCATCTGTCTATCTAGTGATAAGACTTGAGAAATTTTGAAGGCCTTCACCTGTCCCAGCCCATATTTCACTACTGACTGGCAGCTCTCCAGCCACTCCTCCCCAAGCCTGTAGCGCTGCTGGGGGTTGTTGTGGCCCAAGGGCAGCCCCCGGCATTTGGCCTTATGGAAACTCCTCCAGTTGGCCTCAGCCCATGGCTCCAGCCTGTCCAGGTCTCTCTGCAGAGCCTCCCTGCCCTCGAGCAGATCAACACTCCCACCCAACTTGGTGTCATCTGCAAACTGACTGAGGGTGCACTCGATCCCCTCGTCTAGATCATCAATAAAGATGTTAAACAGGAGTGGCCCCAACACCGAGCCCTGGGGGACACCACTTGTGACCGGCTGCCAACTGGATTTAACTCCGTTCACCACAACTCTCTGGGCCCGGACATCCAGACAGGTTTTAACCCAGTGAAGAGTACACCCATCCAAACCAGGAGCATACAGTTTCTCTACAAGAATGCTGTAGGAAATAGTGTCAAAGGCTTTACTAAAGTCAAGGTAAACAACATGCACAGCCTTTAACTCAATTTCTGTAATAAGGATGTACTTTCCATCTCATGAAGTACAGATCTGTTAGAAAAATAGCCTAATGTGATACAAAAACATAAAGCAATGGAAATAGCATCTATACTCGAGTCATATATTTTTCAGGAACAGATACAGTACAGTCATGGTTATCTAACTATTTTTCATTTGATAATAGAAAACAACTATTGTTGAGTAGACAGTGCCAAAATTCAGTTCCCTTCCTTTTAATTTGCTTAGATAAGTGTGGATTCAGACAACGTGCAGAGGAAGAGTGAATCTATTACTATGGTCAAATTAATATTTAATCATGTGTCCTACATTGAATAGACAATAGACTGATAGCTTAATCATTCTCCTGCCTTATGGGATTCAAATCTTTTACTACAAATGGTCATAAGTGGGACTTGAAGCTTGGATTTACACAACCAAGATGAGTAATCTGCTGGTCAGCAGCTTCTGGATATCTTTTGTCATAGTTTTTATGTTTGGGGGTTTTTATGTTTTTAGAAGAGCTTCCAAAATTATGAAAACGTGTAATAGGGGAAGAAATGGTGATGAGAAAAAGGATTTCTTTCAGATTGTAAGACAACAGACATTAGAGAGACACAAAATACTTTCATCAAAGGCTACTGTTACAGTGAATAATTTGTCTTACTCATCCATTGGGGATGTCTGGTAAAGGCATATCAGTGTATAGATATCAGTGTCTGGGGTCTTGTAATTACACTGAATTTAGTTTTCCCTTTTAATGATTAATTTTGTTTGCAAATTGGGATGATATTAGGGTGTTCTTTCTCTAAATGATTATATTTGCATTCATTTAGCCTTGAGAATCCTAAAAAAAGATAAATCTGGAATTTTCCCTATTTGTTTTTCTCCAGACAAATTCTGCAACTGATTACTTGCCTGTTGTTTGCTATTACAATGACAATCATACTCTTAGTTTTGATAATCTAAAGAGATTAGATAAAATTTGCACTGCCTAATACTAAGATTTCTGATTTAGTGGGCCACAAAAATAAAGACATCAGTATGTGTGGAGCTGTGGAGTACAGAAAAGAAGTAGTAAGTTTTTTTAAAATCTAAAGCAAACATCAAATTTGTTATGTACATTGATTCCAGAGGAGAGTAGGAACCATAAAAGTAATTTAAAAGATTCTAGGCATATGAGAGCTTCATGTTTTAATAATATTTGGTGGTGAGGCTCAAAATAGTTTGTCTTGCACACAGAGAAAAAATAGCTCAGGGTCTTAGAATATATATTCTCTCAGTGGAGAAAAACAATCTTTCTAAATTGCAGGTTGGGTGTTTTTTTTCTTTTCAAAAGAAAAGGATTTACTTCCCAAGTCAATATAAATCCTACATTGTATGCAAGCAAAGTTCAGTCTTATGCTGGTCTTCCATCAGATCCCTTTTTTTTTTTTTTTTTCAAGGAATAACTCTTTTACTGAAATTCTGCTTAAGAGATTCCCATTTTCTAAGAAGGTTGCTTCTTGGGGATTATGCTTCATGACCTTGAAGAATATATTCTATTTTCTGAATTGGCCTTTCTATTGAAGCATAGATTAAAAGTGCAAAGAGTGGCAGTGAAAATTTTCCTGGTAATAAGCCTGAAACCTGAACTGCAAAAGGCATCAGGATAGTCCGTTGCCTACATTTGATTCACTGTTTGGCCTCTGCTTTAGGATTGTGGCCAAAGTTGGACACCAGTGCCAGCTGTGCAGTGTTTTTTATTTGTGCATGGTGTAGACACCTGTCATCTGGTAACTGAGACCGCCAAATTCCTTTCATAGGCCAATGAGTCCCCATTAGAAGTCATTCCAAGACATTCTGGTTTACAGTGGAGAAACATAAGTCAATCATATATGCAGAAAAAAGTTAGAGAAATACTAAGTTTACTAACTTGGGGTACTTCTCCCTTTATTAGTTCCAGAAAGTTCATCTTTGTGTACATATTACATATACAACTTCCAAAAAGGAAAGGGGGAAAAGAGCACCTGTTATCCATCACTATACCTGCTGCAGAAGTCACAATTATTTCAACAAATATTACTTACGTATAGCTGATAGGATAACTGACACCTTTTACTCTAGAAATCAGCAACAAAACAAAAACAAACAAACAAAAAGGGAAATTGCTAGAAACTCAGAAATAGAATAGGACAGCAAAACCTTTACTATAAATGACCTTTCACGAAAACAAGCCTGCCTATTATTTGGAAACTTGATGGGTATGTTTCTCTATCTAAGTAATTTTATATCCTAAGTCTTGATTAAATTACAGACCTATGATCTCTATTGTAGGTTTGGATCTTTCTCTTTTTTTAATTTTGGGAATAGATTTTTTCCACCTGCTTAAATATAGTCTATTATCTCTGAACTGTTATTTCCCCTTCAGATATACAGAATAAGATCAAAACATTCACTATTTACTCAGAAGAGATATTTTGGCCCCACAGTAATAATTTTTACACATGCTCATGAAGCCCACCTGCAGCTTTTTAAAATATATATTTAGACTTACTCCCAACTGTTTCCGTGGCTCTTGTGTTCTTGTTTGCTTGACTTCTTCATCTGAAGTTTAAGATCTAAGCGCCCACACTTACTGAGAAATCCACAAAAGTGAGTATCTCTTTGCAAGTAGTGATTCACTTTTGCTATTATTGCTTCATTTGTGCTCTGTAGGAAATGATAACTGAATGTCCACAAAGGTGCCAGTCAGGTCTTCCATCCAGTTTCAGCAAAGGCCATGGTATTCTCATGGGGAAGACCAGGCAGTCTGCAATTCTAGTATTCAAAGCCTGTATTTTGTTGAGAGTTAAATTTAGTGAATCTTTGCCCAACCATACACCACCTCAGAAGAAAGAACAAGGACCTAATAATTCAGCCAAAATATCCACTTGCCTAAACTATCCAAATTCTCATTTCAAAGATAGGACTTGGTCCTGAGACACAGATCTGTTACTCAGAACTCATATTCTTTGAGGAAAATTGTTACCCAAAGAAATAATTTGCCCAGCTCTTGAACATTTCTTTTGCAGCTGCCATAGTCAAGAAACCATTTTCAGTACTGTGCCATGCCATGTGCTCTCTGGCAAAATCCAGTTTAGAGGGCTAGGAGCTTCAATCCATTTGGGATCATAAGAAATAGTGTGTTCATTTGTCACTTCAAACAGCCATGACTTTGCCCGTGAAAACCATGCAAATCAATGTGCAGAACAACTTCAAAACATAAAAATCTGATGGCAGTGGATGGTTCAAAATGCTTGAAGTTAATGCTCAGGTCCCACGTTGATAATTGTAGGAAAAGGCAAAAATGAATAACAGGAAGCATCAAACGGCCTTTCATCACAGATCATTAACAATTGAAAGCTGTTATCACCTGATTAATGTTGGATAGGGTATGGTAATATCAGTCTGATCTCCTAGCAAGAAAGACCAGATCCTCAAAACCAGATTTATGTCCTGCCTGTGCACCAAAATCTGCCTTAGATCCCACTTTTGGAAACTAATTTCCAGTTCCCAAATTTCTGCTCATCTGTTGTCGACGCTAGAACTAGCCAAGATGCAGAGGTATTCTAGATTTTGCATTCATTTTATTTGTGTGGTTTTAGTTCTATTCTGGGAAAGGCCAGAAGTTTCTAATTTGGAGCACTAAGATCTTCATGTGTAAGAGTTGTCAGAAACTCCAGATATCTCATCTTTTCCTTTGTCTTCTTGAGGATTTAAGTCGACAAATAGGTCCAAACAAATGCCTGCTGTACAAGTATAGCGGTTCCTGCTGCTTTCTGTCAGAGGATGGTAGAGCGGGACCCTTACCAGTTCGATGTTTCAATATCTAAGACTCCCAGCTGAAGTATGCATGACTAGAGTTTTCTTTCTGGAAAGGAATCAAGTTTAAGTTCCTGTACTCTCTAGTGCATACTTCTTCCAGTGCAGACACAGTCACAACCCCTCCTGTTTACTTTGGTCCAGGCATTACATACTATATATCAAGAGCTATCAAGCCAAAATGTTAAGGTGGACATAACTCTGTAAATTAGTGGAAGTCTCTTTTTTTTGAAAAGGAAGGTGAGGGGAGAAATTCATGCCTGCAAGCATCATTCACTCTTCTGATGAGCCTAGAAGATCCTGTGAGTCCTTTCATGGATCTAGGTCCATATATTCACATTATAAAAAATGCTGAAACTTCACTGGGAGTCAGAGAACAAGTTGAAAAAATATAGTGCATAGGGAGGGTTGCACCTGATTCATTTACTGATTTTCCTGTCAGACTAGCACCAGGACAGGGTAAGGGTACTTGGATACATTATTGTCAGTTTACTGATTATTTGTCAGTGAAGAGTACCTGGCCTGTTGGAACTCAGCCCATAGAGCTGTACTCCATCTAGCTACTGAGAAGGGAAAATCCAATCTGATAAAGTAAATAAGCGATACTTTAGTATTTATGTTTTGGGTTTTTTTTGTTTTTTTTTTTTTTTGTTATGGCACTGAACAGAAGCTGAGGTGATCACAAAGAACCATTCCTTGTTAATGAGTTCTTCCAACTCCTGACAGAGAAAGCTCGTTGGTTAGTTTTAAATATGGGGACATAAACATGGTTGTGGCCTCACACAGGGGTGAAAGCTTTCTTTTCAAAACTGATAGAAATATCCAGTGGGCAAATATTTCCTGGGCATCTTAGTACTGATTTACCACTTCAGTGCTATTTGCGTGCTAGTTGTTCTTTCTTGAATTTGGTGGCTTCAGAAATCACCTTTCAAGAGATGCAACAGATTTCTCTTCAAAAGCCTCTACTTTATTGGAGTTTCGGAACATGCATTAATAGACGGCAGCACAGTTCTTGTATATATTTTCAGTGTAATATATTGTGATTTGTCTTCCTAGGAAGGATATAGATTTATGTATATTTATTTCTTGTAACATATTTGTTTTGGTTTACCTAGAAAAAAATCAAAGTTATATTACTATTACAGGAAATTCCTTCTCTGAGCTCACAGGTTTTTTTTCTACCATGGTCTTCCATCAGCTACGTGTCTCAACCCAGGGAAGGCTAGGAAGAAACTAAAGGTTGCCAAATGTGGATTCCAGTGGACAAAACAAAAAATATGTATTTGAAAGGTGATCATTTCTCACAGCAAACATGGCTCTTGAAGTGAAAGAAAAAGGCTTTTCTCTTTTAGCCTGTGTGTCTCAGCTTAGCTCCACTGCTATAGTCTTAGACATGAAGACTACTGATTTTTAATGTGGTTAGTGTGGAATCATAATCTCTAACTTTCCAAAGGAATAAACTTGCCTCTGGAGATTGCATGAAATTACTCTGGAATGGGAAGAATAATATAATTAAAAGAAAAAAATCTTCGTCCTACACCTAAATGGTAAAACCTATGTATAGCAACCATTAGTGCATGGATAAATATTGCTGTTTATTTTGATTTTTAATGCTCCTTTCCTTACCTGGTAATGCTCATTATTGTTAGATAATGGTCTAAAGCTGGATGCTAACCACTGAACATATGAATATCCTCTAAATGTTGCCTTGCAATGGCAATTGCAAACAATTACTTAATTGGTAGGTTTTGGTATAATTTTTAAGATATAGAGGCTGATTTTGTGTCCTTTAGAGAGTGCCTGAAAAAGCTAGCTATTACCAATAATCTCTTTTCTGCTAAACACTAAGTTAGATGCTCAAAGGCACTGGGAAGAATGAGTGATGATATAGATCTGAATGTGACCGACATACCTATGTCACAGCTGACTATACTCACAGACCTTACTGCTGGTGCCACTTGTACAGAATCACAGAATCATTTAGGTTGGAAAAGACCCTTGAGATCATCGAGTCCAACCATCAGCCCTATTCTACAAAGTTCTCCCCCACACCATATCCCCCAACATCTCATCTAAACGACCCTTAAACACATCCAGGGATGGTGACTCCACCACCTCCCTGGGCAGCCTATTCCACTGTCTGACCACTCTTTCTGTGAAACATTTTTTTCCTGATGTCCAATCTGAACCTTCTCTGTTGGAGTTTAAAGCCATTCCCTCTTGTTCTGTCACTAATCACCTGTGAGAAGAGACCAGCACCAACCTCTCTACAATGTCCTTTCAGGTAGCTGTAGAGAGTGATGAGGTCTCCCCTCAGCCTTCTCTTCCTCAAACTAAACAGTCCCAGCTCCTTCAGTCGCTCCCCATAGGATTTATTCTCCAGGCCCTTCACCAGCTTCGTTGCCCTCCTCTGCACTCGCTCCAGCACCTCGATAACTCTGTCGTATTGAGGTGCCCAAAACTGGACACAACACTCCAGGTGTGGCCTCACCAGTGCAGAGCACAGGGGGACTGTCACCTCCCTACTTCTGCTGGTCACACTATGGCTGATACAAGCCAGGATGCCGTTGGCTTTCTTGGCCACCCGGGCACACTGCTGGCTCATGTTCAGCTGCTTGTGAATTGGACCCCCAGATGTTCTCTGACACACAGCTCTCCAGCCACACCTCCCCAAGCCTGTAGCCATGCAGGGGGCTGTTGTGGCCCAAGGGCAGAATCTGGAACTTGACCTTGTTGAAGCTCATCCCGTTAACATTGGCCCATGGATCCAAACTCTCCAAGTCTCTCTGTAGACCCTCCTTTTCCTCATGCAGATCGACACTCCTGCTTAACTTGGTGTCATCTGTGAATTTACTGATAATACACTCTATGTCCTTATCAAGAACATCAATAAAGATGTTGAACAGAAAGTGTCCCAACACCGAGCCCTGAGGAACACCACTTGTGACCGGCCACCAGCTGGATTTAGCTCCACTGACCACCACTCTCTGGGACCGTCCATCCAGCCAGTGCTTGACCCAGCAGACCATTCACTCATCCAGGCCATGGGCAGCCAGTTTTTCTATGAGAATTCTATGGGGAACTGTGTTGAATGTTTTTCAAAAATCCAGGTAGACAATATCCACAGTTTTTTCCTCATCCAATAGTCAGGTCATCTTGTCATAGAAGGAGATTAGGTTTTCCAGGCAGGACCTGCCTTTCATAAACCCATGCTGACTGGGCTTGATCCCCTGGTTGTCCATTATATGACTTTTAATGGCACTAGAGATGACCTGCTCTATGACCTTCCCTGGCACCGAGGTCAGACTGACAGGTCTATAGTTTCCTGGATCTTCCTTAATAATGATGACTGGGGAGTAGAAAGAACAGATATATAGAGAAAAATCACATGTGGGAGGAAAGAAAGGTGGGATGAAAGGAGAGCAAGAGACCGTGACCAAGGCAGAGGGATTGGAGAGGATGAGAAGGGGGAAGAGGGAGAAAGGGAGAGGGGTCTGGTCAAAGAGTGGGAGAAAGAAAAGACCGTGTTGGGATGGAGGGTGAAGGGGAAAGGCCATGAAGCAGGACAGACTGTATAATGGCGATAATGTTCTATATGAGAAAGCTTTATTGGTGGAAGACGAGTCAGTCAGTACTATGGACTTTGATGAGGTTTTTCAGAAATAAAGAAATTACATCAGAAACAAAGGAATTACATCATTCAAGTGTGACTTTACTCCCACTGGAGTTTTCCAGTGTTTATAAATTGTCATGCTTCTTATCTTTGTCCATTATCAAGTTCATCCACAGTATACCAAACACACTAAGTCAAACAGCCCAGAAAACTTCAAACAGGGCTAGAATTAGTTTACCACAATTAATTCCCTCTGCCCCCAAAAGGAAGCTATAGCTACATGATGAAAAACCAGTTTGAAAAAAAAGCTCACCTACCACTTCTGTGAGTAGTATCTACTTATTCCTTAGCAGACAAATCAAATATATATCTCACTGACAGAACCTATCCCTAGAGCTTCCAGACTTCACCAGGTGGCACTGGCTGAAACTTAAATAGAGAAGACAAGATTTAACCCCTAGGCACAACTCTGCTGCCATGGAAGAAGCTGGTTCCATTCAAATCTGAATATTCATATCCAAAAATAGATGGAAATTTCTTCTCAGCATATGTCAAGTCAGTCTTTTCTGACTATCTGTCATAATCTTCATAGTATCCAGGAAAAGGTATTTTATAGCCCTAGCATTCTGGATAGCAAAATTTCACAGTAAGTGGAAAATTTACCATACATTTACATTAGTGTAGTTTTCATTCATACAGAATTGTAAACAAGTGCAAAAGGTTGCTGTTTTTTTCCAATATATCCAGCCACATTTTCAAAACACTGAATAAATATTGACTAATGAAATAGTATTGTAATTAAGTCAGGAAAGATACAGAAGCAAAAGAAATGGTTTGTATAACACTTCTCAAATACCACCCCAAAAATCTTTGTCATTATCCAGATCTAAAAAGAAAATAGTTAGGAACACTTAAACTGAATTTACTGGTAAGAAAGCCTGATTTCCTGTTTCCCTGAAGATATATTTGGTATCTAAAAAATGTAAGGCTTGATTGCAGCTTCTGTTCTGCAGCTTTCAGATGTCCGTCTCCTGAGTGGATTCCTGAAAGTGAAATTTAATACACCTAATTTACGTGCCCAGTTGAGGCCTTACTTCATTGAAAATATAAGATCATGAAGCAGGGAGGGAGGGGAATTCAGCCAGTGTAAATTCCTACATTCCTTATACTGCTAACAGAAAGAAGCAAGTGCCCCGAGAGACCTTTAGAAGTTCACTTAACTTATGTGCCTCTGACTTCCTTTAACAGTCAGGGCTTGCACAGGACAAGCTAATGCATCTGAGTGTTTCCTTATGGAGTCTACAAGAAAGTTTACCCATCTACATTTGGTTCATATCAATTCTAAATAGATATTTTCCGAGGCAACTGAATAGGTGGACAAAATTAGGCATAAAGGACTACAGTCCAGTCTAGGCCACTGTAGTTTGGTGGATTTGGCCTCACCCTCCCAGCTAAAGAGATGAGTTTATGTTGCAGCCTTTCTTTCATTAGAAACATTAACAGTGCCTCCTTCTGCTACCCAGAGGCCAATTTTTATGTTAATATCTTTGAGAGTTTCCCCCTCCAGACAAATTCAGCTTCAAGCAGCCAGTAAATTCAATAGTTATTAGAGGAAAAGCACACGCTCACAGAACGAAAATGGGCCTTAGTAAAGCCAATAGAATCCGGCTCACTGAAAGACAGGCTAGTGCCTCAAGCTCCTGGCAAAAGGCTTTAGGAAATATATTTAGTTAAGCAATAGTTACTGAACTCACTAGAGGGCAAAAAGAACACTGTGTGGCCTCTGTTATGAAAGAAGTTAGTCTACAACACCTACAGTCACATCCAGCCTCAAAATCTATGACTGTGGAGTCATACATCAATTCCCTTGACACTCTCAGCAGATGCATACTTACTTGTTCTCTCCTCTCTGCTGTTCCTGTTTTCTAGAATAATGAGTCAAGTGTAAATTCCTTCTTAAAATGGCTCTATTCATTTGGGCCCAAAAGATTTAAAAAAATTGTTAAACTGTGGGCTGGAAATGGTGACCAACAATTTAATTCCACTGCCACAGTGAATTTTCTACTGTTAGAAAAAGCTCATCTCTGCTAGAGAGATGTTTTCTGTGGGACTACAGAATGAACTTTTTCTAAAGATTAATGACAGTGTCACACCTGATTGTTTTCTGCTGCAATTGCCAGGTATGTTCCTTTGACAGTCATTTTGAATATAAATTCCTAAAAGTATTTTTTTTTTTTTAAAAAAGAAAACAGATTAAAAAATAGGAACCAGTGTTCACTGAAACAAAAAATGCACACTGCACATATGGAGCAGAACATGAGAGATAACGCACAACTGAGATGTTAGTCACTTTGCTTAATACATGTTGGAAGTCATTCAGAGAGTTTGCCGAGGAACTTGGTGTAAGATTATGTATATAGAATGTAATGTAAGATCATGTCTTGTTGGATTTGAAAGTATCAGAGAGGAATTCTTTTCATGAACTAAATGGGATAGAGAATTACATGACCAATATTGTCATCAAAGCACCTGGACAATGCTGACGAACCTGTGGCCATTTAAACAAGCAGAGGAACTACCATATATAAACTATGAGAAAGGCAAATGGAAGGGGGGACTCAGAAATCCACTGAGGAAGGAGTTTAAGCTATCCCACAAGGGAAGAGTTGGGTATGGTCATAGATCAATAAAATCAGTGGAACCTGAAGAATGAGTCAGATGGACAGTCACTAGTAGCTCAATTCAGTGGCCCACGCACGGGCATCATGAACATCTCTGGATGCTCTAGGATTTTAGTCAAGGTCAGCTTCTTGGCCATTGTTTAAACTGAGATCAAATCTCCAATAATTATAATGGGGGCTTAGATACATAGTTATTGCTTAGATAACTATACAAAGGCATCTATATTTAGCTGTCTTATTCTCAAGAGGAAAAGGTAATTGTCCCTTTCCTTGTATTTTCCTCTACAAAATAAGAGAGGAAGGAAAAAATTACACACATTAGCATACCAGTATCCAAATAACAGATAATCTTCCCCGTGCTTTATTCTTGGTACCATAACATTATGCAAATCATGGACTAAAGCTTCCGGAAAGCTAATGATACTGTTTGAAGTTTTACCTTTCAAAAGAAGCTTACACTATATCTGTTCTTGTGCTCTGAGGCTACAGTACTCAAAATAATAAAATAACGTTTCAGTTATATACAGAACATTTATCCAAATTCTCAAGCACCAACAAATATAGGAGTTCCATTTTAGATTAAAAAATAGGCTTTCTATCAATACACTCAGAAAGAATGGAAAATTCGGTTATTATCACTGGAACTACAGAGGATAACTCTGTTAGTTTCAGTACATTTTTGACAGATTACATTTAATAAAAACTATTACAGAAAAAATATGATCTTCATGTTTTACCTGGAGACCCAAAACCTTTGAGGGCCCCTGATGACCCAAATGAAAGGTTCAGCATTACAACATATTATATGAAATCACAAAAATACCTGAAACCCAACACCACTTCTCAAAAGGGTTTAATTCGCAGATCTCTGATGACGTCTTAGTCAGTGATGTTAAACCACCCGGTATGCTAAAAATGCAATTTTTTCTTAATGTTTGACTTGGTAAACCAAATAAAAGACACCTTTGGACTCCAGACTCTGAAGCTGTTAGTCAGCCTGCCAATTTCTAGGATCAGAGATGGATACCAAAATTACTTGGAAGGGTATTACAATAAAACTCTCAGGTAAGCATATCCAAAATAATTTTATTTTGTCCCAGTTTGCATAGGCTCACTCTTTACTTTAAACAGAAGATTATATAAGCTAAATATACCACAGAATATATCATTTTATATGTATTCTTGGAATATACTGAAAATATGTTTTTTTCATATTCTTACACTTTACAGATAATACATAGTGTCAGGCAGATAGTATAGTATCATTATAGTATTATATATTATCATTATAGTATCATATAATATAATATTACAGATAATGCATATAGTATTATACACATATCCTCATGCAGATGAGGATCTGCATTCTGCAATATTTTTTTTTGAAAATCACTGTAAGCAGTTTTAAGGTTATAATTCAAACCGGAATAGTTTCTGGGAACACCAGTGCTTCCACCATGTTACATGGAAGACAGTAATACAGTGGAAGGATGCCTGCAGCTTCCACCAATACCATCCACCAATACCAAATACTGGGGTTACAGATAAATCAGTTCACATTGTGGAAAAAAAATATATTCATACTTGAAGGTCTTCAAGTATGACTGAGCCTTTTTCATGTAGAGAATGAAAGATCAGCAGCCAAAGACTCTATTTTCTGCTTCAGTTTACCATATTATAGTACTTAACAGGAAGAATTCTTCTTAGTGCTGTGGGGCCCTTATTTCTCAGAGAAACTATATAATTTGCTGTAAAACGAAGGAACAGTACTGAGAACAGGGACCAAATTCAGTTCTCTTTCTCTGAGGTGACCAAGACTCTGGAGAGTGAAACACTAAATAAAGGTTGAACAAGACAATTTCTACCTGAGAACATTACACTGGAGTAAGACCCAGCAGGGACATGGAAAACAGAGATTTGTGAACAAGAATCTCTGTGACTAAGACTTATTCTCTTTGGTGAAAGTGTTATTTGGTAAAATAACAGAAAGTACATGTGCATTTCATGTTGACATGTAAATTGAAGGTTAAGAGATCCTGAAATGTCCTTTTGAACTGTTGCTGTAGCTGCCTTCTGTCAATGACAGAGTAAGTTCCCCCTTTTCACAGCAATGGGCTGAAGTACAGTATTTTAAAAGGGATGTGTTTCTATGAACAACTTCATCAACAGAGACTTCTTTAGTAACTTTCTCACGCAGGCAAATGATGGCACTTTTGACAGCGATAGGATTCCATGTGATGGAGATCAGGTAACAGCAGCCTCACACATCTGCTATTTTCCCCCATGTTTGTGGACAGCTTTCTGTTATTCATAGAACTGTTCAACCATTCAGCATATGCAGTAGAGTTCCAGTGATTTAGAACCATCTGCTTAAGGTTTTATTTTGACAAGCTGTTCTGCTGCTGAAGATCTCACAGGGTTGTTCAGGCTTTTACGAAATGACTGATAAAAACCGCTAACCACCCTTCAAGCTACCTTTGGTAAATGTTTGTGTTTATTTTTTAAGAATGTTGATGATAATTAATATGACCATGGGACATGGAAAAAAATCCCAACAGGGTCAAAGTAATATGCTTTAACTGCTACTCATCTGTAATTTGGTTTAATGAGTGTTTTTACCTTAATTCATTTCTCAAATATAATAGCCTTCTATCTTGTCCCACACCATATCCTTTAGTATTTTATTTAATTTGACTTACTAGTTTCATTCCGGTTTGAATAAAATTGTTTTTACCTCGGTTAAAGTTTTTAATTGCCTTGTTTTCAACCTGTTTCCATGCATTTATCTACTTGTATGGCTAGTATGTGTATAGTGATTTATTTCAATGGCTCTCTGATCTGATTTACATTGAAATAGCACAGATATTGCTATCCAAATTATACCCAGGAAGAGCTCATTGAGCCACGCAGGTCAGAATGCATCATTTACAGGTGGTTATCATTTACAGAACCCCACCTTCAGGTGGTTCTAGGGTCATTTTCAGTTAGAAGTACCCACCTGTGAAGTCATCTCTTCACCAGCTCTCTCCAGTCACCCAAACCCCATTTTCTTTCAACATATCTGTCCTAGGACACTCTTGGTACTGGTAGCACTCCAGTCTCCACTGAAGTAAGAAGATTATTTTCCTTGTCATACCAAACTCAGATACTCTTCAGCCTGCTGGAATAAGTCTGCCAGAGTTTCAGACACTCTTACCCTGTACAAGGGAGCAAAATATTGCCATTTCAAAATGCCATGACAGGTTTCAATTCTGGCAAGTTACCCCTTGGGGTTTTTTTCCAGTGTTTCTCATCTGAAAAATAGATTCACAGTCTTTATGTGCAGACCATTATGATCACTTGGTCACTATAATATATGTAACTTTCTCAGATGCTGAGTCAAAGCATGTTTTTCAGAAAGATATCTAATCTTATTTCACAGACTCAGAGCCAGAGTGCGTCTATTGCCTTTCCTGATAAATTGTTAATTACATTTACTGTCTCTGTTTCAAGGTTGAATGTACATATCTTGTTATGCTTTTGTCTGTAAGACTGAAGTTTTTCCATTTTTCCCATAATCAAATTTCGTTTAAAAGTAGAAGTAAGTATCTCTATACGGCAATCAAATCACCTTTTAACCTCCACTTTGATTAGCTGAATAAATCGAGTCCCTAAAGGCTCTGTTTATAAGGGTTGTTTTCCAGCTACCACATGTTGCTTTTTCTAACATCCTCTTTAAATGCAGTCAACAGGGATGGTCTCAGTATTATAGTAATAGTCTGACTAGCTGTGTCTGCAGTGGCATATTCTTACTCTACAGTCCCCTTTTTGTGCATCCAAAAGTTGGATTAGCATGTTAGAACAGTCATATACTATGACTCCAGAGTACCTTCTGAATTACTGTTTTCCAAAATAGTATTCCCATCCTTTACCGAGAACATACATTCCTTGTCCGCAGATGAAATACCTTATCTTCATTTGTTTGAAAACATGCTTGGTGGAAGAATAACCATTCAACTCAACAGTTCATATCACTCTGTAATGGCAACCTCTTCTGATATTTACTGTCCTATTCATTGTTGTGTCAACTGTAAACTCAGACAGACAAGATTTTATATTGTTGTCTACATTCTTGGTAAAATTATTGAATAACACTTGGCAAAGTACCAATCACTTGAGATACGTCCCCACAAACTGATGAATTTCCATTAACAACTATGTTTGGAAAAGCCTATTTTAGTCTTTCTTATTTTCATATAATGCAGATTTTTAATCAAGTATCAAGTGGAAATAGGTCAATTATTCTGATGAAATTCAGATCTATAGTCCTGTCTTGCTATTGTGTTTCTTGTCAGTGACTTGAATACGAAGGTAAATGTGTACATGCAATACTTTTTTTTTAATATTAGTGTCCCAACACATGCTGACTGAAAAGGTGACATAATGCAGTATTACCAGCTCTCAGGTCATCCAGATTACAGATGACTGGTAGATCTCAAGAGGTAACAAGGAAAGTGAAATTCTTGCTGAATGAACATGTTTCTTGTGGAGTTCTGGGTTGACCCGATATAAGTTGATATCATTCAATATTCACCTAAAGGAGCTAGAATTAGATATGGAAAGAAAAAACCAACCCCCCCCCAC
>NW_020799097.1:24985685-24998965 GCF_003259725.1 Athene cunicularia | reverse complement strand
ACAACAACAACAACAACAACAACCCCCCCAAAAAAAAAAAAAATCCCAAGCTGGTAAAACCTGTGAGTGATTCAAAGACCTGAAGAACAAATGATGATTAAGCAAGGCCAGTTACAGTGGTAATAAGGTGAAGCAGTCCATTCAAACAAGTTGATTTGAATACTATCAAATGAAAATATAGTGATGTGCAACATAGGGGAACAGGGAACTTGATGATTTTGCTGATTGGAAGAATAGGGAAACCTTTGGATACATTAAAAGGAGGACAGTAAGCACCATAAGTAAAAAAGTAGATGTTATGTCAGTTGGAAGACTGGAACAAATTTGTGTAGCCAGTGTCTACATTTTTAAAGAACTGCATAAAGCTTTAAAAACTTCATGGAGTATATGAAAAAAAAAAAAAAAAGAGACACAGTAAGAGTGTGACTTTTTAAATCTAGTATATTAATCCATTATATACAACTTCAGTAGAACTGAACAAAGTAGATTGAGAAATTGTTATTTTATAGCATTTATCTTTCAAAGAGCCTACAACCTTTTATAGTCTTGGCTTTTCTCCATCGTTCTGTCTGTCTTCCCATTTCAGATGGCTCAGAACCAAACAATGGTTACAAGAAGATAAGCAAGTACCAAAGAAGGTTCTAATGTTGACACTTGGCTCTTACATGGTCCCTGCACATCAGCTTTAATGTTACTAAATATCTTCCCTGGATTTAAATGTTTAAAACAGTTTTTTTAATGTTGTTGCAACTGGAATCACAGATTTATTTCTAATTAATTGAGAGGTCATGCTTGGTTATACAGGAGGTCACTTGCAATGCTGCAGATCAGTTGATCTCCTGAATTGGTGATCTCATAGACCAACTTATTAAGTGGAACTAAATTCTGTTGCATCTCATGGTAGAAATGAGAAGTATATAGATAATTTTATATTTCCTTTTTGGTCTACTCATTGTACTCTTACTGATTAAATAAATATATGTGTAAACTCTTAATCTATTTGTTTTCCATTCCATATGCTTGTGCTTCTTAAACTAAGAAAGTAGTTTCAAAGTACTTTTGACAATCTCCTTTTCATAATTTTTGACCAGGTCTTTTTAATAAAGACAGACTACAGCCATATAAAAGTCTGATCCCCCATTAATTTCATTTGCCATGGGGTCACATCCAATCGACAAGTTACTACATCCTTAAATCTAATTAACTGATTGGGCCTTTTTCTATGACTATGCATTTGTATTTTCCTTCAGAAACTGTCCTGCCTGTCTCCAAATAGTTTCCTCGAAAAATCTTTTCTTTAAAAGCCAGAGAGAAAAAAATTAGCTTGATAATACTTGCTAAATGTCTCAAGATTTTCTCTGACCATTCAACTTCAATGAGTTTGCGCTTTCTATCATTATCATTACTCAAAATTCATCAGGATTTGATTTTATAGCCAGTGCAAAAACAAGCATGGAATTAAAAAACCCCAATAAATCTGTTTCCTGCTTAATGGCAGCCTTATACTTAAAGCAAAAAGGGTAAAAAAAGAAATCTCCCCTTGAGGTAAGGAGGTCAGTTTTGCCAGTACAGCAATTGTTATGTTAATTCTTTTCATTTAAATTGTCACCTAATGGTTTATTGGTAGCTGCAGCTATTGTACAATTCATTTCATTCTGAGATGTGTTAGAAGCTCAAAAGCATAATGGCTGACTGTTAAGAAAATACTCAGGGTTTAATTCATCCCACCTAATTTGTTTACAACAGCATTTTTCTAAGGATTTTTAATCTGCATAGTCATGTGCTTGGGTTTAAAAAAAAACCCAACAAAACAACAAACCACCAAAAAAACCTGCACAACACTTCCAGGGCGTGATTCATCTTATCCTAGCAGTAATATGACAAGTTGCTGATGATCCAGATTTATTTAAGGTTTATAAAAAACGAAAGCTGACCATGAACACCCGAGGAAGAACTTCATACTCCTAAGGATAAAATTCCTCTCATCAGACATAAATATCCACAATGCAAACACATCTGAGTCAGTCCACTTTGCAGTCAGTGGACAGAAATAAACACCTCAAGGACATAAGCCCTTTTCTCCTGAGGTAGGTAGGTAAAAGTAGTCAGGTGAATTTCTGCAGATGGCTAAAATAATGATGAGAGAAAACCTTCCCCATCCACTCTATAGGCCATATAGACCTATTTTTAAAAAGCTGCAGTGATCCTATAGCATCTGTAGAATTTTCTGTTGCGAATTTACAAGGCTTTATCATAATGGAAAATAAGCAAAACCAGCATTCAGACTTCACTTCCATGCTGGAATTCAGTCTGTCTCAATGCAATTTTTTACGTAAGCAGAGACCATTGCTATTGCCACCTTTTAAAGAAAAAAGCATATAAGGACATGTGCAGTCTTCATGTTGTTTATTATTCACAAAAAGGAAAAAAAAAAAAAGATATTCCAGGTTAGTATATGTCTTCAGTAGCTGCTTTACAAGGAGGAGTTTTCTTGTTACTTGACATTATTTCTTCAGGTGATCAAACAATTTAATATACTATTTGCTATTCCCAAAACACCAGATTAAAATCAGGTATTTATTCTTTAACTATTTTTATATTGCTTTATGCTTTTATTTACTTCATCTTTGCAAAAACCTCTTTCAGCTCACACCATGTAATTCCTACTTATACATGGCTCCTTTAGTGCCTGATTCATTCTGATGTTGTTCTTGTTTAGTTGCTATCTGTTTTTTCAGCAGAACTAAAGACAGGACTCAGTCCAATGATTATTACATTTCTCTTCTACCAAATAAAAACAATTAGTAATACATGGGGGAAAGTCTGGACTTTTTTCCCCACACATATTTACTGAACCTGCTATAAGCACCATGGACTTTATGCTGCTGATTGGCTTGCCCAGCATCTATATGGCATAAGTTTAGTTACTTTAGTGATACTTCAATGGTGAAGAAAAAGAAAAATAAAGGACTTTGTGTCCTTCTAAATGGTTATAGTTTCAAACCCCTATGTTATCTTGAAACAGCATGACACCTCTGAAGGAATATATTAAATTCCATATTCTAGACTCTGATACATGACTGCAGCTTCCTCTAATATCAAAGTGAGCTATAGAACTGAGTCAGAACAAGGTCTTTTTAAAAATCTGGTCTTTTTTTATTATTCTGGTAGATCAGAGAATTCTAACATCCTCCAGCTCCAATGTCTACTGTATATATTTTATAATGAAATAACAAATCCAGTTTGTTCACAGATAAATCAATACTAGATATTTATACTGGGAAAAGACTGTGTAACCCTTCCAGGACTAAAGTGTTCCTGCTAGTGAGAAAAAAGAAAGAAAGAAAAGGAAAAGATTAAGAGGCAGCTAAAACTAGCAAGAGCTAAGAAAAGAACTAATCAGCTTCCAGCTTGGCATTTCAACACTCAGTGCCAATATGCAAAATCTACAATTCTGAAACAAACTCAAAAAAAATGCATCTTGCTTAAATTGCAGTTCTAGGGTAATAGTGTGAAGGTTTCCAGCTAAATATATCTTTTTATGGAAAACAACAGCAATAATGATTCACATGTTAAACTGTACAACAATAAATAGTTCAGTTTTCAACAGTGGTTTCCATCTCAAAACACACAGAAGATTAAACATATTCTTCATGATCAAACAATATGTAAGCTTTACTCTGCCTCGAGATCCACATTATCATGCAAGGACTGAACAACTTTTCCCATCCCCAGGGAGGTGCGCGATGCCCAGGGCTGGCACTGCCCCTGGCTGCCCTGCTCCTGGCACCCAGGGAGCTGCTGGCTCCCGCTGCGGCCTCATAACTCCAGTCTTAGACCCAAATCTCCTTCTTCTGCTGAAACCTGCTGAAAGGGATCCTTATGCTGTTCATTCACTTGCACCCTGAAGCTTCCCCTTCCCTCTGACCTTGTCTGGCCCCTCTGCTCTTATTTCGTTGCTGCCTTATGATCCATCCAATTCCGCAATCCCCAACCACTGACAGTTCCACTTCCAAAACAGAGTTAAATGCCCGGCACTTAAACTTTAAGTGCTAATTGCCTAGTAATGAAACCTTTAATCATCAGGTGATTAAAATTTTAATCACTAAAAGGCCTGTGGAAATCCACTACATAATGCCGAAGATTAATTGCTAAGGTTTTTGTTTTTTTTTTTTTAACGCGTGCCTCCAGTGCAAACTGCCTTATGTTGTAGAGATGAACAGTGCAGTATGTGAAATGTGAAGTTCTTCAGTAACTCTTGTGCTGAGAAAAAGGTTGCAAAGAATTGAAAGATACAGCTCTAAATGTAAAATATATTTAATGTTAGAATAATTATTTTAAGAAAGGGATTTTTTTTTTTTTAAATCTTCTTGTTCCCAAGTCACTAGGAAAAAATATATTCCTTCATTAACCCCCTAGCCACTAAGCACAAATTTTTAAAATCTACTTTTCCAACCAAATGGTAGAGAGCTGAAAATCCAGCTTTAAAAGATATTTAGAGGGAACTTTAACTATTTTGCCTTGTTGAATAAGAAAAAGTAGCTTTTGTGCACATAAATCAAATATTTCATCATAAAATTTTGCAATGAATTTAGCACATTGATTCAAAATTAACATGCTAGACAGTAATGACACTACTAGTTCAATGAGGCACAAACGAAGAAGGATTTACCAGACAGAAAGAGCCATCTGCTATAATCTATTGTATCAACTTTCAAAAAAAAAGTCTATATTTGAAAAGTTCTTTAAACACAGAGAGGTCTGTATACACCAGTTCTTTACATTTCATAACCTCCCATTAGCTGGTGCAGAGGAGCAGGAAATCTGATGAAATGGATTTACAAAGCTGTGTTTAAGAACAAGACAGACATTTTTCAGGACTTTCAACATTTTTCCACAAAGATCTGTTTGATGATGCATTAATCATTTGGGTTATATTATGCTAGAAGAAAGAAAATATAAAGCATGTATCAGAATGGCAACATCTGACATTGGGCAGCCACAGCTGGTACAAGGCAAAGACGAAGTTAGTCTGCATTTCTAAACCTCTCCAAATCAGCCTTCCTGAAACCAAATTCCTTGAATTCCCTTATTCCACGGTTTCATGGATTTTTCAGGCTCATATACTGCTGTTTCTCATGTTTGCCCTTTGCATTTCTAGCAAAGCAAGTACTTCATATACTCTTTTTTTTTTTTTTTTGCCATGCCATAGCTCCCTGGGATCACAAGCATACCAAACAATTCAGCTCCTAGGAGCCCTATTAAGCATAACACAATTCGGTGTGAATATAAAGACATGTAAGGGATATATTGGCTTTGGTCACAAACACTTCTAATGTATCACCATGCTGCTCCATCACTTCTGTATTGTTTAAAGCATTTTCAGTCTTTCAGATGAAGAGCATGATGATAATCCTTTACCTTCATGGTTTTACAGAAACATCAAGAAATAGAAAGGAAGTAATGGAGCTGAAAAGAATGGTTTGCTGTGGTCAACAGGCAGATCTGTAGACATAGATATTCAAGACTTAAAAAGCACAGCCTTGCACATCTCAAAAATAACTGTATAGATTTGCCTTAGAGTAAATCTGGAAAGCAATTAAGAATACATACTTTTCATCTGTAAGAAAGAGAATAATTCAAAAATCAAAAGAATGAACTAGTGAAATGAATTTATGCTATAGTTCAGTGAATTCCTAGCCCACAAAATGGATTCTGCAACATTATGCTTTAAATTGGAAGAGGAAAATCTCTCAAATACGGGTGAAGTACGTTTTTTCATTTGTAATAGTCTTGATTTCAAGGTAATATATGTACCACTGCCTAATTTACAACTGGTTTTATGTTTGCCTACATATTATCTTCATATTATTATTGGTTTATCAGTGATTGGAGACATCTCCTGAATGAAAGACATTATATAAACTAAATTCCATTCTATTCTGGTCCATTTGTAAAGGTCAACTCAGCAATGAATCAATGCAGTACTAGAAGGGGGCAGTTCTCTTGAGACTGGAGATATCAAAAGAGCTGACAAACTGTGGAGTTTTGCAAAATCAATTCACTACAAGAGACATGTTATGCCAAATCCAGTTCTCCTACACTAAGCTGGTGGTATTGCATCGATATCAAGGGAGCTGAACCTGCTTACATCAGGTCTGAATTAGACTCAGTGCAACAGTTGTCTGGGATACAAATTCCTCCAAATAAATGCAGTTACGCCAAGGATCAGTCTGGCCCATTGCTTAGAATTTCAGGTTACTTGCCCTGGTTGGTTGTGTCATGACTACTGAGAGTCATAGGCTGCAGCATAATAGGACCTCACTCTGTGGGTCCGGTCATAGAATTTTCACCTCCAGAACATCCTTTGTTTTCTTTTATAGAAATCCCTGGACCCAAGTTCTTTAAAGAATAGGCCAGCATTTTAAATCATTGTCTCACTTATTATCTGTTTACTTTTACTAGATCAGATACAAAGCAGTAGGCTAACAAATCAAGACAAATATCTCCTTTGCTGAAAAATACCATTTAAAAAGAGACCATTACATGATCATTCTATAAAACAATGCAAGTTGGGGCTTGATGGATACAGCATTTGGCATTTAGTTCCTTGAAACACTAGTCATGAAAAGTGTATCTGGTACTTGAGTCTGTGGCATCTCTAATTAGCTTTATTTCTGCTTTTTCTTTATTAAATTTCTTCAGTTTGCTTGTAAGGCCAAATTCTATACTGCTTTAACATGCAGCTAACACTTTAGTTCCTCTCTTTCATTTTTTTTATAAAATTTCCTATACAGATTTTCTGCATTCTGATGTCTCAGTACGTATGCAGTGAAGGTGCAAATGATCTGCTATCTCTGAACATTTAAAAATACTACACACAGACATCTCTATTATTAGAATAACTCCCTTCATCTTCTGGAACCACCCTTCTAAATAGTTTTTTACTACATTTCATATTATTCTCTATTTTTAGAATGGTCTAGCTGTGTCCTTGGATGATTTCTGTCTTTGCTTATATTAGGGACTAGAGTTGTACTTGATATGTCTGGCTCTTTTAGTTTCAGATTTTCACTTTGCATCCCAAATATTCTTTCTGGTTTTCATTCTCTTTAGCATGCCCTTGATTCTCCCTACCACTCTCATATGGTGGTTGTATTTAGGTGCCCTGACCTACATTCTGCTTAAGCCCTTCCCTGTTTGAGAAAACTGAGTTGTTTGCAGATTCCTTCTTCTCATCAAATGGCTGTCATAGATTTATCTAGAAGCATGTGTATATCAGTGTTTGTGAAATGATGTAATTTGTTCATGAAATTTAAATTTAAATGTAACATCCTGTCTTTTGTTGTTGTTGTTGTTGTTGAAATCATGGCATTCTTTTGTCCCTCATAATTTTTGTCTCCCTTGCTCTTCACACTGCTTTAGATTGTCCCTCCTGAGGCTCTTGTTTATTATTACCAGCTACGTTATCTTGATTTTAATCACACTGCACTTACCTAGTAGTTCCTGATTTCTGCCTGAACCAGTAGCTCCTGTCAGTGATTTCATTTCTCTCTCTGGATGTGTGCTTCCTTCTGCTTACAGGCATTGACAAAATGCCGGGCAATCAGACCTTTTAATGGACAGACTTCAAACTGCAAGTATCTAATTTAACTTTAATGGTTGAAGTGTGTGTGTAGGGTGTGACTGAAATTACTTTGTTTCTAGTTTTTGTTTTTGCTTAGCTACTCAGCAAAGCTCTTAAAGCACTGCCATACTGTCACCTGAGGGAAAGTTACGTCAATAAGCAGGTGCAACCTGAGAATATTAAGTATATTTAGAATTTTGTGATTTTCCAGAGAAAAATGAGTGTCGAAGAGAAATGACTTATTATCCCACAGGTACAAATGAACAGTTAGGGGTTCAGACAGAACCAATGTCATAAAACCTAATTCTTATTTCTTGATCACTCCTTAGAAATATGGACAAAACCCCAAAATAAGTCAGAAAAAATGTCTTTGATTACCAACATGAATTTAGTAACAGCTACTTATAATGAATAAAGAACAAATGGATGTGCAAAGCTCCTTCCATTTCAGTCCCAGAGAAATACTCAGACTGAACATCTACTTAAATAATTGAAAGGATCTGTTGCTTTTGTGCATGATCATACCATTCTAGTGTCATCTGAAGTGACATAGACCAGAACAAATTGGATAGACATAAAAGAGTGGCTAAAATCCTATCCTTATTCTGGAAAAAAAAAAAAAAAAGGAAAAAATCTTATTTGATATGTTTCCTTATTTCTTTGAACAAGCTATTCTACTTCACAGTAGTCTGTTTCTGCAACGACGATCATAAAATGTAAGTGCAAATAGATATCACAGTTATATGCTATCATAAGTGTAGGAAATAATATAGGAAATTTGAGGTATCACAACTGCTACTGTATAGCTTTTAACATGAAATATTATACTGTAGCAAAGGTTATTTTCTTTTTAAACTTTACCATGCATTTCTGGCTATTATGCACCTCTCAATCAACATAACGATTCTGGATTAGGAACCTGAATGTACTAGGAAGAAAAAACCAAAATTCCTTAAAAGGAAAGAAGCATTCACATATAAGCAAGAGTTTCCTATTTCTGAGGGAAGGGGAAGAGCTAGCACATTCACCTCTAAACTTAATGATAATTTGAAAGGCAGAAAAGGAAACTATAATTTCTGTAGTGAAATATATGCCATACAGAAGCCATTCAGAAGAAGGGCAGAGAAATCTGATGGCGCTCTGCAGATGTGGTGGGAGCTTTTGGCTCTCTGAGCATACTGCCAGATGCTTATGCAAATTATCAAGCATTTTTCTCATACCTTTGCGTATCCTCCCTTATGATCTGTCTGTACCAACTAAAACCGTATTCTCCAGGTACCCTGACACACAGCACTCTCTGAAACACACATATGTTTCTATTCTCAGAGTTAACAGGGAAATTTTAATGCATATGTATCAACTGTCCACTGCTAATTCAGATGCAAGTGAGAATGAAAGCAAAATTAATTAGACTTGGAGGAAGACTTTGTTTTGATTTCAGTCCAATGTGAATCAGAAATAATTCAGCCGAAGCCAGCAGAGTCAGCCTTGTACTGACTCAGTGTGAGATCAGGCTCAGGTCCATGGTGTCTGCAATAAAAGTCTTTACTTTTGCCTAGCTGAGTTTAGCGAAGCGCTGAATGTTCCTGATTTCCCTGCCCAGAGAATAGGGATTTCATTACTTGAAAGTGGCAACTGTAAAGATTTTAATAGCTACCATTTGTAGAAACACACATTTGTCTCCTTTACCTTATCTTAGCTACTGGTTAATGCATATCATGTTTTATAATGCAGTCACCAAAGGAAGATCCAAATGGAGTTTTCCTGTGCCAGTAACTCCGCTGAAGTCAGTGCAATTACACTTGCAGAAGATGCAGCTTTTTTTTTTTTTAAAAAAAAAAATTTGTGTAATTTTGTCTTTTTTTTTTCTTCTGTACTGGGATAAATAGCCTACTCTTTCTATACCAAGTAGTGAATCATCTCCATAACTATCTTGTTTAGGAGACTTTAATTCTGGCCTTCTCTCCACAGATACGTATATGAACTGAAGTGCACACAAAAGTGCATAATATGCCATTAGACTGTACGAGATTTGGTGTCTCACATTTCCTCCCTTGAGTGTAGCTACAGGACATTGTAGGCGTAACATAGTACAATCCCACTAGCTCCCATTTACCCCTGTAAGTTTGGAATTTGCATTTAGTCTGAAGCAAAATTTGGTCATCTGTTTTTAGCGTGTGTCGAGGTTTTGCTACTCGGTTACCAGCAGGTGGTAGCATTTTAAAACGTTGCTCTTATTTTAGAACAGCTATCCTGTATTATTTGGCAATTTTTCTGTGGTTTCTTGCAAAGGTTAGTGTTAAGGAGGTTGGCATGGTAACCTACTTAGAGTGGATCAAATTGTCATGTGGAGAGTTCAAGCATGAATTAAGATAGCGAAATGGAAAGGCTTCCATCTGAGGAGAGACTGAAAAGACTGGGATTGTAGGGTGTCCCAGTTTACATTCTCATAATACAAGAAAAAGAGATTTCAGTACCAGGAAAACACAACAGAATAAACTCAGTTAAAAAGAAAAGTTCAACTTGCTTTTAACATTATATTAATTGACAGAAGTGATTTTATTTAACTCAGTAAAAATAAAACAAATTTTAACATTACTGAGAATATCTACCCAGTATATAAAATACATTGTAACAGAGGTTTACTTTGATTTTCAAGGTGTAAGTCTAACCATTAAATGACTTCATAATTGACTTTGCAAAATTCCTTGCACCTGCCATTGAAATGTTTTTTGCACATTGATTGAGAGAAGATAGTGGATTTGATGGATGTCTTACAGAATTTCTTTATGTCCACTGGAAGGGTTTTGCATTGGTGATTGATGAGAAGAGACGGAAAGTTATTTTCTACCACTAGATTGCTCACTGATATGCTTATGTTTTAGGTTTTGGTTGCTTTTTTTCCCTCCCACCTACACTATGCTCCCAGAGAATAATAAAGCTTTAGTAATGAAAGAATAATGAACCAGAACTGTAACTAGAAATGTTGGTACTTGGAACACCTTTCTCATTTTCCAGTCAGCTCTTCCTTGCTTTACTCTTAATGATTTTTAGCAGTTCTGTCACTCCAATCCTTCTTTGCTGATACTTAGGTGCACTTTTCTTCTGGTTTATGCTCTTCTTCTTCGCATATTCCCTTCTCAAACTACAGTTCTGAGTCTGATGAAAGTCATCCACGGATGCTTCTCCAGATGCCACTTCTTCAGTAGTTTATGTTGTTTAGTCAGTTTAGTCAGAACCACTGCTTTGTGACATTAGAAATAATTTATAAAATTTAAATACAGGACATTTGAGCTTAAAATATGATTGCTAAAGTTTACATGGAAGATCAGATAATAACTGATGAATGATGCATATTCAATAACAGTTACTGTCCCCAGCCTACAGCAACAGGACACCTGTTCCATAGGTGGGATAAGGGCTCAGTTTCTGAGACTATCAGGGATTCAGACCAAGGAAGAAATAACAGCTGTATTGTGTTGATATATGTTGCTATCTTTTCATTTTGTATTTCTCTTCTTGCCTCCAGTTTGAGAACAATAAAGTCTGGATCAAGTCTACCTTACTTAGCACTTAGCTTATGTATAAGTTTCTGATGCCTGCTGAACCAATCTGTCTTATGTAAGTGCATCAGTTCAATAATTTTCAAGACTGGCACCTTTCAAAGTCTTCTGAAGGGATTGCAGTGCAGCCATGCTGAGACAGAAGCCATTTAGATAATAAAGAATGAAATACAGGCCTCAAGTTAGGAAGTAAAATTCCGAAAGTAATAGAAAATCAAAATACATAATTTACATAGTATGTGCATAGAATAATGCAATAGGCAGTAGCTGTGTAGGGATAACTATGGACTCTACAGCTTTAGAGAGTGGAAGACTGTTGTGACTTGCTAGAACATTTCAGATGAGTGCCTTACAACTTGGGTAATGATTATTTTTAGTGGTGGATACAGTGGTATTGTTATCTGAGAGGATTTGTTCAAACACAAATAAATAAATCTATCTGCATTCAGCCAAATCTAGTTTATTGAATGTTGCTTCTTTTGACAATGAAAATGTATATAGGAGGGAAACTACCCATGCCCTTCTGCTATTGTTTTGCATTCTTTTCTTTCTGTTAGGATATTTTTCTCCAGTTTTGAAGACCACTATCTACTTATTTCTGTGAATTAGCTGGGGAAGAAAAAGTGCTGTTGAAAGGGAAGTAATTGCATTTCCCAAGAACCCAGTTCCATCAGAGCCACAGGGCACTGCCTCTAGGGAAGCTTCTCCCTAAATTTGAACTCATCCATAAGACCACAAGTATTTTGCTCCCATACCAGAATTTTTCCTTCTTAAAAATAAAATAAGGACTTGACTTGTATGCATGTACTGGAAGTGTTTCATTTTCCTTTCTCCCCCTATCAAGGAATTCATTTCAGTGTAAGTAAATTTAAAATTAATTTTATACATTAGTTAGAAAAGAGTGTAGCTCTTACTCTCATCAAGATAAAATGAGTTTTGCCCTCCTTGACTCTTTTTTTTTTCAGTAAGGAAGCCAAATCTTTTGGCTAGTGCAGCTGAAGGTGCTGCCTCCTATGTTGTTGCTCCTGGCTTGATGGGAATGCAAAAATACTCTTTGAATTGTGTTCTCTTTTCAAACTTGTGTAATCCTTACCCTTTCCTATAAAGAATCGAAAATGGGAGACTGAAGTATATTCAACATGTACATATACACTAAGCCTAATTAAAACTAACATTTTACCAGCACCAAAACCACTGTGAACTCAGCCTTGTTTTTAATTTGTATAGGTTTTCTTGAAATTTCTATTTTAACTAAGAGAAGAAGGTCCCTTACACCTCTACTGTAGTGGCTTGGAGTCTATCACCTTTATCTATTACTGGACTTTCATGTGAATTGTTCACTGGATATTGAATGGTCTTGATGGATGTGGGAAAACACTAATTTCTAACCAATATTTATCACACATATTAAGTGGACTTAGGACATTTCAGATGTGAGTTTGACAGAAGATGGGTCCCATTATGTAGCAGATGGTATTTTAAAATTAATTTAGAACTAAAGTTAAGATTTGGCCCAAAAAGGGCTGATCATTCATGTTTGTTTTTTTGGCAAATATATGTTAATTTTTTTCCTCTCAGAGTAAATACAGATCTTCTATTATGTAAAATATCCATCAAAGTAATACTGACCTTTTTTTTTTTTAAACATATGTATTAGAGGTAGGTGGCCCTGTAATCTGTAATACTGATGCTATAAAAAGAATTTCTGCTTACTGATACTTTCTTTGAGAAATTATTCAGAGAGGTTTTGTTGATGTTTCATGGTTTTTAACTTGATTCTTGAAAACTAATTAATCAAGTATAATCATCTGGTTGTGTGAAATATTTATAAACTAATTTTCATTGCTGGAAATGTTCTTCAGCATCTTAGTATTATCTCTTAATGACAAGAATAAGGAGAGAGAGAGGGAGAGAGACATATGTATAGGGATCATTTATCCCTCTCCTCAAACCAATGAATTTTTACTATGAATATTATATTTCTACAGAGAATACTTCTGAAATGTTGCTATTTGAAGTTTATACCACATTTGGCCTAATTCTGTTGCTTTTTTTTTTTTTTTTTTTTTTTTTTAAATGTTTGGTTATTC
>NW_020799097.1:24954066-24985635 GCF_003259725.1 Athene cunicularia | reverse complement strand
TTTTTTTTTTTTTTTTTTTTTTTTTTTTTTTTTTTTTTTTCTGAAAGATTGGCAAGTATAATACACAAAACTGCAAGCTCCACAGGAAACATTTACTCCAGGAAAATTTCAATTGAACTTGACAATACAAGAAAGCTCTAATTTTTGCTGGTTAATATTGGTTCTCAATATTTTGTTGATGGTGTTTGAAATATTATAAAGCTACAGTTTGGAGGTTCCCACTTAGTTTCTTATGGTGTCTGCCTGGCTACTGAGAATAACTGGAATAACTCGGATTAAGATAGACCACTCGTGCTCTGGGAAGTTATTTAAGAAAACAGCTTCGACTTCTGTGAAAGAGCCAAAAAATTTGTTGGAAGTAAAAGACCTTGTTTTGAAACCACTCTGTTAGTGTGAATGAATTTTAGATAAACAGAGAAACAACACTGCTGTGAACAGTAAACAATTTTTCTTTCATTGGTGCAGAGTAATAGAAGTTGGTCTGTAATGAGCAAATCATAAAAACAAACATGAAAATGGCAAAACAGAGTCAAGCACGATTCAGATCTGGATTGTTTTCAAACACATGACATGACAAAACACAGGAAAAATGGTGATACCTGAGTTACAATACAGAGCATATCCATCCAGGAGTGATCAACAGGGACAGAAGGTTTTTCAGTGATGATTGTTCATTTACTAGATGGTCTGATTTATCAGCTGACAAATGTCAAAATGTGTGAAAGAAGCATACTGAAGCAAATTATGTTGCCTAAGAAACCTAAGTGAAGGAGAATTTGCAGTTAGGAGAACAATTCTGTTACGGTCAAATAAAAGCAAGATTGAAATGTTTGGTTATTCTGAAGAAAAAACAAGGAGTAGTTGATAGAGATGTAAATAATTGTAACTTCATGATTATTTTTTACCCACCAACAAAAAGGCAGAGCTTTCGTTATTACCAAAAGAAAAAGCTTATGTATTAATAAGCAGTAAAAGAAATTAATCAAGCAATGTATTAATTTCCTTTAGTTTCCCATGCTCAGTTCCACACTGACTTATTAAGTGATATTTTGGCCCTTACTGGATAGCTTAATAAATCAGACAAAGCAAAAATTCAATATTTCAGTGACAATTAATTATTTTTTTAAGTATCATTAATTTTCTCTTTCTAGTGCAGCATATTTCACTTAGTGCTATTCTGACACTTTTATATGCACTTTCAGTCATCATTGTATACATGCTTCAGTAATAGTGATCAAATGCAAACACCTATTCAAGGCAGCCATGAGTTCCTTAACTGTGTATTGCCTGTAGTGACAGCTGAATTTCCAAACACAAGTAAGCCTAAACAAAGCATTTTGTATAGAAAATTAGGCAGGCAGTTATTGAAGTCATTGTTACCATGCATTCCTCAGAGTCAAGGACGTTCATATCACACTAACGGGTGTGGGTGAGTCAGTGGTAAGGGTACAAATGACTGTACTGGCATTATTAGAACCCTTTCTCAAAAATCTGCAGTGCCAATAAACAGATGAGCAGTTAGTGTCAGAGTCGGCCTACTGTGCAAAACTTCTGCCTGATAAAAAAAAAAAAAAAATATTCTGGTACCAGCACTTATTCTCTCTGAATGTCTTGATATTTTGTGCAAGACTGGAAATAAAGCTCTCTGAAATCGCTGGAAAGATTCTTATTGGCTTTAGTAGGCATTTGATCAGGCTTTTTACAAAATAATTGGTTTCATGCTTTCTAGTCAAGCCTTCTTTACAAACATAGCTGGATAAACCTCTCATATTAGTTAATTACCTTTATCTATGAGGTGGATGTCTACCTTAATTTCAATCAATAGATGACACAAATGGTCCCAAGTAATGATGCTGTAGTTTCAGGTGTCTTTTCTCTGGAAACTTTTTGCCTTATCCAAATCAAAATCTCTTAACGTCATGTTTGCTTTACTGCCATATTTTCAATTCCAGCAGAGAGTCTAATTTTTCTTGCTATCTAGTCATTTTCTTAATATTGTTCTGCAGAAGTGTAGTAATTTGTCCTACATATAAATATTTCTTTCATTCTACTGTGCATTAAGACTTCAATTGAGAACAACATATTAGAATGTATTATTAGTTTACAAAAATTATACAGATGCCATTCAAAAAAAATTACACGAAGCACTGTTGATTTTCATCAGATAGAAGCAAATGAAGTTGCTTTAAAGTAAATAAAACTACACTGATACATACAATATATCAACATATACGCAGGACATCAGGATCTGTTTGCAGTTGGAGCTTTACATTCTGGAAAAAACAAAACAAAACACAAAGCAAAAATGGGCAAAAATTATTTTTTCTATTTCTATATATCTAAGATAGATAAAACTTTTTTTTTTTTTTTCCTGTCTTACAGTTTTAAAAATTGATCACATTCTGAACTTACAAGTCAAAACCATTTCAGCTGAAAAATATCGAACAGCCATTATTATCTCAAATCAAATATGTTTTAAACATGACTTTCTAAATACATTCTTTTTTCCATGACAGCATGGATAATTCAAGGTAGATTTTAAAATTTTAAAAACATCCTTTAATCGTACCACAAAATGCATACAAAATATTTCACTGGATGTGTATGAATTAAACTATAAGAGGTAGAAAAATGTTTCATCTGGATTTGATATGAGAAGCAGTATCAACAATGAATGTCTGGAGAGCAAAAGGTTCAAAAGTAAAAAAATGTTTATGTTAAAATTGCCTTTTCAATCATTAGTCTTGTGCAGACTGATTTAAAATTCCTTCCCTTCTCTCTATATCTATATTTCTACTTACGGTACTTTTCCATTAGATCTTAGTTCGGGTAATGAAAGAGGCAGTGATGAATTGTTTACTAATCATTCATTAACCAAATCTCTCCTGCATTTACATGTCACTGGCATTATCCTCAATATGTGCATGCAATAAATGAATTGGAAATGTGATAGAAATGTATCTCACATGGTCCCGCTTGTTTGGACCATTTAATCCTTCAGATATATTTTGCTTGCTGTATAATTTCTACATGAAATGGGGTGAGAGACTAGGAAAAAACCCAAACTGATAGTACAATTCACTTCTCCCCCAGTACACTGGTGCAGTAGGGCAGCTGTGTTTTGAGAAAGCTCCCTACCTTTGGAATACCTTAAGCACAAACATGAAAGCTTTTAGAATTTGCATGAAATTTACAGGAAAAATATAAAAAGGAGAAATTCTAATATGTAGAATATTCTAGTCCAGATCTGCTGGAGATACACCCAGAGCATGACAAGTACAAAATAGAGATGGCTGGGGTGACATAATTTGTAGCTGCATTTACGTTATGTCAACAGGGGGATATACAGTAGGAAAATATAACTGGGTTGGGTTTTTTCTCCCTTAAGTTACTGCAAAAATACTGAATGGATTCTGTGGGGAAAGTGTTTGTGGAGGTATGTGGTGGGGGGAGCGTGTGCTTACCTTGGTATGGCAGCTGCATCCCTAGTCATATGGAAAATCTAAGGGAGGAAGGACTGGGGTAGATTGTCTCACCCCAGGAACTCAGAATATTCAACATGGAGAAGCTCCAGGCGAGCAGAGCAGGACAGCAAGACAGGCAGCAAACAGGAAGGTGCTGGGCAGCAGCCAGACAGGATGTCTCTGCAGGGAAGCAGAGATTTTCTGGATGAGGGGAGAAAAGTCAAAGCCAATTCTGAGAGGAGAGGGAAAGAAAGCAATAATCCTAGTAGTGCAAGGAGTTGGATTGGTATCTGTGCTGTGCAGGAGGCTGCAAGAGCTGCTGTGTCAGAAAGCAGTGCTGCAGAGAAGGGACAACCTTGTACGGACAGTGGGCAGAAGGAAGGTATGCTTTCAAGCCTACTATTTAGTTTGTCAGTCATATCAGATATAAGTTTTCCTTACATAGAGAGATGTCTCATAGCCCAGTCTTTGTACCGTCTAAGAAGACACAACCTTACCATCATGTTAGCAAGATGTGGTGCCCTCTCTTCAAAAAAATAGCTGTTGGAACAGCTATGGGAGTCACTCTGCCTCAAGAGAAAAAAATCTGCATCCTTTGACACCTGTGAAAACTGAGGAAAGAGGAATTTTTCATACCAGGACCTGAAAAGAATGGTGGGATCAGGTGGAAGTCAGAGAAGAGACAAGTGACAATTTGTGTCTTTTGCAGACAGGATGGAAAGGGAAAGCAGTAGAAGAACCTTCCCTTTTCTGTAAAGAGAAAAGGTGGAAGAGAAAACAGCATCTAAAACTTTACATTTTCACTTGGGAAAAAAATGTAGAAGACAAAATTGGGATACTTGGCTGCCTATAGTCATGTTCTTTGTATCAGTATTTTCTTGTAAGTTGCACCAGTTCACTTGGGGTTGTAGCCCATTATAGTGTCAGATAAGAATGTATCTAAGTTCAGGTTTGTAGTTTTGAAGTATTTTTCATTAACTCTTAATACTGCTGATAACAGATATAACTGATTTTAACCTGGTGTTAGCCTCTATACCATCTGCACAATATCAAACAGGTTCCTGACCCTATGCAGCCCAAGAGCATAGTAAAAAGTGGATTTATTGCTTTCTGGAATATAAAAAGTGTAAAGGCAGTGCTCTGCAGCAAGGCAGGTATACCAGAGTTTAAAAAGATGCCAGATTTGTGATCAGTGCCTCCTTTGGACTGGCTCCATCAGGTCCATATTTATGCTGGGGACCTCAGAGCTGAACACAGTACTCCAGCTGGGGTATCATGAGAGTTGAGTAGAGGGGGAGAATCATCTCCCTCAACCTGCTGATCACACTTCTCTTTGTGTAGTTCAGGATACAGTTAGCTTTCTGGGCTGCAAGCACACATTGTTGGCTCATGTTGAACTTCTCATCAACCAGCACTCCTAAGAAAAAGTTAATCAATGGACCAAAGTATCATACGCTATTGTTTGTTCTCCTCTGCTTTCATTATTTCACTGCACATGGCAGCACAGTGTCTGAACAACATCAGGAGGAGTGGAAGGTATTATAGGTCTATCTACAGCCTGGTGGCTTAGTTCAGGATTTAGCACAGACTAAAGGCAATTGTTAGCAAGCTGTTTGTATGTGTATGTTTTCAGAGAGTAAGAGTTTAATGATATGGAACTGGCTCTTCCATGCCAGTTAGTCTCTATGAACAGGAAGACTCTCAGCTATGTGTATTTTATTACACATAATTTGAGAGAATTGATCTACGACTGAGAAGGGGAAGTCCCAGTTCTATTATGAGTGCCAGAGCTCAGATAAAGGAGAGGGCAAGATGAGCAGTGGGTGTCAAGAGCAGGAGAGAGAGAGGAAGCCAGTAGCTGAGAGGAGCCCCTGCATCTGCTGACAGAAACCCAGCACATCAGCTGAGGTGCCAGTGACACACAGCCTGGAGGTTAAGCAGTGATTCAAAAGTTCTTTCCCCCCTTCAACTGTAAAAAGGGAATTCTATCCAATTATCTTTATTCATAAAACCCTGAATGGACAGAGATGCCTAATGTGCATTTACAGTTCAGTCACCGAAGCTCCAGGGAGTGATACATCTCAAACTCAGCCAGTAAAGTTAAGGTCTTTCTTGCTGTATGTCTGTAGAACTTTTATCTTTCAGAGGCTCCTCAATCTACCTTTGACAGTACAGCTGATCTAATTTCCCTATTTCTTCTATCTGAATCACACTATTGATGCCATATCCTTAATTTTCAAGTTCCTGCCATACAGAAGTTAGATGAGTCTGAATGACTCTCAAATCTCACACCTTCTCCTTCTAAGTCTTGAGGCCCTAGCTGATCAAAAAGAGAGTGAACTGTGATTGGTTCTTAAAGGAAGAGATAATTTTTTCTCTCTAAACACATTCACCGAGACTTTAAAGACACTCAGACCAGTCTTCCAGGATGCATACATTCACGCACCTTTACAAACAGACCTTGCTATGCATTCCACACATATTTAAACGTTAAGAATTACAAAAGAGAACTCCAGGACTGGTCAAGCTGCTTCAGCTTGGTAGAGCCCCAGAGGGTAAAAATCTTGCCAAAGAATCACTGGAGCAGAGCAGTGTGCTGCCCATGCCCCCTTTATCACAGCCAAACTTTCTATTCTGAAAATGGGAAGATGAAGGAGAAGCCAGTTGTGTTGGCTCTACATCTGCCAGAGAAATTCCTATGCCTGAAGAGCTGCCAGAAAATCTAGTGGTTTTCTAACCCATTTACTCTGACATGCCAACGTGAAACCCTGTGACCATTTTCCCACAAATTCTGGTTCTGTTCCCTTCTCAATTTTGATGTGACTTCAGAAGTCTGGAACATGAGCTCTGATGTCTGAAAATTAAGGGAGACTGCACTAAACTTTCATTAGTGGAATTTGGCTCAAAATAAACGCACTTAGAGTGAGTGCTCAATTTGTGTGATTATGTACTACTATTTTAGGTAGCTCAACACATCATTAGAGCCAATGGAAGTCAACTTAATAAATCCAGAAGAGGCTTGAAAGAAGTTCAGCTGACCATATCCAGCCTCACATCTGATTTGTGCACCAAACTGGTTCTCAAGAAGCCCTCTGTTGTATCTGTTGGCTCTCCCTCCATTTGTCTCTAATAATATTGGGCATCCTGGTGGATGCCTGTGCTAGGGCAACCAAATCGCACAGTGGTTATGATTAGTGTTAGCTGAATTACTGTTTAGGTTCCACTGATTGCATTAACTAGTGACTTTATTTAACTGCACAGGCATCTATGATAATTTGAGACACTGTAAATTACATCATAGGTGTACATACAGAACATATATGAGATTCATCCCCTTCAGAAAAGGTGGAAATAGCCTGCATGGGAGACCCTAGGGCAGGTAAAATCTCAACGGGACAAACACAGTGATCCTCAGATCTCACTAGTGGGAGACACCTATGCAGATACCATCTGTGTAGACAGATGAATTTGAACTTAATCTTTCCTCTTGACTGACCCTCTTTATAAGATGAGACCCCAAATTTGAACATGACTTGATTATCAGCCTCATAACTTTTCTCCACACTGTGGTATTTATTCTAGAGAGATATGAACGTATTTAAAATGTTGAGGAGATGGAAAATCCTTCTTTCATGGGTAGGTAGCATGATAATAGACAAAAGGATTTGTGAGCTCTTTTTGAAGCAATGTTTTCAAGATATCTGGGGATAAAATAATTCACTACTTAATGTAAGAACATAGTTAATTTTCTAAGACTAAGTAATCTATTCTGGCCTCCTTCCATAGTCAGTGTAAAGAAGATGCAGAAGATGCAATGAATAATTTCACTGTAAAAGAGGTCTATGGAATAGGTCTAATTCATTACTCCCTGGAGGCACCTGTTTTTTCTCTCTTGATTGAAAAAGGACACAAATTTTCCAAGCTTACACTTAGCCTTCTCAAATTCTAGATGCCAAAGTTAAGTAAAATGAATGCCACCTGTGTTTGTTCTTCATGAAGACCAAGATACAGTAAGAGGGAAATCTGTAAAGATTGTTTCTTACAGGAGGCGGACTTTGGTCTAGCTCTATTTTAACATTCTTTCCAAGGTACATTCAAGCAGAAATAGGCTCAAAGACTTCTTTCAGGCACTGCAAAATAAAATTAATTGATTTAGCAAAACCAAATAAAATGTAGTGTTGAAGTTAATTTGATCACATCATTATCAGTTCTAAACTGGATTGGAAACCTGAGGTGGTCTCTGCCCAGCTCCCATTGTTTAGAAGTTATAGACAAATAGTCATATCACAGAAACCACTGTCACTGCTGCTTTCCATCCAGATGAGACGCTAAAATTGAGCTGGCAAAGAATGAGCTATGGTACCAAGGACAGGCTTGATAAACACTGCATTACTGGTACAGCATGAATATGGTGCCTTTCTACTCCTGGCCCTGCTCTGTGAAACAGAGGGCATTAATCTTTAGTGTTGTCAGCTGATCAATTGCATCATATCTTGTAAATCATAGGCTGGGTAAATCGTATTTCTACTTGTCCTTCAGCACTTCAAAACCATAATCAAATCATTAATAAGAGGTTGTGCTTATTTTGTTATTTTTTATTAGTGCTTTAAGCCTGATATTTAAATATACATTTAAATAAGAACAGAGAAAAACTTACAAACAAGCTGGGGACAATGGAAAACACATTTTTGTGAGATCATTATTCCTTTTAAAAATACATCCTGAAATCACCTCTTGCAAACCCTGATTTCAACAAGTCACATAATAATCTGCCAGAGGGGATATCTGACTTCTTCAGAAGGGTCTGTTTTGAACGTTTTGTGTAAGATAGAAAAGGAAAACTCATAGGATCAGCAACCATCGATATAATGTAGCAGTCTCATGCAGGAAGACTATATTTTAATATCCCTTTAAATATTCCCCAAAATATATAAATAATTAATTGCTAACACCTGGCAGGATCCATCTGGCAATATCACTTCATTATTGGTTGTCTGAATACTGATTTTGTTCAGCATTCAGATGCAAGATCATGTGTTGATGGTTTCTACTGAATATGTAAAGCCATCAATGTCTATATATCAACATCAAAAGCCAGGTGTTGCTCAGATATATATAATAAAAGAACCAACCCTGCAATCAGTATCCTGGTTGAAGATTTGCTTTTAATTAAATTAAAAAATATATATACATTTACCATCATATTCTGAGTTAATTGTATTCTTTATTATAAATCATTTGTTAATGAGAAGATTTTCAATAAAGGACATTTAATTTATATTGAAATATCTATTTTCTACTATACTACTACACCGTACTATATATTTTACTATAAATCACAAACTACTGTTTTTGTAGACCAGATGAAAGACAAACCTTATTTTTCAGTTTATGGCAGTACTTCCAGGTAGTGAGAACTTACCTTGGATAATGAATTTATGTTAATGATATATTTGCCAATTAAAGGATGATTAATTACACATATCTCATCCAATATTCTAGGGAACTAGCTTCCAAACTCACTAGCTGCCACAACTCTGGCAGTGTTTTGATAGTAATGTTTTATTTTGCTAAAGCATCTTGATTCTAAAAAAACCCCCTCTGATTGTGTAAATTATACACTTATTAATTTGAATTGGAGGTGAACAGTACTTTGATACATTTTAACTGTAAAACATGTTTGTGTTTTGTTTAATTATAACATATTTGCCTTCAAAAAGAGATGTATTAAATCTTCTGAGTATGGGTCCTCAACTGAGAAATTAAATAATTGAATCTGAACAGGCTAATGACATGGAATATTCAAGGTGTTTACACAGTCTTTAGTTTCCTGAAGTTTTTAGCCTGATTATCCTTTGGTCTTCATCTAGTAACCTTATCTTACTTTCTTTTTGTAAGGAGTAAACCATTTAGCTTTCCATTTAACAGAATATCCAGCTACCCTTGCAGTCTTTACAATTGACCAAAAAACCTTCTTCCTACTCTTTTTGAAATGCACAATTAATAACTAGGAACAATCTCTACTAATGGAAGAAGGCCTGGATATCATAATTTTGCTTTTCTCTATACAATTTATCTGCATTTTCATACTTCCAAATAATCAGGCAACAGTCATATAACAGCAGAGGGGTATTATGAAGCAATAATGTGCCACAACTATCAGCCACAAAAAATATTAATGGAAATAACTGGAAATTAGCACAAACATATCACATCCTTCAGTTTCTGTTTCTCAGTCTTATTGACTGTCACAATGAAAAAGCTAAAAATCTTAATTCATTGTCAAAACAACTTTGGTTGAAAACCAGTGAGTTTTCCAGACTTCATGGTGATTCACAAGTATTTGGTTATCAAATTATTTTTGCAAGAGCAGAAGGGAAGAGCTATTTGTAAGCTCTGCAAAGATATGGTTTTCCCATTTCTTTGTACTCACTCATTTTTTCTTTCATTCTTAAATGAACCAGACTCATTTCATGAGTTCTTGTCAGTTCACATGATGCCAGGGATGTCACGAAAAAGTAGGTAACCACAGGAGCAGGACCTCTGCTCTTCCTGAAAGACTGAAGAATATTAACTTCTGATACTATTTGGGACCTTGAAACAATCATACTAGCATTTGTTCTCCACATATAAAAATAAAACTTGTGACACTGCAAAGATAACTTTCTCTTTTTCACGCAGTTCTGGTTTGATTTCAGTAGTGATTAACAAACAGAAGGCTGTTTAAGAAATAACTACCATGGGGAAATACTTAAACATCTGTAAGATTTTCCTGTCAATTAAAACTTATCTGAAGCACTAGTATCTTGTAGGGACTCAAATTTAGACCTTTGAGCTTTTGTGGGTTTATAATGAAATCATTAAGAAAAGTGGCAAATCTATAATTATTAATGGATACATATAAAAACAATGTAAAAAATTTTAGCCATTTATTTATTTCACTGGTTTATTTTCATGTTTTTTAACTACTTATTTCTTCAGTGATACAATTTCAAAATGTAGAACTGAACAAGAACTATGGGGATGAAATTATAAACTAAGCAAATGAAATTCTGCCTTGTATCACTATCCAGTTTATAAAATATTTTGCCACAGCCCAGTTTATACAGTATTCAATGTTATCAAAGTTCCTGTTAGTATGGGTACCTGTGTAATACGTGTCATACAATCATGCCATCTGACAGATAAGTTGAAGTACATACTTTTTACTTAACTTGGTTAAAATATTTATATTCAACATCATATTATCACAGCCAAATATTTTTTAAAAGTACCAGTCTGAGTATCTATAGACCTGTTTTGATACCTTGTGTGCTCTTTAATATTGGAAAACCAATATTTCAGTTTTCAATTATAGTTATGAAAAGTAGGCACACACAAATTACAGTAACATGGAAAGTAGTATGTGTTGGTAATATTTACAAAACCATTTTCACAGTTATGTCACAGATGAATAGGTAAATTTCAGAAGGCTGCACAAGTACAAATATTACTGTTTAAAAACAACTCTTGTAATTATTATTACAGGTTACTTAGTCTGGCATCAGACCAAAGGAAAATATTGAAAATATTGATTTAGGATTTACTCAATAAAGAATTAAATTCTAAGAATATCATTAATGTCGATCAACATGGTTTTAGTGAAAGCGGGTTTTAGAAAAACATGGTTACTGTATTTTGCAGTCATTGTAATGGTTATGATGACAGTTACACAGATGTAAAGGGGTTTTGTAAGGTATTTGATTGGATACCCCATGACATTACAGTATTAAATTAACACGTGACAATTCTAACAGAACATACCTTAAATAGATTAAAGCAGATTCTCTGACCACTCCCACAAAATGTTATGCTTCTATTCAATGTTTCTTAGTTCTAGGGAAAATGTTACTGAATGTTTTTGTGAAAACTGGAAGTAAATATAAAAATGCTAACATTGAAAATAAAATGTATTTCTGTCCTGGTTTTGGACAGAATAGACTTAATTTTCCTTGGGCTGAGAGGGAGCACAGCTAGAGGGCCGGGCTCAGATCAGTCATTGGTGTATTCCATATCATGTGTCTTCATGCTCAGTATATAAAAGAGATGTGTGCTCTCTCATTTCTGTTTTCCAGTCAGCACAGTGGGATTTTTGGTGTGATCAGGATCACTGCTGGAGGTGGGCTACGTACCAGTCACCAGCTGGTGAGCAACTGCATTCTGTATTACCTGTTTGGATTTACTATAGTTACTGTTGTTTTGTTCCTACTACCAGATTTTTTTTTTTTATTCAACCTACAAACTTTTGTTTTGTCCCTCCCCTGTTCCACCGGGGAGAGGAGGGAAAATAAATGACTGGCTATGTGGTGATTGGTTACCGTCCGAGTTCAAGCCACGACAATTTTAAAATAATGTTGATTAAATTAGACTTAATAAAGTGACAAATAGTGATGAATCTATGTGGCCATATTGAACCATCCCAGATTTTTCCGGTAACTGTAAGCCTTCATACAAAATGTGTTTTCAAACGGTTGAAGCTATACATCTAAGGCCATGACTGCAGACTGTTGTGGGTTATGTGCCCTGGACAATAATGACTCAAATAGGATATGACAATCATAATGGCCACAAAACACATCAAATGCATCTAAGGTGACACAGTGGCAAAGAGAAGGACACAGACAGGAAGGATGCAAGCAGTTCAGTGATTTAGCAACATCTACAGCATTGATGATCCAAGTAATAGAGTTCTGGTGACCAAAATTTTTTTTAATTTTTTTTTTTTAAAGTGCTTGAGAAATCAGAAAAAGTGTAAAAAGTAGTCTAAAACATGATTTCAGAGCTAGGAAGAATGTCTTAAAAGGAGGGAGTTGAAGAATTTCCACACATGCAGCTAAGGAAATTCCACAATATGTATAAAAAATATCTTCACTGTAAAAGTGAGCCAACACTTAAATAGGCTGCCAGGAGAGGTTATGGCATCTTTGTCCTTCAAGTTATTTAAAACTTGGATAGACAAGCTATGACCAATCCGATCAGCACTGTTGAAGATACCCTTGTTTTGAGCAGGTGATTGGAATAAATGAGCTGCAGTGGTTCCCTTCAAACTAATTTCTTAAACTCATTCTTTGTATGTTGTGAATAGAAGACTGAAAGGTGATCTGATTATTATTTATATATCTTCATAGGCAGAAAATTCTGCATATAAAGTGTATCTTTAATCTGATATACAAAGATAAAAGGAGACATGGTATAGAGTTAAAATGAAAAATGTCAAACTTTTTTAAATCGTAAAGGTGATCAGTAATTACAAAGAACATAATGGAAAATGCGGGATTCTAAACGTCTTCATATTTTCACAGCAGAAATGCATTTTCTTAAATTCACAGCATATCCATGCCTTAATCAAACACCAGTTACTATGTTTGAAAGGGAAATACCTGAACGCAATTCTTTATATTCTATTATCCTAAATCTTCAGGATAGGTTAGGTTACCTAGGGGTCTCTTCCGTCTTCAGAGTTTACAGAACTAAAAATTTTTAGTATAAGCAGAATGTGAATCAGTACATAAACATGTGCACATTATGTTCGTCAGTATATAAGTACATCAGTTTGGAACCCAACAATCAACATTTGGAGTGCTATTCAGGTATACACTGATCCTTGAGATTTCAAAGGGTATACACTGGCATTAGTGTGACACTAGGGGAAAAAAATAAACCAAACAGAAGATCCTCTCTGCACACAGGAAACAAAAACTTTATTTACAAAATGTGTTTTGTGGTTAGGGCCTGTTTCACTGTCCATCTGTCTCCAATGGGTGTTTCAGAGCCTGCAACTTTGAGACATGCTATAAACTCCTGCACTGATGGGCCAAATATGAACATATTAGAGACTGTCATAAAGAATAAACATACTAGACAGCAGCATTTTCATAGCCTCGCCCTTCATCATTTTGTGTCTCTAGTGTTACTCTTCCAAATATTGTCTCTATTCCCTTTCAGACTCAAACCCACACTTTTTCAATGTGGCTTCTGAGCACCTTTCTCATGAATCAACATGAAGTTTGTTTCCCTGAACAGTTTTGTAAACAAAATTTCATTTCAACTTATATTTGTGGATATCAAATAAAGGGGAAAAGATAATGTAAGTGATTCAATATCTTCGGGAAATATTTGAAGCTTTACTTGTTTGGCACATCTTCAAGTTTTTCTGTAGGAAACAGCATTTTTTTTTGTAAACAGATAATGCTAACATGTCTTCTGAAGAAGCATAACATAATTTTATCATGCTATGGTAGCAAAGTGTACACTTTTGGAGAGTATAGGTTTTGCATGTATTTAGAGTTATCTCTGTGAAATGCTATTATAAATAATGAAGTTACTATTTTTGTCTTTCTTAGGGACTGGCACCAATTAATTTGACTAGTAACCTCATCCAAAAAAGGGAATTAAACTTATGTCAATGTTTTGTAAAGTGTGATTATTAACCTCTGTACTAATTCAGCTGGCAAACCAATAGAGTATATGCTGTACTTCAAATACTAATTTTCTTTGAACTTTTTTTAACCAAGTGCTGCCTTTGGGGCTGTTTAAACTTATAAGGATTGGGTTCAGCTGTCTTAATTAAAAGTATTCAACTAACCCAACGCAAGCTGAATTTGAAACCTAAACAACATTTCCAAAGCTGGTAAATGATTACTAAGTAAATAACTATTGAATTAAGAATAATTGATTTTTTTTCCCCACTTTAAATATTACCTGAAATAAAATGTCTTTATTTATGATTCTATGATTTTTTTATTAAATAATTACATAATTAAGGAACTGTTTAACTGCTGGAGTGACACTTGGAGATTAAACAGAACAAGACTGTAACATCATTGATGCAAAAGGCATGAACATCCTATGAAATTTTTCTGAAAATTCTATCATTTTAGGATATTATACTGCATCTTTGTTCGTAAGGTCTTAAATCTCTTAAAGCTTTTGTACTACTACAAGGTCAGAGAGCTTATTTATCACTGGATATTGCCTCACAAGACTACATTCTTAGAATACCATGTCCTGCATTAACTGTGCTCTTCAGTGCAGCCAGTCCAGCTGTGTGCCCCTCAACACTCACAGCCCATCCAGCTCCCAGGACACACTGAAAACCCCTTTCCAACCTTCAAGGCTCAGTGTCAAGGATCCCTGGCTCTCCTCTTCTACATCTCACTCTCTTTTCACTAGTTTCCCAGACCCGTATGGCTGTCAGGCTTCAGTGTACATGCATGGATGGGCATATTTGCATAAAATGCTTGAGGAATTTGACCTGCTTCAGTAGGAAAGTTAAACGTCATGAGGAGCAAATTTATTGGGAATGGTTCCTGTGAGGGAAGAACGGGTTCAGTAGACCATAGGAGCAAGACATGCCCATAAGAGACAATGAATCTTCCTCAAATTCTTCAACTCCATGTTAGAGCTAGAAAGCTTTCTTTGGGAAATGTTTCCATGGAGAGGTGTTCATCTCCTCCAAAATGCAGAAACCCAGTAGGTAAATGACAGGGAAGGGAGGAAAGAGCAGAAGCAGACTTTTCCTCCTTTCTAAAGTCATATTTTCCTGTTCATAGTTTCATAGGGTCCCATTTTTCTGACTTGAACTTTAACTGTCCAACAGTCCACAAAAAGTGCAGCTGGTGACACATGGCTGTACTGGAGTGATAAATCAGCTGATGATTTGGGGAACTGTTGTGGGTTAACCCTTGCATGGAGAGAACTGAATAGTGAACCAATTAAGGGGACTGACTGTGAGATTAATTATAACAGAGCCATGAATCTAAGAATATATTGGGATGTGCATTGGTGTCTGAAGCTTGGAGTATATGGGATGATAGTATATGAACAAAAGGAACTCTTTAAAATTAGAAGGAAAAGAAACTACTTGAAAAAACACTTTTAATTGTTCCCTCAGCAAAAAGATGGATTTAATGCAAAATATGTATTTAAAATTCAACTGTCTCCAAGGGAGTCCTTGAGTTAAATTTGTACTAATTTTTCTCTCTTAATGGGTTAGATTGAGAGACTTAATCCCACTCAAGGTTCAGACCTCACTGCTACATAAATATAAGCCCTCACTGCCACGGCTGAATCACTACTTTAAAAAAAGTGAAGTATATATTTTATTTTCTCTGAGGCCTTTCTTAAAAGAACTACTCTAGCTTTTCAGAAATGAGACAAACTTCCAGAGCTTAATTGGTGTCTATCGGGAAGCTGGCGTTTAAAAAAAAAAAAAAAAAAAAAAAAAAAAAAAGAGTATGACAGTACTGGGCTATTAGCTGACTAACTCATGCCAGTGTGAGACAAGTAAGGACCCTAACTGCCTTGATATAAATCCTTTCCCAAGGCAGTAAAAGTTGTAATGAGAATATACTGTGTTGAACTCAGATATGTTTCTTAATATTTTTTAAATTTACTTTCCAATTGCAATGTTTTTTACAGACAGCTGTCTGCAAAACAAATCCCATTTACTGTAACAGATTTTCTTCAAAATACTTCTCCTTCAAAGTACTGATTTATTGACTCTGTTTGAACTGATACACATTTTCTTGTACTCTACACAGTAACTCAAAAATTGTCATGAGGGCTATCTTTTCAAGAGGTCCTATGCTCTGTAGGAGTTCAAAAGAGACCTTATTAGATCTGGTATACTGAAAAGCCTTTAAGATTTTTTTGGAAAGTAGTCTTATACCAACTGAATCATGTCTTTAAAATAATGGTTTATTAAAAGTTCTACCTAATTTTGCATAAGAACTTGTAAAACTGTGTTCAACTGTAAAAATTGGTTAGAAGAAAGTATTTAGTAAGCCTGGTTCTGTTCTGTGCTTTGAAAAATCATGCCCTTTTGTATACTGGGAATTCATCTTCCTGAAATCTGTATGCTGCTGAAAATTCAGAACAGAATATATTTAGCTACCTTTTTTCTTGGAGAAAAAAAGGTACATCTTCAGTAAAAGCAGGTCAAAAAGAGGTTAGAAGTTACAGCTTTGGGAGGTACTTTATGCTAATTCATACATTAGCTTGGAGTTAGTTCTTTCATATCACAAAAGTGCTCTTTAATTTCTCAGTAATACAGAGCTATCCAGAGAGGGAACAATCTTCTCTGTTAAAGCTGTTGTCTTCAGGAAACAGATGACTGGTATTAAAGTCTTAGAATTATTGCACAAATGTATGGAATAATGTACAGAGTAAACAATCCACCTTATACATATATATATATTTTTTAACTCTTCCAGGATAAAATTGCTGTACACTTTGAAATCCCTGTCTTTGCACATTTCCAGCTATCTGCCAGGTGCTGATAGTGAGACTCAAAGATTTTTGGTAATGGAAATTGAACACTGTAGGCATCCTGCTGGAGTCTGAAATCAGGTTTAAAATAAAAATCAAGCAGCAGATATGGGCTTAACTAGATTTCATTATGCTTCATTAAGTTTTTCTCTTCAATAATTTTTCATATACCACTCCTCAGTAGAATGTAAACCTTAAATCCATTAGGCACTGGGGTACAATTAGCACTCTTAGAAGAAGGAACTAGAGCAGAGAAGATAATACTGTTGGGCTTAGAGGACTGTATTGATCCACCTAATGCCTTGCCTACTCCATAAATCTTTCAGTGGTATCACTGAGCTTGCAATTATAGAACATGATTACTTATGCCAAAGTTTCACTTCCCCTGTTACATTACAGTCATAAGTAATCATACTAAAAATCTGTCCTATTGTGCATTTCATATTCCACCACCCTGAAGCACATACAAATCTACTTTTTATTCTGGTTAGGCAGAAAAAACGATATGATAAGCTCAATATGAGAGAACAGTGTGACACAATGACAAAGATAGACAACAGGATGCTGGATTGCATCAACAAGGGCATCACCAGCAAAGATAAAGTCATGATCCCACTCTACTCAGTGCTTGTCAGGCCACACCTGGAGTACTGTGTTCAGTTTTGGTCCCTGCTATACAAAAAAGATACCTATTTAGGTAAGCATATTTAGGTTGTCCATTGATGGTTTTGTTATAATTTAGTAGTTTACCACAAAGAAAATTCAATAATGTATCAGTCAATTAGCTGTCTAGCTGTCAATCAATGTCAGTCAAGGAGTGACATCTATCATGAGTGTTATTTTCTTTTTATAAATCAAAAATATTGCTGCTTGTAGCTGTAATAATTTATAGTGCTTATTCAACAAAAATATTTTGTTTCATCTCTAAATCATTACCACTGTCTTGCTCAATAGCTCTAAGTAGCAATCAATAAAATTTTGTCTCATTAATTACCATTAACTAAGACAAGAACAGAAACAGCAGTACAAATCCAAATTAAATATTTTTGGGTTTCTGTAACAGACATTGGCAAGTGGTGGATGTCTAAGAAGAGAATAACAGGGTAGGTTAGTGATACTCCTTACCATATTATCCCTGTGCTATTATTTAGCTTTTATCTTGCTGATATATTCTCACATGAATAAGTGCATTCGTTTTATAAAATGTATTTTCTCGAACCTTCACTAACAGGGAAAAACTTGTTCCTAATGAAGACATTAAGCCATGCAGTGTTTGCACATAGGAATTCTAAGTCTATGCAATCTTTAAAGGTCTCTTTCTTATGTAGGTGATCTTTAGGAAGGAAAATAGGCTAGAACAGAAATCAGTAATATCCCACACAGGTATCCTTAGTACAGGTGTGCTTCTCATCCCCTATACAAACTATGTATTTTTAGTTAGAAATAAATCACGTGTTCAAAAATGACACAGCCCATCCTTTTCATCTAAGAGTAATACTGCACCATAACTGCTACACTGAACAGCTCACCATCAATTTATTTTTACATTACAGATGAAAATTGAAAAGACCAAAAGTCACAGGGTTATTAAGCCTTTTGCTGTTAAGACAGGAATCCAAAAGAAGCTCCTGGATTTAGTAGGTACTTTTAATTAATTATGCAATGCATCACAGTTGATGCTGGTCAAATATCTGCTCTAATCTTCTACTGGCTCTACAAACACAGACATTTCTGGAATGAGAAGTAAACTTTATTACTTGATAGAACTACTGTAGTACAATCATAACAAAAGAAAAAAAAACACGATTAGTTCTTCTTGAAGCACATGTACATTTTGAAACTCCATTAACAATAAAATTCTATCAAGAATTAGTAAGAAATATTTCAGAAAAAATAGGATCAACTCTTTTCTACACAGAGGAAAATCCGGATGACCCATTACCTTAAATTTACATGCATGTTTAAAGAATGTATAACATTCTGTTTTTTCTTTAATTGCATAAATTGATCAAAGCTTAGATACTACCTACTGCTTAGAGTAATATGAACCATTACGACTTTACTTTTTTCTCCCACTGCCTCACATCAAACATTAGGTGTATATTCTAATTACCTGGTGCTTATGTCTGTAAGAGGAACATTCTCAGTCACTGTGAATCTTTTGTTTTAATAGGGAAATTCTTAGACTGTGTGGCTGGGCTACTTTAGCACTCTACCAAACAGTTCTTAAGCACAGACCATATGAGCCAACATTTATTCCCTACAGGGAGTCTGGAGGTGGCTGCCCTGGTTTTGCATGTAAGAGAGTTTAATAGTGGAGACAAGATCCATTATTTGTGTTTCAGTGTTTATGTCAGAAAGTGAATGCAGGCACATTTTATTTGCCAATAGAAAGGTAGCCTAGGGACGAACAATTTTCCCCTGGAGATTTCCTGTACAATATCAATGAATGTTCTTATAGTTTTTGACCTAGTTGTGCAAAAATATCCTTTTGCATAAAATTTCTGACTATAGTTCATGTTACCATGCCAGCTGATGTGCAAATGTACTTACTGATTTGTAATGAATTTAGGTAGTTTCTTTCCAACTACATTTTTTTTTTCTTCCACTCCCATTTACTCATATACTTTCTATGGAAGTAACATGTCCCTGAGTTTTCTCAAAATCATGATATGAAACCCTAGAACCATATTTATCAAAGGTTTCTAATTTTTCAAATTAAACTGGTGTAATAAAAACTTATTTGTATTGGGATACTCAAGAAAATTAAGACAAATAGCTACAGGTATGAAGTTATTGTGCATAAGTTAAAGCACATGAAACCATGGGAGTGATCTCAGTCAGAGTGTTAACTTCAGGCTGTTGTTTGGTAACAAACTGGCTTCAGTGGTGAATCCACTTTAGTTTATCCCCCAATGTCATTCTGTGGCTACCTGTTTCTATCTCTACATAGTGCTGTCCCCTTGACTGTACCAGTGGTTTTTTATGTGAGTTCATGCTATAAGATAGATTTCTGAAGCCAACGGGTTAAAACCAATCTTTTTCTTATCTGAGAATTTTTTAATGTAGATTTTTATGAGTTACCTTGAGTAAAGTGGTTACCACAAGTCACAGAGCTGACATGACTGAGAAGCACCAAGTCATGTGGAGTCATGTTTTGTGCAGTCAAATCTGATATAGAGAGACAAGGCTTCATGCATGATGTTTTGTTATCACGCTTTGCAGGTTACTAGTAGAGTCCAAACTCAACCTACAGACCTAAGCCTCTGGCTGTCATCTGAGTACACAGAGGAGCTTTTCAGGAAGAGGCAACTGAGTTAGATCTGAACTCTGGTAACCATCTTCTGGTTGTGAAAACTGAATCTCACATTCAAGTGTGTTCTCCCTGTCAGTAAAGTCAGGGCATATGGGACATGAAAAGACTGTCCTCCCAGAAAATTGTTCCTAAGAGAGATGGGTGCTGAATGCTGCTGGAGGGGCATGATGTAAAGACACAGTCCCTTCACTTGGTTTCTGCTATGTTCCATGCAAACAAGTCTATGCCTTCATAGAAAATAAACACAAAGAAAGAAATCGGCACTTCCATCACCAGTTTCTCCTCATCATGGGAAAAGCCAAGACAAAACCTGCATCTGGCTAACTTGCCTGATGCATAAAGGCCAAAACCAATTTTTTTCAATAGGAAACCCCTATGTACTGCATTATTTTTGTCTGCTAAAGTAAGGCTATTTTTCACACATATTGTTGTTTTCATATACATTGCAGAATGCATCTTTTGATATAAAAACAAAAGCACAGCCAAGCTGCAAATGTTATTGTTAAATGCACTACGCAATACAGTGTTCCTGCTAGCTTAATGATAGCCTAAAAACTTAGTTTAACATTTAATTACTGGGAGGATCATAGAAAGAAAATAGTAATTCTTGAAAGAATACAAAGTCTAGTGCACAAATGTGTATTGAAAAGATGAGAAAAGGTTAATGGTAAGAGAAAATGAACAGATACGTAATATTAGAGTTAGGTTTTACAGAGCAGAAACACTGTCTTATAGCAAGCCGAGGAAACACTCAAGGAAAACTAAATGTTTTATTATGAGAACGAGAAGCAGAGAAGAGAATCTTGAAGGCAATTCCAGCTTGTAAGCTAACTGAATTTTGCAGGAAGTAAGGAAGAAATAATATCTATTTCAGTTGCCTGCAACAGAAACAGGTTTTAAGATGGAAAATGACACTGTCAGAAACCATTGTTTCAAAAATCAGATATAGCCGAAATAAATTGATGTCCCAGATTATAGCATGAGAAATTCAGGTATTAACTTAAAAACTTCTGTCACATTCTCTTTCTGTAGTGTTTCAAATACCATTTAGAGAAGAGTCAAGCACAGGAGCTAAGTTGATTAAAGTATGTGTATGAAAGATCTAGAGGTTATTAAAAGCACAGAATTTCTGACACCACAGAATAATTGTGGAAAAGATCTTTGTATCTTTGTATATTGCATATGATATTTATCCAACTTGATGTCAATGCTAAGGCAAATAGTTTTAAATGGTATTAATATGCTCTCTCAAACCCCTAGCCAACTGAATTAAGTTTAATATCTAATACAATGAAAACTCAAATAAACTTTGCTTCAGACAAATATAACCACTATTTATTTTAATCTAAGTTTATATATGTTCATTTTACTGTTTTTAAAATCCTGCCAAATTCAAAGTTCACCTAACATTTATAACTGCTGAAGAAATACCCATATGTTGTGACATGTTTCTATTTCAGCAGAGGCACTACTATACATACACACACACTTGCGAATATAAAACCATATAGTGAGCCTTAAAACAATGTTTTGAATAGAAGTCTATTTGTACTTTACCAGTGGTTGGCTTCCTTTCTTTTAAAACCCTTTAAACTCTGAGGATTTTTTTTTTTTTGTTATTTTAAAAACTTTACAGTGCTTTGCTCATATGTTGATCCATCTGAAAACATCTTGACAAGAACTTGAGAGACAAACTCTGAATGCTGCAGGTCTGTGAATGGGTCTGGCTATATTAAATTTCTTATGTTGCATGGATTGTTTGCACTTGATACAATATTTTCCTCTTAAATATCAGTTCATAATTGATGTCTCAGATGCCTACCCTCTTGCCCTTTTCTGAACCTGTAAGCAGATGGTTCAAATAGCTCAGAAAACACTGAGTCATTGAAAAAAATAGTCAGACTGGTGAGTTCCTTGGCACAGTGCCATGTGGCACCAATGACTGCTTAGAAAAGGAGCTGGTGTGGTGGTTTTCCATAGGTTGCAAAGATGAATATGCAACCTAGCTTTTCTTTACTATTTTGGCAGACAAGATCTGTCTCTATAATGAACGGACATTATCACTTTCCTTCTTCTAGTAGTGTTCAACTGAAGATAAATCTTGAACAGAACAGATCGGAACAGAACAGATCTTGGACAGTTAGATCTGGAGTAGAGGGCTTTTACTTTGCTGGGCTTGACAGCACTATTTTGAAGAGTGTAAACTTGCTAAGCAACCAACATAGCATAGATTGTGCTGACAAACCGGCATGGTGGTGTCCATAGTCACTATCACAGGCCTCAGAGAGATGGCTACATTTCTGGTTTGGTTCTGAACTTTTTCATGGCCTTGGAGTAAATTGCTTCATTCCTTTCACAGTTTCTCTACCTGTAGTAACGAGGGATGTTAGGTATCATGGATCTTTATGCCTCAGTGACCTACAGTTTAGGGCAATAAGCTGCACAAAGCCACAGACCTTGCTGCTCGATTTAACACCCTCAGTGTCTTGTCTTGAAGCCAAGCTTGGCTCCATGCTTTGTCACATGAAGCCTGAAGCTATGAAGGACTCTCTGACCCAGCACCAGAAATTAGAGCTGGCCCTCCCCTACTGGGTGCAGTTCACAGGTGAACTGATCTACAGTTGTAGGTACACAGCAATTGCAGTCACACATCTATCTTGATTTAAATTTTCACTTTTCTCAGTCTTATGACAGGAGATGACCACTGCGATTTTATAATTGAAAAGATCTGGGGGCTTACTTAGTTTGAGAAGTGTTCTGTTTCAGCTAAGCATGGGATTTTGTTTTAAATATCCATCTTGGGATAAACTTCAAAAAGACTGATTTCAATCCAGTTTTGATAGAAACCAAACTGAAAAATTTCTCCAAATTTCATCTTTTGGCCACTCCTACTTAACTAGTTGTTTATAACAATAAAAATATCTAGACAGTTTCAATGTTTACCCTTCTCCTTTTTCTTAAACTGAGCTTCCATGAGCTGCAAGGAGGCTGATTTTTAAAGTAGAATTAGACAGACACAGGTATTGAAATTGCTCTCTAAGACTAATTTGCAGACTATTCGCTTCCTCAGTTTCTACAGGAGATCTTGATCTTTCAATGGCATTTTTTTTTTCTTAGTAGTGGTAGAAAAGGAGAAACAGAAACGAGGTTGAGCTTTGGTGTTCCGTACTGTAACTATTTTCCATACTTGGCAGTCAGCAAGTAACATTCATCTGATATTTTAAAGAAATCCTCTTTTGATAAATGGTACCAACGTAGCACTGGAGAGAGTTCTAGTTGCTGAAGTGATAGTATACACTCTTCTGCCTCAGGTTAGGCTGATGAACAGGACAATCTGCAAAGCCTGTACTTTAGTAATTTTAAAAGATAACTTTGTCCAGATTTTCCTTTGGCAGTTTTCCATTTTTCATACAGTTTGATGCTGAAGCTGACCTCCAGCATATGGCTGTGGGTCAGGTAGGGGAGTCTTCAGAAATATTTAGAAAGTTTCAACACAAAGTAAAACTAAAATGATTGGGTTGGGGGAGGTGATTTCTTTTTAGCTAGTTTTTAATATTTATTATTGCAAGATTGTCCATATTCTTAATACAAATAAGCACAAAAAATAACATTGATCTGTTTATCATAAATAATTTATCTTTAAAAAGAAATTATGGGTGTATTCAATTATGTGTATATTTAAAAGAATAATTAATATTTATTGTTCTAATTAATTTGTTTGTGCTGACAATCTGACTTCTAAAAATGTAATACTGTGACATTTATAGAATCATCAAATGGCTTGGGTTGGAAAGGACCTTAAAGATCATCTGGTTCCAACCCATTTGTATTTAGTAGCAAAGGAACAGTTAGATTCCTGTCTCAAATATCTTGATTTAATTAGTGTTACCAAGTCTGTATTCATTAATTTAAGTAAATATTGCTCAGATATAACTAGATTTTCTACTAATCTGTGTCACCAGTAAATAATTTGGTGGGGACAATGTACTAAAATGTATCAGCCTTTGCGTTAAATAGACTCTTTCAGCCTACAGCTCTGAAAATGTCTTGCTCTGCTTCATATATGTCAATCATAGGCACAAGTGAGAAAAACCAAAATGAATGAAGAGGGTTCCATCAGTACATGTCATGTTTCTATAAAAATTTCTGTAAAGTGTGAACTAGACAACCTAGAACTAGATAAGCCACCTGAACACTACATATTGTCGCTACAATAGATTTTAACGTATTCTGTAGAAAATTAAACCATTTCAAATTAGTATGAATCATCAGTTTCATTACTTGAAACTTCTGTTTTTTGTTGTATTGTGGGTAAATAGATACCATAAAATGAGAAATTACTACAAATATTTTATGTCATGTTCCCTTTCTTCTGGCTGATTACTGTAAATCGGACTTTATGCTAACCTGTGCAAGTAGTTAGTTCATGGGTATGATCTTGGTGACGAACAGAGATTATGGACTATGTGATGTATCATTTTTCTGTTATTTTTATTAGTTTTAAAGTACTCATTTTTCTTAGTCGCAAATATAGTGTGATTTTTCAAAGAACTGTAGAGCTTTTCATATAAAAAAAAAATGAATCCATGTCTGTGTGCTGCAGCAGATGGGAGAACTTTCATATAACAACAAAAAAAGCAATTATTGTGTTCTTATTGACTTTTTATTCTGTAGATACCATGGATTTATCCAGACAGGTTGTGATGCTCCAGTACAGTGATCATGAAATGCATGGCAATGTGTCTGATATTTTGCGCAGAAAGAATGTGGGGTGATTTGGAATATTTTCTTTTTTTTTTTTTTTTTTTTGTCTTCATATTAAAAATATGAACTGAAATAGTGAGTTATTTTTATGAGCTACAAATGATGAATAAAAAAAGGAAATCCTTAGCCAGGATCTTTGCTAAAGTCTATTTTTTATACGTACAATAAATTCATAGACTACTTGCCAAAAGGCCTTTCCATGTCTTCTAGGAAAAGAAATTGAGAAAAAATATGCTAATGTGGTTGCCTACATATTCCATATTTCCCACAACTTTCAAATAGCAGTATCTTAAAATGCAGAACAATAAAATAAATGTGTTGTTACAGAACCAGCTCAGAAAAACACTTGAGTGAACATTTTAAATAAAAGGTACTTCCAGTAAAGTTTTTCATTCCAGAAGTTATTTCTTTTTCGGGGTTTACTGATATCTGGCTTTTTATTGCCTCATTTTCCATTAAAGAATACCAGAAAGCTGTAGAAACATTATCTAAATTCTTATACAGAAAAAAAACCTGTGAAAAATATTATGTTAGAAAAAGGAAAATTGTATCATTTAAGCTGAAGGACTTGCTTGCATTCACATCGTGTTTAGAAGCAAAGGAAAGAACATTTCCTGGGACCTGTCATTCCTATTCAATATTTTTGATATATAATAACTGAATAGATGTCAAAATGAGATAAGGCACTCTTTTTTGTGTGTGTGTGCTTTATATGTATATGGATGATCTCCTGTGTAAGTTAGCGTACACTTGGAAGCTTTAATTATTACCTACAAAGTCTTAGGCATAAATAGATGATTCATTTTCACCTGTTTTCTTGAACCAATTCTCTGTAAGTTTCTCTTTATTCTTCTCTGAAGTGAGAAATTTTCTATTGTCCTATCTCCTAATGAATCCTGCTTCTGCAAGTCTTTTCAGTCTGTGTGTGTGTGTGTGTGTTTTTTCTTTTAACTTCTGCTTTTGTGTATTAATTACTTAACGATAAATCAAGCCAGAATTTTTAAAAGCCAACATTAAAAGTTCTCGTAATTTTTACTGTGTGCATCTGCACCAGAGTATCATGGAACAATATGTTCAGCTCCCTCCTCAGTGAATCTGAGTCAAATGCACTATTACAAAACTGACTAAAGTATTTGTAGTGTAGGAAGTACATCCTTAAACCCAGTGGATTCAGTAACTGACAAGAATGAAATATTTAAAATGTGAAGAAGGTTGTAAAGCTTTGCTTTTAATTATTGTTTTACCAGTTAGTTATTTATCCTGTCCTTTCTTGGATTTGTTGTATACTAATTGCTGATAACAACAAGGAAATGTTTGCTTGACTTCCTTGATTACAGGTTTATTGAAAGGACTCTGGAGGATTTAGATTATTCTCTCTTTCTTTCTTTTTCCCATGAATTCCTCTCATTTTGGTGTGGCCTTATGAAGTGTATAAAGCTGTTATGATTAAGTGTCCACTCAGCCCCCAGCTCTGTTGGAACTAGTCCAGATGGGTAATTGTCCAGAAGTTATTAAAACAGTAAAATCTGTTAGTTAAGATTTCATGTAAATATGGACATATTTCTGTGCTGGGGAACTACTTCCCCAGTTATGATGCTTATTGATTCAACTACTGGTGTAAGAAGATGCTCGTGTCTCATCGGTTCCACCTGCCAGCACATATCCCTGCTTCTCTTACACTTGGACAGCAAACTCTCTGAAACACAAGACATATTTTTCCCCCTCTATTTCTACCAGGCTTAGCACAGTGGTACTCTGGATCACTTCTGGCATTTCTGAACTGAAAAAAAAAACCCCAAAAAACAAAAAACCAAAACAAAAAAACCCACGACTCTATAAAGTAACCTCAGCCTTGAGGATAGAAAACAAAGAAATGTTGTTGGGTAGGTTTTTATCTCATGGGTAGCTTTCTGCAAGTCAGGCCCTGGGAGATAGCTTGATAAAATGGGAAGTTATTTAAACTCTTTGTTCTATAGAAAATACTTTGTGTTTTAAAGTTAGAATGCTCAGCGTAGCAGGAATTATCTCTTACTATGGTATTCCACAACAGAAGTGTGAAAAAGAAATACAGTATAGGTCAGACATACATGACTAAAATGGATTCTACATTGCTATTAGCCACTTACAGTCCCTACACCTACAGTGAAGAGAATACGATTCACAGCCCATACTTTCTGTGTAGAAAGATGATTGCTTTTTAAACAATGACCATATAAATTAAAATGCAGAAAAACATTGTTGCCACATTTTTTAGCTGCTAGGGACTGACATGATAATTAGTAGGTTAGAGAGTCAGTCAGAAAGGAACTGAATCCAGGTATCATACCTTGTAGGAAATGACATGAACTTCTAATTTGATAAAACTAAGGCAGAGATCAAAGTGATCACTAAAGGAATGAAAACCTTTCTGAATGAAAATGGCAATGAATGCTGTGCTTTGTGCTTTGAATAACTCGGGTCTGTTGTTATTTGTTATGCGTACTTCAGAGCATACATTGAGACCTTGGGGGAAGGCTTCTCAAGTACAAGAACAAGCCATCTGGTTTTTCAATACTGAAAGGCCTTGGTGGTAATGTTAGGTGTGGGTAGCATTATCACATTTCGCCAGGCCAATGAAATGAATCAGTGGTGCATGGGGTATGTATTATGTATGAAGATCTACATTCCTATTCTCTGGGTACAGAATCACAGAATCATCTAGGTTGGAAAAGACCTTGAAGATCATCCAGTCCAACCATTAACCCAACACTGACAGTTCCCAACTACACCATATCCCTCAGCGCTATGTCAACCCAACTCTTAAACACCTCCAGGGATGGGGACTCCACCACCTCCCTGGGCAGCCCATTCCAACGCCCAACAACCCATTCTGGAAAGAAATGCTTCCTAATATCCAGTCTAAACCTTACCTGGAGCAACTTGAGGCCATTACATCCTGTCCTATTGCTTGTTACTTGGTTAAAGAGACTCATCCCCAGCAATCTGCAACCTCCTTTCAGGTAGCTGTAGAGGGCGATGAGATCTCCCCTCAGCCTCCTCTTCTCCACACTAAACACCCCCAGTTCCCTCAGCCGCTCCCCGTACGACCTGTGCTCCAGACCCTGCACCAGCTTCGTTGCCCTTCTCTGGACACGCTCGAGTCATTCAATGTCCTTTTTGGAGTGAGGGGCCCAAAACTGAACACAGGAATCGAGGGGCGGCCTCAGCAGTGCCAAGTACAGGGGTCAGATCCCTTCCCTGTCCCTGCTGGCCACGCTATTGCTGACACAAGCCAGGATGCCACTGGCCTTCTTGGCCCCCTGGGCACACTGCTGGCTCCTGTTCAGATGGCTGTCAATCAACACCCCCCAGGTCCCTCTCTGACTGGCAGCTCTCCAGCCACTCCTCCCCAAGCCTGTAGCGCTGCTGGGGGTTGTTGTGGCCCAAGGGCAGCCCCCGGCATTTGGCCTTATGGAAACTCCTCCAGTTGGCCTCAGCCCATGGCTCCAGCCTGTCCAGGTCTCTCTGCAGAGCCTCCCTGCCCTCGAGCAGATCAACACTCCCACCCAACTGGGTGTCACCTGCAAACTGACTGAGGGTGCACTCGATCCCCTCGTCTAGATCATCAATAAAGATGTTAAACAGGAGTGGCCCCAACACCGAGCCCTGGAGGACACCACTCGTGACCGGCCGCCAACTGGATTTAACTCCGTTCACCACAACTCTTTGGGCCCAGCCATACAGACAGTGTTTTACCCAGCAAAGCGTGTGCCCATCCAAGTTATGAGCAACCATTTTTGCCAGGAGAATGCTGTGGGAAATGGTGTCAAAGGCCTTACTAAAGTCAAGGTAAAAAAATCCACATCCCTTTCCTCATCCAATAAGGAGGTTGCTCTGTCGTAGAAGGAGATCAGGTTTGTCAGGCAGGATCTGCCTTTCATAAACCCATGTTGACTGGGCCTGAGCATCTGGTTGTCCCGCATGTGTTGTGTGATGGTACTCAGGATGAGCTGCTCCATCAGCTTCCTGGGCACCGAAGTCAAGCTGACAGGCCTGTAATTTCCCGTATCATCCTTCTGACCCTTCTTATATATGGGCGTCACATTGACCAGTCTCCCATCAGTTGAGACCTTACTCGTCAGTTGGTACTGGTGATAAATGATGGAAAGCAGCTTGGCGAGCACGCCAGCCAGCTCCTTCAGCACCCTCGGGTGTATCCCATCCGGTCCCATAGACCTGTGTGTGTCTGTGTGATGCAGCAGGTCACTGACTGTCTCCTCCTGGATTGTGGTGGGGTCGTTCTCCTAGTCTTCTCTGTCTTCTGGCTGAGGAGGCTGGATTCCCTCAGTACAACTAGTCTTTTTATTAAAGACTGAGGCAAAGAAGGCATTAACACATCAGCCTTCTCCTCATCACTTCTCACCATGTTTCTTCCTGCATCTAGCAGGGGATGGAGACTCTCCATGGTGTTTCTTTTGCTACTGACCTAATTATAGAAACATTTCTTGTTGTCCTTGATTGGTGAAGCCAGATTAATATCCATCTGGGCTTCAGACCTCCTGATTTCTGCCCTGCATAGTCTCACAGCCTCTTTGTAATCACTGTGAGTCACTAGCCCCTTCTTCCAAAATCTCCAAACTCTCCTTTTCTCCCTGAGTTGCAGCCACAGCTCCCTGTTCAGCCAGGGTTGTCTTCTCACCCACTGGCTTCTCTTACAGGGTGAGGAAGGTCGGGAGAGGATTTTCCTGCCTCCCTCATCAGGGACCTGTTTCCAGCCTCTCACGTCTCTTAGGTCCCCTCCTTCTGCCTGGTAGCAAGAGGATGAGGGATTACCTGCCCTTGTTTGGAGCCTCCATTTGCTCCAGTTGCTTTAGGGGTGCTGGAGTGTTACTGCAACAGTCATTTTCCCTTTCACACTCCTAATACTTCTTAATCTCTCTACCTCTTCTTTGAGTTCTGCCACCAGGCTGAGCAGGTCACCCAGCTGATGGCAGCGCACACAGGTGCTGTCCCTGCTGCCCTCCGGCAGGACTGACAGGCTCAGGCACTCCCCGTGTTTCTGTGGCAGCTCCGTCTGCGTCACCATGTTCTTTCTGGTGATGGTTTTTGACGCGAGTGGAGACCCTGGTTCAGTTTATTCGTGAAGGACAGTAAGATGAAACTAGCTCAGACAAGTTCTAGATCCCCGAGAGGACTGCGCCCTGTCCATGCGAACTGCGGTGCAAACCGCCGCACCTCGCCCTTCCGACACACCAGGCCCTGTTTGCCCGCCCTGGGCACCGCACTTCTGGTCGCTTGCACTCCCTGGGGGCTGCTCTTGTCCATGAGGGCTGTGGGGCCTTGTCACTCTGGTCTCTGCCCGCCCTGAGTCCCCGATGCCCTCGTCAGCAGCAGCTCACTGTTCCTGCTCAGGGGGGAGGTGATTGAGGCTCTCCCTCTGCCCTGGGCTTCTGCCCTCACGTCTTGCGGGTTTGCCGTGAGTTTTTGATGCTTTCAGGAGGGTCCCCTGCCCCTGTTCTCCTCTTTGGAGCCTCTCTCCTCAGCAACTACATATCTGACTTTGGAAGGAAATTGGAATGTGCATAGGCAGCTGTAGCATGTTTCACTATGTCATGAGCAGTGGGAGACCAAGATTCAGGTTGCACTATGAGCAACACCTTCATGAAGTGTCTACACAGACATATTCTGTTGGTTATGTCTCATGGAAGATTGGAACATCATATAGTCCATTTCAGGAACTCATATACTATTTTTGGTGAACACCATGGAGCTTCATTATCTCTAGAGTCTAAGAAGAATGTTTCATAGAAACTTGAAACACAAATATCACTGTGATATGTGTTACAACACCACACAGACATTCTTTCAACATACAACATGTAGGAGTACAGTGTATTTCCATTATGAATTCTTAATTTCAAGAATATCTAAAGAATATTTTACCCTGAAATATGATCTGCAGAATCTAATTTTAAAAATAACCAAAATATTTTTTTGTGCTCTCAATAGTCCAAGTCAAATCAAACTTACATTTTTGTAATTTCGTAATTGGTCCTACACTTACTATAATTGTTTCATTATTACCTCATTAATCTCATGTTATAAATTTAAGTAAGAAATTTCATTAGCTGCTAATGCAAGAGATTCCTGATATTGTTAGTGTTAACCCACCCTGATTGTTTACATTCCTATTTATGTTTATTGGAAAATACTGAATACACAAGAGAAACAAAAATCTGATAGAAACTGTGAGCCAACAACATATTACCTCATATACAGAGAATTATATGACACTTGAAGAGTAAATCTGATTTATAGTAGGTGCTTTTGGCAGACCACCATCTGTTTATTAAGACTGAACGATGCATCTGCAAAAACAAGTACAAATAAAAAGCTACTACATAAACATGTGTCCTGGTTTCGGCCAGGATAGAGTTAACTTTCCTTAGGCTGAGAGGCAGCACAGCTGGAGGGCCGGGTCCAGATCGATCATTGGAGGATTCCATATCATGTGACGTCATGCTCAGTGTATAGACAGATGCAGGCTCTCTCATGTCCCATTTTGTTTTTACAGGTCAGTGGGGAAGGATTTTCTAGTGCAGTCAGGATCGCTGTTGGGTACGGGCTCCGTATCAGTCACCACTCCATGAACCACTGCTGCATTTTACCTATTTTGGACTTACTATTGATACTATTGGTTTTCTTAATATTACTTTTTTTTTTTTTTTTTTTTTTTTT